>NC_056745.1:94891076-95231076 GCF_019279795.1 Protopterus annectens | reverse complement strand
TAAATAAAAAAGTTAAAAAAATAATTAGATGTTCTTATACCAGAACTTTAAAATGCTACCTGATGATGCAGTTAAAATATTTGATAAGGTCTCTAGAGAAATAAAAACAACTGCTGAAGTCCTCCATCATGGTAATATTCCCCTATATCATTATTTTAAAACACGATAAGGATCCTACACAGTGTTCATCATACAGATAAATTTCACTTTTAAATGTGGACTATAAGATGCTCATGTCCATTTTAGCTAACACAATTAATTTACTCATACCTAATATAATTAACAATGATAAAACTTGGTTTATTTTAAATAGACAAGTGCAGGATAATATACTAAGAATACATACAATAATGCAAATAAAAATAAAAAAGAACTTCCTGTCATTAGTCTAACTCTAGATAAGACTTTTGACTCAGTTAATCGGTCATACCTGTATAAAACACTTCAAGATTATAATTTCTCACCTGAGCTAATTGCATTAATTTCTAAGTTATAAAATAACTCTTGTGCTTATGTTAAAATGGGTTATTTTCTTTCTAATTCTTTTAAATGATAAAAAGGCACAAAACAAGCCTGTGCATTATCACATTTAATTTTTGCATTACCTATAAAACCCTTTGCTAATAGTATTAAAATCAATAAGAACATAAATTGTATGAAAATAAAAGAAGATTTTAAACTAAAGATTCAGCTCTTTGCTGATGATATTTTACAAACAATAGGAAATAGAGAAATTTCATTAGAACATATTAGTTATTTGAATGTTTGAAAAAAAATCTCAAACTCAAGACTTAATCGTAATAAAACAAGTACATTATTAATTAATAAGAAATTTTAAAAAATCTTACAAAATGGAATGACAATCAAATGTAACTTTGGTATAATCATTGTGTAATAGTAAAGAAATGACACAAATTTTCAACAGGTTGTTGATAAAACTTTGTTTAGTCATAAATTCTCACAAATCCTTCTTCACCATGGAAGAATGATTAATGCTTATTAAGATGGTAATTCTCCTTAAAATATTGTTTGTCTTACAATCTTTAGTACTATCTCCACCAAAGAAATTGAAGAAGATAAATAATATTCTTCTTAAATTTTTCGGCATCCTTATAAACTCAGAGTTTCCTTTAATTGGCACAGAAAAGGTTGGGATAATGGTGTAATAGGATTCCCTGATATTCAGTTGTATGCTACTTCAACAGTTGTAAAAGTTATATAATTGTGGATAAATTCATTTTTATGATTCAAAATGGAAACAAATACAAGAAATGTTATTAGTAAATAGATCACAACTAGTCATAAACAAATAGTACCTAATAGTTTAATCTGGTTATTAAAAGATATTTGCTTAAATTATATTACACCATCTTCTCAAACTCCCTATTTAAATAACATAATTTCTTCTTTCCAAAAGTGCACATATTCTAATGGCTCTATATTACTTCATTGAAATCTTAATTGAGCGAATCGTTAATCATCGAACTCAAATCAGCAAAAGCTCAATTAAGCAAACAACTGCTCCAGCCAAACATTTCCTAAGGAAAAAAAATAGTAGGCCAGCTACCAACTGGAACAAATACAACAAAATTTAAAACCCTGCAAAGTGGAGGGCTTTGCTCCTCACAGCACCCCAACTACATATGCCAACTCAGAGATCGCTCTACCATGGAGAAATGGGCAAATCTCCAATGACAGCCAACCACGTCTTTTCCCTAGGAAAGTTTTCACTGAAATGATCATTTGCTTAATGAACTTTTGCTGAATAGTGTTCAATGATTAGTGATTCACTTAATTAAGGATTTGACCAACTGATATAAACCCTATTCTAACCACTGTGTTAAAGACTTAATATTTTCTATGTTTCCAATTGCATATACAAATGACTGCTTAGAAACTCATAACTTCAACAAAATGCTAGTAGTGAAACAGCAAAGTAATTTAATTTATTGGCATCGGTTCTTAAAATGTACTGATATTTATATACTGTAAGGTTGAACTACAATCACGATTCTGTAAATGGCTTAATTTTACAATTATTTAGAGACTTTGTGAATACACAGATAAATAATATATTTAACTTAGATAATAAATAGTTCCCCAAATTATTGGAATTCTTAAAGTATTAATAAGTACACTGAAAAATAAATACTTGTCACAAATTTATAAAATTCTTAAGTTAAATTTCACATATTTAGACAGTTCCTATTGGAGCTACTGAAAAATTAATCATGAAGACCTCTGTGAAGAATACAAAAAATAATATTAAAATCTACAGTTAAAACTACATCTTCATTATATTGGAAATTTTTCACTTGAAAATTTTTAAACAGAGCTTTTCTCACTCTTAACCAAATTGCATTTATGTATAAATCAAATAGAATTAAAGGCTGGAGATGTGATTCTGAAAATAATAGTTGATTGGACACATATGATATTTTATTCAAGCTCTATGGTCAGATAGAAGTAATATTTCTAATTTTTTTTTTATAATGCTCGGATTCCTAAGATAATCCCAAAAATCCAAGTGCATGCCTCTTATTTAGTCTATTCTTGCTATAGTCAGAAAAGTAATTACTAAAAACTGGGAAAGTAAAGTTACCCCTCAGGAAATCCTTCTACATGGCACACCTCATCACAAAAGGTTTCTCATCCAGGAAAAATAGGTTATTGTTCTCCTCTACTCATCACTCATTAGCCCCATTATAGAATATAGTGCCCCTTTTGGTATGTACCTCACAAGACATCTACAACAGCTGGAAAGGTCGCATAAATACCTCAAAAAGAGGATTACCAGCCTCAAACAGATGCCCTATGCAGACTGTCTCAAAAAATTCCAGCTTTACTCCATCGCATATTGCCTACTCAGAGGCAATCTTTGCCTAACATACAAATCTATGTCAAACCCAGAGCTGTTAGACATGCTCTACTTAAAGAAATCCCAGTCCCTCTGAGCTACACACTCTAGGGACCTAAACCTTGTCATAACAATAAACAGAACATGCTGGAGGGATAGATTCCTGTCCCAGAGACTTCCCATACTCTGGAACAAACTACCTATCTATATCAAACAAAGCTCATAATTAGCACTCTTCAAGAAAAATCTTGATGATTGGATGGGAGATAGGAAATTCACCCTGGGGATCACTTCTGTGTCCCTGCTCAACGGGGGCACAGGAAATAATTTTCTTGGGTGGCAAAAGCCAGGGTACATTTTTGGCTAGGCTTATATAGGCCCTAGGGCCAGTAGCCTAGTACCTACCTATGAACCTAGTGTTGAATTTATTAGTTTAGCAAAAACTGTTTGCAGTAGTGAATCTTATCCTATAAAGATGAGAACTTCTAATGTTGTACATTCATATAAATCTTGGTTTAAAGTTAAAGACCTGCTTGAAAAATCTTAATTGTTTTTGATGTATAACTTTTTTTCAAATAATTTTTATTTTTTTGTTAGCAACAGTTATGAGATAATACATGTTTATAACTTAAATTAATTTTCAAGATTGCAGCTAATTTAACTATATACAATATGTACATTGACATGAAAGAGTATACAAAAATAAAAAAGCACTAGGTGATAACCTCTAACTAATTAAACAAATAACATAAATAATAATACACATTCCTTTAGAGAGAGTAAGAGTCCAGTTGAAGAGTTTCAATGAGAGATATGACTTTCTTCCAAAGATTGTTGACAACAGGTTTGGGTTGAATCCTGAGTTCTTTGATCTTGGTTTCTGTAAGCACCATTTCCCTCAGTAAAGATAAGAATTCTTCAAGAAGTGGAGAAGTGGTGGAATTCCATTTTCTAGTAATACATTTCCTAGCAATTGCAAGTACTGACCGTAATAAAAAGAAATTATGTTTATTCAGAGGATAACCATCAGTAATACTGAATAAAACTAAGACTTTAGTTAGCAAGAATAAATCAGAAAACAGATCTTAAGAAAATTACGTGTGTCATTTCAATATTGTGTTAGCTTAGGACAGTCATAAAAATTTGTGACCAGTCAGTGAGCACCTCCGTCAAAAAAATATTATCAGATATACTAAGTTTAGCTACGTTATCTGGTGTAAGAAAAACTCTATATAGAAACTTCCAAGTAAATATATCCCAGTATTGAGACCAGGATGTCAAGTTCAACAGATAATAAAATGTTGGATTTATTTTCTTGAGATTAACAAGGAAATTGTCCGATAGTAATATGATGCCAACATTTATGGTGAGGGTTTGATTTGTAGTTTAGTAAAAGTTTATATAATTTTGAAGTAATGTAATCAATTTGGAATCATTGTATAAGATTTCATATCAATATGCTATTAATTGAAGTTTATCTTTAAAGGAGGAATTACCAATTATTTTGAAAAGGTCCTGAGAGTAAGCTAAAACACTTTGTAAGAGTAACCAATCATGAGATGACAAGTCAAAGTTTTTCATAATGTGTTGGATATCTATCACTTTATGATCTTTTATGCATCATTGCCAACAGGTGAAGTTTTTGGCTTTCCATGAAACTCAGATATTTTATTTATTTTATAAAAAAAGGTCTTTGTGGTTTTGAAAAGTATTAGTAGTTCAAACCAAATTTTAACATCAACATTAACATTAATGAATTTCCTAACAATTGTTAAAGATAAAGTTTATAGAATTAAATTTTGTAGGTTTAGAGATATTAAATTGAAAGATGAAATAGAGAACAAAAAACAGAATTTATTAGAATAATCTTTAAAAGAAATGTTGGTTAAAGAAATATTTTCATTTAGTAAAATTGCTAAATGTAAAGGTTTCAATTTAGAGGTGTAATTTGGATCTACCCAGTTCAAGTGACTTTAAATATTGAGGGTTTGATATAAGTTTCAATGTCTGGAAAATTTAACCTTCCCTGATTTCATGGTCTGATATAATGTAGAAAAGCAATTCTATTTATATTTGGAGACCGCAAGACGTTTAATAAAATGTATTTATGTTCTTAATTAAATGATGTTGAGAAGGCATAAAAAACTTAGGCTATATATAAAATTTTAGGAAGAAGAATCATGTTATTAATTGTAGCCTATTCGCAAAGGGAATGGATAATTTGCTGCACTTATCTATATAAATTTTAATTATATTTAGTTGTTATTGTCTCCTCTATGGTACTACATAATATAATACTTAGATAATTAAGAGAGTTTACTTGTTTCCCAGTTAAATGGTCTTTACCAATTTGTGTTTTTTTTTCTTTTTTATTTAATAGCATGCATTTATATTTTAGTTTATTAAATTGAATACCAGAAAGTGATTGCATTTTTTATTGAGGATTCTAACTATGTTAGTGTTATTTTTGAATTTGGTAATATAACAAAATATCATCTGCAAATAACATTATTTTAGAACTATATTGGTTATATACATTAGTACCGTCAATCTTTGGATTATTTCATATTGATATAGCAACAATTTCAATGGCAAGTGCAAAAGAATAGGAGAGAAGGGACATCCTTCTTTGTTGCCTTTAGTTAAGGGGGTAGATTCTGAGGTGGTGACCTAGTTTAACAAAAGCTAAATTGTGTTTATATATGTTTTTAAGAGAAAAATGAAGGAAGAGGGAAAATCAGAAAGGTTTAGAACTTTAAATAAACAAATCCCAGTTTAAAGAATCAAAAGCCTTTTCAGTAGCCAAGCCAGTTATCAAAGTTTTTCATTACCTCTATTCAAATATTCAGTAAGAGTTAATATTCTTCTAATATTATAATGAATATGTCTATTGTATATAAATCCTGACTGATCTTCATTAGTTATATGGGAGAGTGGGACTTTTATTCTATCAACAAAAATGAACATACACATCTTGTAAACATTGTTTAGAAAAGAAATAGGTCTGTAAGAACTATAGTATTGAGGATCATTGCTGTCTTTTGCAATGGGACAATTAAGAAATATCCCCAGGAAGGAAGAATGTTACTTTGTGACTGAATTTTAATAACTGTTTTGTAGAAAAAAGAGGAGATTGATGAAGGAAAAAGTTATATCTTTCTATAATTTTACCACCCATTCCTGGTGCTTTATTAGGTTTAGAATTTTTAATTTTGTCTGAAATTTCTTTATATAAAATTTGTGATTGAAGATCTATTTGTATTTTTTCTGAAATTTTCTTAATATTAAGAAATGATAGGTCTAAATTTGAAAGCTTGGCATCTAAAATAACATTTTTGTGGTCCTTATAATAATATTTAAATGCATAAAGAATGTCTTCAGTGCCAGATACTTCCTTTTTTGCTTTAATGTAGTAATTTAACAATATTGTTTGACTTAGAATGCATTTAACCCTCTTCTACAAGTTATGCATATGTTTGGGTGATAAAGCATAAGAGTTCATTTTTAATTTTTTAGCACCATATTCATCTTATGAGATAAAATGTCAAGATAATTCTTGTTTAGCTCGCTCTTCTGTTTTCTTTTTATCATCAGAGATATTCTTGGAAACACTGGATTTTGCTAATAGATGTAGAGAATGTTTATTTTATAATTCTGAATCACATTCTTTGAGTTTATTTTTGAACCATGAGAGAATTTTATCATAACCACAAGATTTTAGAGCATCCCAAATCATGACAATGTTAACATCTGGCATATAATTTGTTTTAAGAAAAAAATGTGATTATGTGGTAAGCCAAGGTTTGAAGTCATTATTTTTTGTTATATAAGCTGGAATTCTAGTTATGAATGTTAGCCTTTTATAGTCAGTTTGAAATTTGAGTATAAGGGAATCATGATCAGATATAGGGCAAAGATATATGGTAACATGAAACTTTCAAAGATTGGTCATGAAAATATAAAATTCCATCTATTCTTATTTGGGTGTGAAATCTATGGTCTTGATGAGAATACTTTAATGAATTGATATCCCTTATATTGAGCATATCAAGTAAGTTAAGTGACTCAATCCATTTTAAAGAGTTTTGCAGTGGAAGTGAGTCTAGGAGATCTCTTATTAGTAGTATAGGAAATATCTAAAATACAATTAAAATATCCACCTAATATTAAGTTATCTTTATAAGTGCTTGTGATGAAGTCTAAATGTTTTTTGGCAATCTTTACCCCCCATGCCAGGAAACCAAAAGAGGTTGACATGTTTCTATATCATATTATTGAATTTTAAGATAACAAGAGAGAGGAGCCCCTCTTGGTCTTCATATTTATAGATAATTTGAGGATTAATCATATTTTTCTTCCAAAGGATCATTACCCCCTAGTCTTAGTTTTGTAAGAGGAATGAGCAAGTGTTAAGTAATTGCTAGGATTCCAAATGTCTCTTTCAGATGTTTTGAAGTTGGGTTCTTGTAGGAAAACTACTTTTGCTTTATTGTTTGTGTCTTTCGGCTTTTCCCGGTTAGGGGTCGCCACTTCTGCTTTATTAATGTACAGATATCTTAACAAGATTTTCTTTTCCTTAGATTATATAAACCATTAGTGTTTAAAGATAGTAAAGTTAATTCCATAGATGAATATAAATTGGTTTATAACATTTCTATTAATAATTATTACTGAATCCCAATGACTCTCTCCTAAACATGGTAATATGTAAATACCTAAAAAAATTAGATGATGCAAATCAAGTAGTGCTATTTATACTTAATTTTCTGATTCAGGCCTAGTTAAAAAAAAAAAGAACTGAAAAAATAATTAATAAAATATATTAACCATAAGAATATAAAATCTCAGACTCAAACATGGAATTATCAAAATACCTAGTCTAATAGATAAACAATGATCCATTAGACTACCCTTCATAATTAACCAAACAATGCCAAAGTGAGTTCTACAGATAATACATGCATTTTGGAGAAAGGTGTAGGTAAATTAAATAGATTTAAAGGAACTGCTCAATCATGACAAATAAGAGAATACCAAATATTAAAATTAATATGAGAGGATTAAAGAAAATCTAACCCTTAGTCAGGTGTAATAGGACTGGAAACATCCATTAAGAATATTCTAGAACAAATGGTTAAGAATAGCAAATGAGTAGTTTTATTGTTTACAATTACATAAAAATGTTAGTTATACCTAGCTTCTCTAACGGCTTAATCTATGTACGAACAATAAGTGGTTTGTTAATTAATCACATTATGAGTATGCCCAAGTTAATGCAACAGAGAAAAAAGGGGGGAGGAAATAGCATACTAAAATATGTTTATGGCGTTATTAAAACAACCTTAATGAAATCTTAGAGGTTATAGAGACCCAGGACTACATATTACGCAATAACAAACATGACTTTGAGAAGATGGTTTCATTCCTTTCCTCTTCTCTCTCTTTCTTTCTCCCTTCTTTCACCTTACTTCCCCTTCATCTTCCACTCCTTCTTCTTTTGCACTTCACCTGTCACACTGTTTTTAAAAAAGCTCACTGTACAAATATTGCAAGATGACTACTGAAATAGCATTGTTGGAAGAGAATCTACAGTAACTCCTGTGTCAGAAAACCTCAGATAAACAGCCTGAAGATAAGAGAGTAAAACAATTAGATTCTCACTATATCATTAAAGAAACAACTATTAATGTATACAAATGACTGAAGATACACATAGATTATAATGCTTTGCAGAGATTTACCTTTAAAAGGTGCCATATCTTTATTACAACATGAAATTATCTTGCTCAGATAGATTGCTTAATACAGACTTATCACAGGAGGCAAACATTTGCTTATATAATAGAAAAAATGTACCCATTACCTCTACCCAAGGGAGAGAGAGAACATTAAACTAAACATGCATCCAAGAAGCAATATGTTTATTCATCAAAGCGAGTTTGAAAAAAGTAAATAAATTTGCTGAAAAAGCAAATAATAATATCCTAGACAATAAAAAGCTGTTAATACTACAAGTTATTTAGTTTCCCACCAGACTCTGCAACACTAGATTTGTAAAACAGGTTTTAGAAGTGAGGTTAATAAAATTGCAATCAAGGTTCTCATTTTATAAATATAATAAAGGTATACAAATTCAATATACCAATGACCTTGCTCTCCATATGGATCATTATAACAATATGATGCATATCATTAAATCATAAAATCACTGGGAAATAAAGTAGAATTCTTTCATAATATTTTCCCCTTTTGGGCTAAACGAGAGCCAGAAGTGTTCTCCTAATTGCTATTAGGTAGCACATGAACAATCAGGGGAAATCCCCAAGAAGAAACTATCCAAGACATAAACTCCTTTTCCTAGAAATAGCTGAAAGGTCTTTGGACCTAACCGGGACATAACCATATATACTTTACTTACTACAGTGATAAGTATTACATACCACCAATGAGCTAGCATTTATAGGGCGACATAGCTTAATCAGCTGTAATATAATAACATTAGACATATAGTAGTCGCATCATATTTTGTGAAATAAGAAGCAAGTAAAGGAATGATGAAACAGATAACTCAGAAGTCTCAAGAGAAGGGAGAACAGCTCCAAACAGATTCAAAGCAAGAGACAGTCTTTCACATATATTGATAAGAAATCATTTTTGTGACCAAATATCTGTGACTCAGCAAACATGCAATTTTTTATATATTGATACTGATGTCCGAAAATATAGGCTATATGCATCTCAGAAATACATTTCAGTGTGGAGTGTGCTTATAGCCAACCTTGTCAGGTTTAAAATAATGAGCTGCTGCTCATAACATTAAGTCTATCATGAGATCTGTAAGAAATATAATGAACAGGATAGACAAGTACATGAGCTACTAAAACAGCCTAGGGTCGATAACCAATTAATCACACAAAAACAAAGGACAGAGTAAATTAATCAAACAGCACTATCTACATTTCTGTCAACTGCAGACAACCGTACCATCAAAATAATAGCATAGAGAGAAGATGCAATTAATGCATACCTGTAAATCACATGGAAAACTGCATTAGTTTGTCTGTGGAGCGATTAAGGGTGGATAACTTGAAACTGACTATCTGATATAGAAAGTGCACCAGAAAAATAGTTCCCACAGCTTCCTGATAAGCACAGCCACAAAAAATCGAATTATGAACTCTGCAGATACAAACAGAGATACTATGCATTGCAGCATCTTGTGAAGCATCCCAAGGTAAGTAAAAGCTTCTCTTCAGGCTTGAAAGCGAGTTTCCAAAACAAAAAAGGATCTGTTAACTGAAACTATGAAGGGGAATTGATAAAACAGGCCAAACAAACATCACAAAACCTTGTAATTGTCAGTTTAAGATGACACCTAAAATCATTACAGTAAATTCTCAGTTAACTAGAACTCAAGCAACCAGAAAAATTGAAGAAATACAGTACAATATGAACAATTCAGTTTTTCATGTGTTGCACTTTCTGTTTTCCCCCCACATAATCATACCATATGTTTTTAGAGTTTTAGACTTTTAAAAAAGAAGATACAAATCCCTTTCTCCCCAACCTGAGAACAAGTCAAAACAGCTAAAATGTCAACACTCACTCCCTACTCACTCAGTCAGTTTGCATTAGATTTCACATTCTCTGCCCAGTCTCTCACACACACACAGTCTCTTCAGCTTTCATACATGCATTCACTCACTCTTTCTTTCTCCAATCTCTCACACATACTTTCTTCAGCTTTTCATACATCTCTGATCTCTCACACACAGTCGCTTCTGCCTTCATACATGCATTCATTCTCTCTTTCTCTCTCTCTCTCTCTCTCTGTTCACTTCATTCAGTTCCAATCCACTCAACATGCCACTCTTTCTAGCAGAAATGTACATTTAAAATATTATTATTCCAGCCTGGCTTTTAACTACTGTACTTCAATATTAACTGCAAATCAATACAGTGTTTATGGTATGGTATTGTATATTATAGGGTACAGTATTTGTCAGGTCTAGTTTTAATAGTAACTCTCAAGCAACCAGACACTACACTTATCTGGCGCCTACTAATCCCCATGGGTACTCGTTAACTAAGAGTTTACTGTACAAATAAATTTCCCCATCCATGTAAAACGAGAAGAGAAATATCTGTATATGGTGTTTGATAAAGTTAGTTAATCCTTCAAATTGTAACACCTGGATATAAATATACAAAAAAATACTTGTGCTTGTTTAGGAAATGATGGTATGAGGAAGTAAGTTAAATAAATATAAACAAATCATTAATTTATTAGCAAAAGCAAAGTCATTTGGAAGTAGATGCTTTGAAAGGTTTGCCATTATTGACAACAGAAGGTTCAGTCTTTTCTTTTTTAAATCTATCCAAGAGTTTTTATCCAAAGATCTTTTCAGTGAAGGTGATGACCAGTCCATGTCTTCTGAGATGGGAATTATGTTATTGTTTTTGATGAAAAAAGATTTTTCTTCTAGGTTATTAAAAGTTCTTACTTCATTGGATAGGTAGATTTTAATTCTACCTGAGTAAATTATTTGAGCTTTGATATTATTTTGTTTTAACAGTTTAACAACAAGCCAGCATTTCTTTATAATGTCCATTACTTTGAAGGAGTAGTCATTATCAAATCTAGTTTGATTTTGCTTAAACTTCAGAGGGGCTTTCCTCCAGACAGTTTTGAGAACAAGTTCTTTATCTATGAAAGGTAGAAATTTTATTAGTATGGATCTTGGTGGATGAAGTTGGTGCCCATTTCCCAACAGCTCTATGAAACCCTCTTGTAAGCCCAAAATCTCCATTATCCAGGAATTTAGAAAGGAAATAATGTCCTCAACCTCAGATTTTTCAGGGAGACTGAAAATTCTAATGTTGCATCTTTTCTCTTTGTTTTCTAAGTTGTTGATTTTGTTAAGGAGCCATGTGTTTTGTTTAAGAAGAAATTCAGTGTCTGAATCTCCTACTTCCTCTCTAAGTTTTCTATCAGTGACAGTTAAGGAAGTTTCAATCTGAGCAGCCAAGTGCTCCAGATTATGCAGAACTCTCCGCATTCAACCATAAGTGAGCCCACTGTTCCGCTGTTCCGCATTGAAGAGCTTTGGCTCCGCTACACTGCTTTTGATTGGTTTGTATACTGCAATTACTGCCAATCAGCATACAAACCAAAAATACAAAAAATAAAAAATACAAAAGGATTCCTTTTAACTGCTGATATTGCAGTTATTTACTTGCTTCTGTTTTATTTTTTTTTCCTTCTCTTTAAATGCTTACCTTTCATCCTCCTAGTGTAAGAAATCTGGACAAAGCCAATAGACAAACATACTGTGGTAATAAAGCCACAAAAATAGGAACAATTTTTAGATATTGTTCTTATAAACTTAGCAAGTTGCTAGAATGACATGTTTTGAGATACCATACATGATCTGAAGGATATGATGTCTGAAACTCAAATTTCTGTTATTATCTTATTATTTCATTCCTCTGTGATTTGCCAGAAAACTACATATTTATGAGGAACAGACCAAAAATATAAGGCAAAAATTTGGCCATTCTGCAAAAGTCTGGTCAGTTCAGAGGTATTGCAAGGTTGAATATGTGTGTGTGTGTGTTTGTGTGTGAGTGTCATAGCTCTCAACCTCTTAGCACAAGAAATCTAGACATATCCTTAATTAATGGTGGGACAAAGGCCCAAAAAAGAGACCAGTTTTAAATATTGCTGTTATAAACTTAGAAAGTTTATAGAATGACAGCCTTTGTGTTACCATACATGTTCTAAAGGATATGATGTCAAACTCAAATTTATGTCTTTACCTTATTATTTCACATCTCTGTGAATTGCCAGAAAACTACATATTTTATGAGGAACAGACCAAAAATATGAGGCATAAATTTGGGCATTCTGCAAAAATTTTGGTACTTGAGAGGTATGACAAGGGGAAGTGTGTGTGTGTGTGTGTGTGTGTGTGTGTGTGTGTGTGTGTGTGTGTGTGTGTGTGTGTGTGTGTGTGTACTTTGGTTGAAAGGCCATGGCCATTATCAAGGAATGCTTTTTGCGCTGTACAAAAATAGGGTGTTCCACATTTTGACTGTTTGTCACACATTGCTATGGTCTTTGTTCCACATTTGCTTCTTAACAGTTTGAGACCTATGGTTTCAGTGTCTGATATTTTAATTTGATGCTGCTGAAGAAGTTCTTTAAAAACATTGGTTTGTTTAAGACAATTCTCCCTAAGGTTTCCCAGATTTTCTTGAAAGCCATCGATTTTCAAAGGCAGTTCTTGTAGAATGGAAGTCACTAATTGCAGGTCTTTCCTCAGGGGTGTATCAGAATAAAAGTGCTTAGAGTTGTTCATTTTCATTTAATGAAGTAGCCTCCAATTAAATTTGAAAGGAAAATATTTGTAAAAATCCAGCAAAATTAGAAGAGACAAAGATTAGACTGTTATTATGCACGCATAACCATAACGCATAACGCATAACCATAGACGGCGACATCCACCCCAACCCAGGTCCTACCACTGTCTCAGACTATATCCCCTCTAAACTCGCCCGAAATTCTACTGGTTCCCTAATCATATTCCATCTTAATCTAAGAAGCATAAACAACAAGGTTCACAACCTACATGCTATGTTAGCTACTCATTCCCCTGACATTATGTACCTATCGGAAACATGGCTAAAACCTTCCACTAAGGATGAAGAGATTCTCCCTCCTGGGTATAATATCCTCAGGACTGACCGGATAAATAAAAGGGGCGGGGGAATAGCTGTAATGTTTAGGAATACACTGAATATCATTATGAATCCATTACAACCTCCTAAAGTCTCTAATATTGAACTTATTGCCCTAAAGATATGCCTAAACACCCAAAAATGCATCAGTCTTATAGTAATTTATATCCCACCAGGGAAGAACACAGAAAACCTGGAGCAAACCCTCAATTGGTTAACCACCAATTACCCTCAAGAAACCATAGTACTTGGAGACTTCAATATCAACTGGTCTCTTTGCTCCGCTCATATAAATCCCCATCCTATCAACTTACATGGTTTCTCCCAAAATATTTTATTGCCAACTAGAATTGGCAATGCTCAACAAAAAGAGAGCACCATTGACTGGATTCTTACCAATAAGGATTCACATAATTATACCACTGGGACCCTTCCCAATGACCTCAGTGACCACCTTGTTACCTATATTATAAAACATAAATGCCCACCTACTAACTCCCCCTCATATAGACTAGTTAGAAACAAGAAGAAATTTGACCCACAACTATTTCTTGCTGAACTTAAGGCCTGTAACTGGTCCATCCTAAAAACTCTACCCCTCCAAGAGAGCGTTACTTATTTTAATGACACATTCCTTAACATACTTGACTCTCATGCCCCAAATCGACAAATCAGATCCAAGGAACGGATAGCACCTTGGCTAACTAGAGAAACTAAAATGAAAATTAAACTCCGAGACCAGGCTTGGGATAAACGGAGAGCTACTAAAACTCCCCTAGATCGCATTAAATTTCAACAGCTTAGAAACTCTACTAAAACAGCCATTACTCGAGACAAAAAACAGTACTTCTGCCACCTCCAGGATAAACACCAGAATAACCCAAAGAAGTTCTGGGCTGGATTTAATAACCTCCTACACCCAGGTAAATCTACTACCCCCACCCCTGAGAAACTCATTGGGAAAGATCCAGAAGAAATAGCCAACACCTTCAACTCTTTTTTTACCGAGACTATCCAATCCCTAGCCAGTCAGCTAACTACTACTTCCTCATCCTTCACTCATACTAATGACTCCGCTCCCCCCTCCTTTAATTTAGAACCAGTATCTACCTCCTATATTCGTACCCTCTTGAAAAAACTTAAACCAACCACCCTAGCGGCGAATCACCTCCCAGCGGAATACCTACAAATTGCGTCAGACGCAATTGCCTATCCCATATCAATCTTGATCAACAGAACTATAACTGAAGCTACCATTCCCTCTATTTGGAAAATCTCATATATCATCCCTCTCCATAAAGGAGGCACCTCCATGGAAACATCCAACTACAGACCCATAGCAATATTGTCTCCAATAACTAAAATTATGGAACGGTGTGTTCACAAACAACTCCTACACTACCTAACCCTTAATAGTCTTTTGTTTAATTCCCAACATGGCTTTCGCCCCCACCACAGTACAACCACTGTCCTCCTCTCCTTTGTTGACTCAGTCAATAACAACCGTAATAATAAATTAATATCCTCTGCTCTCTTTCTTGACCTATCGAAAGCCTTCGACATGGTCAATCACCAGCTTCTGCTCCACACCCTAGAAAGCCTACATCTCGGCAACCTAGCCCTAAGCTGGTTCAATGCTTACCTCTCTGGTAGGCAAAAAGCTGTCCAGTGGCAAAACAGGCTATCTGACCTGCTCCCTAACACCATTGGCGTTCCTCAGGGCTTTATACTTGGTCCCCTTCTTTTCTCCGTCTTCATAAATGATCTTCACTCAGTCATCCCCAAAGCCACCTGCATCCAATATGCAGATGACTCCATCCTGATCTGTTCTGACGCCTCTCTCTCGAAACTCCAAACAACTACCCAACAATGCTTTGCTATAGTTGAAAAATGGTTCTCTGATTTGAAACTCATACTCAATCCAACAAAAACCAAGTTGCTTCTATTTTTCCCCTCTGTATCCCCTCCCCTAGGAAAAGAACTTCCAATTCCTAACAATATGACCTTCCATGTGGAATCCACCAGTGGCACCATCATAGAGCCTGTCTCCAACACCAAACTATTAGCTGTCACCATCGACAACAAACTTAAATTTGACATACACATTAGCCAAACCATTAAGTCTGTAAACAAGAAACTCGGCTCCATGTACAGAATAAAGAACTTTTTAACCTCTCATGCCAAACTAACTATTGCTCGTACTCATCTCCTCTCCACCCTCTTGTATGCCTCCCCAGTACTTTCTTTCCTCAATAAGCGTGAGCTCGATATGCTCTCTGTTACCTATAATCACATTGCCAGATTTATAACAGGTACACCTTATCGTACTCACCATTGCCTTAACTTAAAGAAACTTGACTGGTTGGAACTCCCCAATCTTCTCAAACTCAACCAACTTACTGAAGCTTTTAAAATAATCAACCAACCGGAGAGAACCCCCTCACTGAGCAGAATACTGACCACCTACTCCAACCTAAACTGCCTTCGATCATCAAATAGTGTTCAGATACTAACCATCAAATCTAAGAATTCGGGTGGTGATGCTCTCTACGCCAACTCCATCGGGAAGCCTTGGAATTCCCTTCCAAACAACCTAAGACTTATGACCTCACTTAATTCAAAAATAATCTCAAAGAATTCCTTAAGTCACACTGGTTATGCCCCTGTCCTAAACCAGACTAAACCCAAAGATCTCATACCACCTTAGTCTCATCCCCATTTCAGAGATTATAATCTCTATCTCTTGGATTCACAATGTAACCTTGAAGCCATGTTCTAGACTATTTACACATTATGTGAATGTTATATAATCAGTATGTATAGCCTGCTGTTTTCTTCATGTTTATGTTAATCCTATTTCTTCTGAATGTAAATGTACTATGTCTTCTCATTATGTTGGAGCTTTTCTCCCCGGGCCTCTACTGAAAAAGGACATGTATCCAGCTGGACTAGCCCGGTCAACAAATGTAAAATAAATAAATAAGTAAATATTAAGAAAATTTGATAATTTTAGTGTGGTATCCTAATTATTTTCCTGTTTTTGAAAATAGTTTTGTAGAGCTCAAAACATATGTTGCTTTCAGTTTGCCATCTTGGCTTCACCCTCTTGATGTATAACTTTGATAATGTATTGTTCAGCTGTGGACCTATGTAAATAGTTATTTGTTTTATAATTGATTTGTTTATTTATTCTTTAAAACTAAATAAAAAAAAACAAGAAAAGAAAAAAGAAAACCTGACTTCCCCACAAGCAACAGCAAACTGGATATGTAGATTCATCACCATCTACCCCCCCCCCACACACACACACACACACACACATACATACACACACCAAGATGGCATCACTGCTTTGTACTTTAGAAAGCAAAATGTCTACACATAATGCAAAGGACAAAATTTCTGCGAGCATCAGTGACATACAAACAGTTAATCTTTTTTGCTGGATAACTCAGAAAAACAAACTTGAGTTATAACCAAAGTAAGATCACGGCGAGGTGCTGCAACATGCACTCACATCATATTTTTCTACAATGGCCAATTAAAAGCTGTCTACCCCTTCTCTAATTTCCAAATAAAAAAGTATCTGTTTAAAGAAGACACATAGTTTCTTTAGTTATAGTAGCATTATTTATTTATTTTATTGAATTTGGTTACCGGGAAAGTCCAACAAGAATATTTTTAACACAGTCCATAGTATCTTCTCTTTATAAAGTGTCTTAGCATATCCTCTAACAAATCAGAACAGAACATCTGACTTACATTTATCTACTGAACTCATCTCTTTCAAACTCTCCTCTCACTAACTTCTTCACTCTTTTCAAATTCCTCCTGAATCAACCGTACATATTGTAAGTATGCACAATTGTATATCAGTGATAAATACTGAAAAAAATATACTTTTCTTCTTTTCTTTTCTGTTTCTTTATACTTTCCTTTTTTTTCTAAGTATGTAATGCCCAGGAAAAAGGTCCATTTGGTTTACTATTTTACCCAGTTAACATATATTAATAAAAAAAAAATAAACATGCTCTTTTGTGTCATATCTTTCTTTTATGTTTGGCTGCTCTGAATTATATCATTGGGATCAATGTCTGATTTCTGTTATTCATTACTGTAGCATTATTGCTTTATAAATACTACTTTATAAAGGTAACTTCACTTTGTTTATGTATTGTTCTAAAGTATACTAATAACTTACTAAAATATTTTAATTCTTAGGGAATGACCTCTTTAAAACACATTGCATGTGTTATCCAAACCTGTCAAAGACAAAATGACAGCGTTGTAATAGTACTAAATGCACAACGTAACAGTAACAGCCTCATTCATTCTATGCATATAGAATGATAACAGGAATGGCAACAAAGACTGCTTTATCTTTTTTTTAACAAATACACTGCTTTATCTCTGATGACCTTTTAGTACACTGTCATAATTTCTGCACCACTTAATGGCTTGCCGAACATCCATTACTTTCCTCACATTGCTTCTGCATATCGTAAATGTTACAAGTACATTAGTTGTATTTATCCAGAGCACATTACTTTCAGTTGCTCTGAGAATATTGCTTGCCATTTTGTCTTTTTCCACTTGTCACTGAAACTCGAATGGCATGCCTTCCCAGTCCTGTCAAAACTTTTAACGGAAAAATTTTAACATGCACTGATAATATTATATTCCTGCCTATGAAAACTTGCAGTTACACTATCCTAGGCTGATATTACTGGGTACTGTCATAGAAAAGTAAAATGGAAGCTTATCCTTTTTTTCTGTGAATTTCTGACTTGAGAATTACAAGTATATAGCAGTTTTCAAACAATTAGATCTTCGTGCTAAAACAGTCAGAAGAGCATGATGGTTGAGCATTGTTTAATTTTCAAATGTAAAGGTCCATCAGCCTTCCTACATTTTTTTCCTTGTCTCCCAAACAAGGCTTAAAGAATCTTGCATGCCTTGGATGTCCATAGGCAGCTGAGATTTTGCCCTTGCCATCCTAAGTCAACTGAGATGCCAGATCAGCTTTTCATTTCTTTCCAACATAAAAACATTGGGAATTCCAGTATCTAAACAAATTGTTTATAAAATAATTTATTCTGCTGTTTCCTTTTGTTATACCTTCCATGGAAGAGAGCTCACAGGTTTGTTAGGCCCATTCTACTAGACGTGTTGCCTCTTCTGGAGATTTTTTCTAAGGACTGGCCTCTACATCCATTTTAGAGGCAGCCGCTTGGTCTTCCTACACACATTTACTAAGCATTATAATACTGATGTCTTCTCTAGGGCAAGCATGGGTCTGCTAGATCTGTCATTCAAGGAATTTCAGGCCCAATTTCTTCATCTTCTCATTCTACTTCCTTCGATATTTAGAAAGCTTTGGCAATATTCCCATTTGTTACTAATACTGCAAAAGTGATCAAAGAAAGAGCATAGTGCAGTTGTATAAGAACCTATAGCAATCAATGTCTGACCGATCACTCTTGAAATATTATAGCCTACCCTCCATTACAGACTTTCTTCCTTTTCCTGTTTGGCTGAGGTGAACTTCACCCCCCCCCCCCTTCCAGTTGGCATGTTCTTATTTCTGTATATTTTGCCTCTCTTTTTTGCCTTAGGTCTTCTGTTTCTAGTCTGCTGCAAGAAAACTTCTGAGATGCTTTGTGCCGATATGTTTTTTATGTACACTTAGTATGCGAATGCTTTGAGTTATATATCAGATGTATGGCACAAGAAGAAGATTCTTAGGCTTTGGTATCCTAGGCAGATGTAGGACTATCCTAGGCAGGATATCCCATACATCAGTGATCATTCAGACATCTACTTTCATAGTAAACTCTTATACACTTGTACTTTCTCACACTTGTACCACTCAACCAGACACATATTTGACCAAGCAAACATTTGAAAATTTTCTCCCTTACTTAAGTCCTTCATTGAAATAAATATTTGATGAAAGGATAGTGACACATATCTGTATCTATATCTATATCTATGTCTATATTTATTTCCATATCTATTTGTGTATGTGTGTGTGTGTGTTTACGTATATGTTTTATAAGTTGCCATTGTGCTTTGTCTAGTGTTAGACAGTTGTGTGCTGAGGCTGAAGCTCATGGTGAAATAGATTTTACAGATGGGGGGGGGGGGCAGGTGGCAGAGCTAAGAGACAGGTTATTCTAAGGATCCAGGGTGGGCAAGTCCTCAAGTCATTCCTTATAGCCTGCCCAGCTGAACATCACAGCTGGGTAAAATACCATTGTTGCAGGAAAAAGTCAACACCATCAAAAGATGACAATCACCACTATATCCCTATAGAACAGTTGTGGTGAAGGTAAGTTTAAGGAAGACATGGGGCAGGGGGATATTAATATGTATATTTGTGTGGTTAGCTGATGGTTGGTGCAGGTAAGTTTAAGGAAGACATGGGGCAGGGGGATATTAATATGTATATTTGTGTGGTTAGCTGATGGTTGGTGCAGGTAAGTTTAAGGAAGACATGGGGCAGGGGGATATTAATATGTATATTTGTGTGGTTAGCTGATGGTTGGTGCAGGTAAGTTTAAGGAAGACATGGGGCAGGGAGATATTAATATGTATATTTGTGTGGATGGCTATGTATGTGTCTGTAATGGAATGAATGCTGGATGAATCTTTGTGTGTGTGTGTGTGTGTGTGTGTGTGTGTGTGTGTGTGTGTGTGTAATGGCATTTATCATTAAGTCACTGTAGCAGTAGCGTAAGCTGTATGTGATGTATCCTGTGAAATATCAGATGTCCATCCAGTATTGAAAAGCTTTTAAGCATCTTCCATTGCAATGTACATCCAACGGAGTACCACAGTATGCTATTATAAAAACAGACTTATGGGTGCCATTCAAGATGCTGATTAGACTTAGCCTTCCCTGCATCTTAAGCTGTTTGTCAGTCAGCGTCTTCAGTCTTTTGGACAGATAAGTACCCCCCAGGGAGCGTTCCTTCTGGTTTTGTGACACTGCTGTGTTGTATTTGCGTATATCTAAAAGAAAGCGAAGTAGTCTGTGTTGGTAGCAAAATCAGTATAAAGATTCCCACACAGCTTATTTGTTTTGTTTGGGGGGGTAGAGTGACATCTGCTTATGTAACATTTCTTTATCTTTTACTCCTTGTCTTGGCTCTTTTAGTATTTGTTCAGAAAATTCATGACTTAAGACTCTCATGAAACTGATGATAGACTTTGGTGCTGGTGCCTCAGAAGTTTCACCTCCGATAACCAAGAAAAAGAAAACAATAACAGAGGCTCCTGAAGCAGTGTCTGTTGAACCCTCTCTTCCCTGGCTCTCAACAAACAACTCTGCTGTGTTCATGTTGAAGTCTTTGGACCACCTGTCTCCTTCTTCCTACTGCTCTGGTGATGCTGTTCAGAATGCTGCTAAGGGTTGGGAGGCTGGAATGTACTCCAGAGCCAGATGTATACTTTCATCCAAGGAGAAAGAGCCTCACTTGATGATCTTCGTGGGGCCAAGATGGAATCCCTCAAGTACTTGTCAGGAAAGAGGCACCAAGCACCTGAGGGGAAATAGGGATGTCAGAATCTATTTGGACTTTTTGTTTATATACTCCTGTCCTTCCTGTCCTTCTGGTAGTGAGTCTTAATCTGGCATGGCAGAAATGGGCTTGATTATGCTTCTCAGTTTTCATCTCTTGACTCCTTGACATCAGAATATGAAAAAAAGTCTTTCCTTAGATTCTCCTGTGAAATAAATGTATTTTTCTGATACCATAGGCAGGATGAAATATCTCTTCCACTGGGAAGAAAGAGAGATACCCATACACAAAGAGGATATTATGAACTTTAGAAGAACTGCCAAGCTATGCCTTTGGCTGTCCCTCCTATCACTGGTGCTCTTGAGGATGCCATTTCCACTGCATGCTCTTCTCCTTATAGTCAAGCTCATGCACCTAAAATGCCATATAGACTTTACAAGGTTCCACAGACCTACATGTTTCTTTTCCGTAACCCTGTCACATATCCATCTGTTATTCTTTAGTCAAAGGCTCATGATTTAACCAGCTTACTACTACTAATCTTGAACTGTTAGACAGGTACAGGAAGAAAGTACATACATTTTCCACTCTTGCATTCAGAACAGCTAATTGGCAGACACACATGGTTAAGTATCTTCTGGCAGCATTTTCTGATATGAATACAGCTGTTGCTACATTATCCTGTCCTGACATTAAATCCACACTCTCAGCATGTGCTTTTTTTCATTGTCACAAGTCACCAAGCATTCTTTGAACTGCTCTTATGATTCTGCAGATTCAGTATCCAGAGCTGCTACAACTGAATCAGTTATTCATAGATGCATATGGATAAGGTCACAAAATCACTGGGAGAACATCACTTCTCAAATTATGAATTCTCCCCTTTATAAAGAAGTATTATTTAGAATTTCTTCAGTGGAGGTCTTAAAAACATTTGATGAGCAAGGTGAAATTGATCCAAGGGGTAAAGCAATTTTTTGCAGTCCCCTATTCCCAAATATAACAAAAAAATGTCTTCCATCATTGGTCCCTTTTATAGAAACCATTTAAACAAACTCGATAGAAATTTGGAAAGAAGAATTCAAGAAGCAAAGGCGGGCAGCAATAAGAAAAAAAGGAGGTCTAATATCTGTCTAACTGACTATGATCCTGTTATGCTTTTGGTGAACTGTCAGGGATGTTCTTACTTCAAAACTTCCTGTTAACTGTTTAAAGTTTTACTGACTCTTTTAGGGTCCACTCTCCATCATCAATGCTTCCTTCTTGGCTGAACCTATGGAGCAGTTACCTGTCTCCATGGTTTTTCCTTCCACTTTCTGCCAGAAGGAGAATGTTATCATGGAGTTTTGGGGTGAAAAGTCTGGCTCCAGCTGTGCCACAGCCAGCAAAGGGTCACTCTGCTATGGCCAAATTTGATTAATTAGAACACCCATCTTTTTCCTACGTTCGCTCTGGTTTAGTAACTAAAGGTAAAGAGGACTGCAGGATAGACATTTCCTCTGCAGCTGTAGGGATGAGCTCTTCAGTTGAAGGAGAATTAGTGATGTCACACTGGGAAAATGGAGTCTGAACCCTGGATTGGTATGCTGACTATGTGTAGTTTTCCGGAAAAGACAACAAAAAAGAGAAAAAGTTTGCTTCTCCTATTTCTGTTTCTGTGAACAGGGAAGACTTGCTGGGAGTTGCAAGAAAATGTATTTCTTCTTCTGCTCTTCGTACTACCTTTTCCGGTTCTGATTTTCAATTAGAAGAGCAGGGTTCGGAGGGGGGGGGGGGTTGTGTTTAAGGATTTCCTTCTCCACCTGAAGATTCTGGTTCAGATTTCCTTCCAAAAGCGATATCTTTTTTTCAAGAATCAAAAATGAAGAAAGACAGAATCCTACATACTTAGACTATCCAAAGGTAACTCTGCAAATACCCTGACATGACAAAAGATTTTATAGCTTAGATTAGCTCTTTATTTCCTTTGAAGGTACGAAGAAAAGACAAACAGTGCCTAAACAGGCAATTCCAAATGGTTATCTCATGCCATCCAATTTTGTTATTCTTACCATGGAGCAAATCTAACTCTGCAAGCGCTTTGGCCACTTCTAGAGCTTACTGGAAAGGGGAGACCTCTGGGGAGACCTCTGGAAGTGTTCTCAAGACAGCAACTTGATCTTCTGTGCTCAACTTCACCAAACATTGTATGATCGATTCCTCCTCCAGGGCAAGAGTCAGGATTTGCTAGGACTGTTCTCCAGGGGACCCAGGACACTGATCTTTCTTCCTTCTTCCTAACTAGCTAAGCTTTGCTAATCATTCTATACAGCTTATGCTACTGCAACTGTGATCTAATAATGAACACAGTACAGATGTGTAAGTAATCATACCATAACAGTAGGTGTTTAAGTACATCTTACAGAACCAACACCATCCCTTTTTCCCCTTTCTCTTTTGTTGCCTTTGTGATTTCCTGCCCACTACCTTTTATTCTTCTGTATATCTTCCAGTCAGGGTGGGGTTCTCCCCTTACCCCTGTTTTCCCCATTTTTCTCACAGCACATATGTACCCATATTCAGACTCAAAGTCTTGTTTTCTGTGAAGTAAGAAAGCTCTGAAATTTGGTGCCTGTAGATCTGCTTTTACAGCAATCTATTATTGTGCTCCCTCAGATATATAGTGCTTGTGGAAGGTGCCCCCAACATTTTGAATACTGGCCAGATGTTGGCTACTACAACAGTGATTTAGCTGAGCATCTACTCTTATGGTAAGTTTACTTATATGTCTGTACTTTCTGTGAGTGTAATTTACTATGGCAAGAGGTTTTTTGTTCATGGGTGGCTGTGTGTGTTGAGGAGGGGGGGGTCCTAATACAAGCACCCAAATTACAGACTCTAAAAGACCATTATCCCATAACCAGGGACTTTGGCTTCTTGTGGCTCATGAGGATGGCTTCTACTGCTCAAATTCAACTATATGTTTGGGCAAGTTGCGGCAGTCATGCAGAAAGAGGAGAGCTGCCCCACTTCTTCCAAATACAGTAGCTAACTTCAAGCAAGATTATTCCACCATCTGTGTGGCGGGTGTGAGAGAGGTGGGAGTGTAGGGTATGGTTTCAGACAGCAATTGGAAGGGACATTTAGGCATAGGGATTGAGAAGGATGTTTAGGGGAGGGAGCAGTTGGGGACTTCAGGTTTAGGGAGGAGAGAATGGAGTTTTAGGTTTAAGGAGCCAGAAGGGGAGTTTAGGATTGGGGGTGGGAATAGAGTTTTAAGGTTAGGGAGTGATTGGTGACTTTATGTTTAGGGGAGGGAGTTGTGGAGTTTTAGGTTTAAGGAGCGATCAGGGACTTTAGGGTTAGTGGGAAGTGTGTGGTTAGGTTTAGGGACCGGGGTTGGCATTTTAGGTTTAGAGTTAAGGTTCTGGTAGGGCTATGTAGTTCAATGAGGTTAGGTAGTGGTGGAGCTTGGTAATTAACTAGAGTTGGGCTAGTGGGAGTTAGGGTATTTGCCATTTAGAGTCAGTGGCAGCTGGCACATGTAGTAGACCCTGTGAGTATTTGTCTTTGTGTGTGTGTGTGTGTGTGTGTGTGTGTGTGTGTGTGTGTGTGTGTGTGTGTGTGTGTGTGTGTGTGTCTGTGTGTGTGTGTGTGTGTGTGTGTGTGTGTGAGGGGGATGCCTCTGCCAAGATGATGCACGGGCTGCCAGGGAAAATGTTACTGCAATCAGGTCTGACAGTACTAGTATTAAACAAGTGGAATTCAAGGATATGTTAATGAGCTGTTACTGAGGTCTTTCACATGGCCATTAACTATCTGTGAATCAGATTTTCTAATTATCACATAAATTAACCTATCTGTGACAGACAATTTATGCAAACGGTAAGGGCCTGTCTGAATCCTAGGGTAGTTTGGGGAGGCTTGACACCATTTCAAGCTGTTCAGGAGGACTTACCAAAAAATATTTTTGTGTTTGTGGCCTTGAAGATGCTGCTCTTTGAGTAGAAACCACTCAAAGTTTTAGATGTTTTGACACTCGTAGAAAACTCAGTTCTATTATGCATCTTCAAATAAAGTTCTCGAAATTATACCCATTGTTTCATTGCCTGAATGAACTGTTGGGACACAATTCATGATCTGATTTTGTCAATTTTCATTCTATCAGCTGTTGGGAAATTATACCCATTGTTTCATTGCCTGAATGAACTGTTGGGACACAATTCATGATCTGATTTTGTCAATTTTCATTCTGTCAGCTGTTGGGTTCAGATCCAATCCTCAGATCCATCTCAGCCGTTACTAAATCTCATGGTAACCAAAAAGCTCTTGAGCGCCTCCCCTACCCATAATGCACCACCCCAACATTCCCCAGATCTCATTTGCCACTTTTCGCAAAAGACGTGGTTAGCCTGAGCTCTTGAACATGTATTAAGATAAGTGATATTTCTTATAGTTTTCCACCTTGTCTTAAAAGTATACATTTGTTCTCTTAACCTATACACTCTGTGTATTCTCCTTTACCATCTTTGGTAAGTTTTTTCCCTTATAATCTCCCTCATACACATTAATGTAGTTCTCAGTACCATTGTTGGTATTTTTTTCCTTTTTTCTTTGCTGAGTAAAATGGAAAAAAAAACTTTCCCTATTTCTTTATTCTTTCCCTTCGGTCGGTCCTCATGTCTGATAAAGGACCTGCTGGCTTCAAAAAGTGTCAGAAGTGTGGCACAGATTATCTTTTTCTGATGCCCACATTTTATGTGTTTATTGTTTAGGCCCTCAACACTTACAGGAGGATTTTTCTATATGTAAAACTTCAGCCCAAGGGCCATAGCAGACAGAAGAAATAAACTGATATTAAAAGTATTGCTCCCTTCTTCATTTGGAGAGGCCATTGCTGGGGCTGAATCCTCCAAGACTGAGACTAAAGAAACTTTGTCTAAGTTCCAAGACCATCCACTTCTTCATCTCCTTCATTGGAGCTGCCAAAGAAGAAATCCACATCAGATCCGAAAGCCACTCAGATCCAGTCCCCTTCAGTTCTGACAAGAAAATTTTCAGATCCAACTTTGGATCTGAAGAGTTTGTCGAAAACAAAATATTCTCCTAGCTTGGATCCAGTGCCTTCTAGGGTTCCTTCTCCCTTTGTAGAGAGACATTGTTCCAAGTCATCATCCATTGCTTCAATTCATTTTTCCAGCAGTCTAACTGAGGAAGATGTGGACAGAATGATGACAGAATTCATCTCAGCGCAGATACAGATGAGTGCTCTCCTGGCTTCTACCCCATTCGGTCAAGGAGTCCCTCCATCTGTTATACTTCCATTGTCTAATCCTTCTCTGATTTCGGTTGTTTCAGAGTCTTTGGATCCAAACCTCCCAGGTCTGTCTGGCACAGATCTGAAAATACTGTTATCTTTGGATCTGAAGACTACTTTGAATGCACTGGCTCCAACTTCTCTTCAGATCAGGATGACTGTCAGAACCAAAGCTCCCCTGTTGGGTCTGAGATGTTGGAGTCGACTCTGAGGTTTTCAAACCTGTCTCTACCCCTTGGAGCTTTGGCATTGGATAGCTCAGCTCCAACTTCTGCCTTGTGGAGGTTGCTCTTGGAGCAAAAGGAGGCAGTGGTCCAAAAGCCTATCTTCTCAGAGCCAGTGTCTTCCTGCTGTCTGGAGAGATTTGCCTTTGAGGTAGTGAGAAGAGTGTTTTCTCTTCATGCAGGATGGACAGAGCCAACCCCCTCGGATCTCCTATCCAATTCCCAGATGTCTCTGTGCTTAGTCCCACATCATTCTACACCACAGGAACAGCCAGCTGAAAGCATCCAGACCACCCAGCAGGATCTTGCAATTTCTTCTGACACCTCACTGGAACATCCCTCCAAGGATGTTCCTGAGAAGAAGAAGTGCAAGATGAGGCACTTGCACTGTCCGCAAGAGTCAGTCACTGAGGATCTTGATTTCGATGAGGGAGAAGGGTTTCCACAATCACCTCCAGAAGACATCTCATTTGGAGACATTCTCAGCATCCTTAAACAGAGAGGTGGTTGGACCTGTAGCAACCCAAAGGAATCACTGTTTCTGGAAGCCTTCAGAGCTGGCCCATGTACCTCCTGGATTACTCTGCTCACCAGCAAACTCATTGATTTGATCTTTAGATGGGCGTGGAAGGAACCAGACTCAGTTGAGTCTGTCCCTAAGAAATCAGATTGGATTCTGGCTTCAGCTGTCAGGAAGGAATTCTAGAGTAAGAGGGTGCCAATGGAAGCCATGGTCATGCTGGTGGCTACAAAAAAGGAACTTGCTGAACAAAGTTCATCTGTTTATCCTCCTAACAGGGAGTCTAGGATGATGGACAGATTTGGGAAGTATGGTTATGCATCAGTGGCTTTTGCTCTTAGGTCGCTGAACTATTTGGCACATTTTACTAGACTATAAAGGGATTTGATCAAATAACTTTTAAAATCTCTTTCAGAGACCATTACTGCTGAGGCTTACTTGTCTGCGGTGTCTCAGTTGGCTACCCACCAATCCATTTCAAATTCATCCATGAGGCTTATCTCGCATGCAACCAAAGGTGCATCAAGGGCAGCGGGTTCAGGCATATCCATTAAGTGGCATGCCTGAATACATGTATGTGACTTTACAGAGCCTTTCTCAAGTCCTTGCTTATCAATGCAGCCTTTGATGGCAGTTCATTGTTTGGCCCAAAAAATGAAGTACACACTCCCTAAATGTGAAATGGATGGAAAGACTCTTTCTGCAGTGAGTGTTCATTTTTCAGACCCCCAAAGATCCTTTTCTAGGAATCAGTGGGGTGGTCAAAAGATGTGATTCAGAAAGTCCCAAGGTCCTTTCTGGGACACATGTGGAGACATTTCCCTTAGGGCCGGGGGGGACTCTAATGGATGACTATGACTTCATGGCAGTGTTGGCCTGCAAAACCAGGGGTCCAGAGATTCTTTCTGCAATAGACCCCACCAGCACTCCTGAAAGGAGGCCGCTTGCCTACTCCTGGAGGCACTCAGGAGTCAACTATCTCTGCGTCAGAGCGCCTGGCTAGATATAACAAGAGATACCTGGGTGCAAAGGATTATTTCCAGAGGTAATATAATCACTTTTCCCTTCCACCCCCAACTGCATGCAAAATTCCTGCTCTTCCATCCAGTCAGAAGAAAGCAGCAGCCCAAGAAAATGGAAAAGCTGCTAGAAAAAGAGTAATCCAAGAGGTCCCACCAGACCAGACAGAATCCGGAACTTACTCAAGATGCTTTTTAGTACCAAAGAAAACAGAAGACTGGAGACCAATTTTGGATCTCAGCATTTTGATCAAGTCAGTTTGACGCCCAAAGTTTCAGATGGTCATGGTTTAGTCCATTCTACCCTTCTTGGGTGAGGACAACTGGGTGTGCTCAACAGTCCTTCAGGATGCGTACTATCACATAAAGATGAAAAGACAATCCAGAAGGTATTTACACTTCCAGCTGGAGTCAATCACTAACAGTTCAGAGCACTGCCCTTTATTCTCACCACAGCTCCCAGGGTATTCACCAAATGCATGGCAGTAGTAGCAGTTCACCTAAGACTACACGGATTCAGAGTGTTTCCATATCCAGATGACTGACTCATTACTGCCTCAACCAGGCACCTGATAGATAACAAGAGCAAGAGATCAGGTTCTTCAGATTTGTTCTCTTCTTGGAATAACCATAAATTAAGAGAAGCCTCAGTTACAACCAACTCAAACCTTGGAGTTCATAGGAGTAATTTTCAACATGATATCAGTGACAGTGTCTCTTCCTCTTTCAAGAGTACAGACTCTTAGATTCCAGGTCATGAAAATAATTCACAATACCAAGATTTCAGCCAGCTTGATCCATCAAGCCTTAGGATCAACATCAGCTGCCATAATCTTAGTTCCTGTAGCCAGATTGTATATGAGAATTTTTCAGTGGATGCTAGCAACACACTGGTCGATTCTTTACCAGTGCACATCAGTACAAATAAAAATCACTCAGGCATGCAAGAGAAACCTCTGGTGGTGGATTTAGTCAGATTAGGTTCTACAAGACTGTCTTTTATTGTCCCACAGCCCAAGGCCATAGTGACCATGGATGCCTCCCAGAATGGGTGGAGAGCACTTCCTGGGGAAAACAGTCCAAAGCACTTGGTCCCTCAAAGAGGCCAGTTTGCATATCAATGTCCTAGAGATGAGAGCGGTGCTCTTAGCATTGCAGGTCTTCTAGGATGCTCTCCCTTTAGGGGCAATTGTGATTCAAACAGACAATATGTCAATAGTTTGGTACATCAACAAACAAGGAGGAACCAGATCTTAACCCTTGCTTCAAGAAAGACTCAGAGTGTGACAATGGGTGATCTCATCCAACCAATTTTGCATAGCAACACACATTTCGTGGAAGTTTAATGTGACAGCAGACAAATAGAGGAGGTCCATTCTTCTACCTCACAAGCAGTCTCTCAACATGAAAGTGCAGAAATGATTTTCCATCAGTGGAGCCAGCCTTGGTGTGATCTTTTTGCTTCTCCAGTAAACAACAAATGCAGCAGCTACTTTGCCCTAATCTCCCCCCTCCAGGGGAATCACCAAGGGATGTTCTTCTCCATGATTGGTCCCCTTCAGTCTACTTTATGCTTACCCGCTAGTTCCACTAATCCCAAAATTTTTGCAGAAAGCTGTCAAGTTGAAGAGCAAGGTCATCCTTATTGCACCTTACTGGCCTCGACTGATTTTGTTCTCTTTTCTGTGGCCTTATCTGCTTTACCAACCTTGGATTCTGGAAGCAGTTATAGGCCTTCTGTCTCACCCAATAGGTACTTTTCATCCAGATATCTCAAACCTCAAGCTAACAGTATAGTTTCTCCAATTCTGTTAATAGCCAGACAACCTATGCTCTCTTCACCTGACTGTCATATTCTTTTCCCATAAGTCTTCTACTAGGAGACTTTACACAAGTAAATGGAAAAGGTTTGTTTATTGGGCACAACAAAAAAACATTGACCCTTTCTCTACTCCTGTAAATAGCATACTTGAATTTTTGTCATCAGTTTTTAATGATGGAGCTAGCTTCTCCACAAAGTTCAGTTATCAGCAATCACTGATTTTCATGTTGGATTTGAGAATTCTTCTGTGGCCTCTTCTAAACTTTGTAAGGCACTTTTAAGAGTCAAACTCCTGTTAAGACTCCCACACAAAGATCCTTCTCTTCCATGGGATTTGAACTTGGTATTGCAGGCCTTAATTGATTCTCCTTTTGAACCAGCAGATAAATGTGATCTTAAGTTCTTAACCTGAAAAACTGTTTTTCTAGTGGCCATTACCTGTTAGAAGAATTTCAGAAATTCCGGCATGGTCCTATAAACCTCCCCACTTTATCTTTCATAAGCATAGAGTCACATTACGTACCAGTGCTTCCTACCTTCTTAAGGTGATGTCAGAATCCAGTATCAATCAGTCCATTAATTTGCCAGTTTTCTTTCTTAAATTTGAGAACAAAGGGAAATATATGTTAGATGTTCACAGACAATTATGTTTCTATTCATATAGAACAAAAGAAATTAGAAAGACATATCAATTATCTGTGTCCTTTGCAGACATTAAATTGGGAAAACCAGTTGCAAAGGTAACCTTAGCCAGATGGCTGACAGATTGCATATCATTCATCTACAACAAGTTGAGTCTAACTTTAGCAAAACCTTTAAAAGCCCATTCAATTAGGTCCATAGCATCTTCTTCAGTATTTCTGTCTACGGCTTCCATGGACGACATATGTGCGGCTGCAGCATAGGCCAATCTTCATACCTTTATCACTCATTACAAACTGTATCTGGTCTCAAGAGGAAGAGCAGCCTTTGGCTCAACTGTGCTCAGGAATATCTTTCGTTAAAGTCCACCCAGGAATTTAGGTAGCTGGGAACTATGTCCCCAACAGATTTCTGGAAGAACGAGATATTATAAGGACAGCGCTGTCCTTGATGTTGCACTCCAGATGCAGGTTCCTCTGTAGTTTCCTGTGTGGAATGTATGTATACTTTAGTATGTCCTCTTTTAGCTAAATCAGCAAACAAGATCTAGCGTATGTTAGGGGTTGGTGCATTATGGGTAAGGGAGGAGCTTGAGAGTTTTTCGGTTACCATGAGCTTTAGTAACAGCCGAGTCAGAGCCAAGGATCATATCTGAACCAAACAGTTGAGGAAGAATGACAATGGACAACACAGATGGAACATTATGGTAAGTACGTAACTTCTTTTTACTCAGTATTGTTATGACCATACTTTTTTCTGGTTTATTAATGGTACTTAAGGCAAGCTTGTTTGTCTTAAGCTATCATTTGGCATCTAAAGTGGTATTGATTTTGTGTGTGTGTGTGTGTGTGTGTGTGTGTGTATGTGTGTGTGTGTGTGTGTGTGTGTGTGTGTGTGTGTGTGTGTGTTTTAGATGCGCTATTAAATCAAAAGTATTGTAAAAGAAAGATAAGGACATTCAGTGTATTTTATGGGTGTTGTGTGCTAAGGTTTGATACACTGATGCACTGTAACAAAGCAAGAAATGACTTTTCCCAGACAATATCTAAAAATCGAGGTAACCATCAATAGGTAAATTAAAAATACATTTCCAAGAGCTAGCACAGTAAAGTGCGATTAACCAGCCTTCAGTAAATTAAATAATGCTCGTCATGAAATGGCCCTTGGCTGGTGTCAGTTTTTGCTTTAAACCATCATAGCTGTAGTCACTTATCTCATTCGTATCTGTCAGGCTGTCTATCTGTCTGTCTATATGTCTATTTGTTGGCCAATTAGAAATCACTTTAAGACTCTTACTATATGATATTGCAAAACATAATATGGGTCAATCATGCACATTTTTAGTTATTCTTATATATACCCTTGCAGTACAAGTTACATGCCTGAGATAGTTTAAGATTCTTGTAACTGTCCTTCTGGCCCTTTGTATCTTATCACATTATCTCAGTAAATGTTTTCCTGTCCACACTCTCTAAGCACAGGTGAAGTAACTGTAATCTATAGATACATAATGTTAAATATGATGTATACTCATTCACTACTGGTGGTTATGACATAGTTGCCTTCAGAAATCAATGCTTCGTAGGCCTATTATGTTGTTTGTTTATTCAGTCTTTTTTTTTTTTGTAAATTAGCTGTTTTCCATAACATATCATCAAATCTGCAGATTATTAATGAAGCTGATGGCATTAAGTTGCAGTAATCATCACTTTATAACTAAACAAACTTTTTTAATATGTTCTTTCTCCTTTTCATTGCCAATTTATGCATCAAGGACCGTATGCAGGTTTGAATCTCTGTGTTTTGAGTGCTTTTGGTCCATTATAGGCATGTCTTGTATTTACAATGCCTTCAGTTTTTGCTGTTGACCTATATGTACTTCCTTGTTGTTCAGTGATGTTGTACCTTTGTACGGATTGTTTTGTGTGTGTGACATATTGTTGAAATATATTTTACTAAAACATAAAAGATGATTTTTTTTTTTTTATAATTTTCACCACTTTGTGATTTTACATTCAGGAACATCCCAGGCCAGAATATGAAACAAAGTTATTACAGAAGAAACTCAAGAAAGAAAAGCAGAAAAAAAAGAAAAATGAGGTAATATAATTTTGTGGCATGTACTTGTTTATATAAGTAGAACAGGATATCACTGAAACTAATAATGTGGTATTTGGTAGCATCAGATTGTCTTGACATGCATGGCAATTTTTGCTTTAACTTTCCCTGCTTTGAGTGAGGTTAATTATCTTACTGATAATAATGAAAGAGAGAAACTAAAAACAAAACAATTGTATCAGATCATATAACCAATCACATTTTTCAAATTAGCTAGAAGCCTTATGAAATTCTGTAGTTGGCAGAATTCAGATATTTGGAACATGCTCCTTAAGAATCCATAGTGTTCCATTTCACTCACTTGTTTTTCTTTCCAAAATGTTTTATTCATTTTATAACACAATAACTCAACAGTATAGTAACAAGAAAAAACAAACTGTATACAATGCCCATAACAACTAAAAAAGCAATATACATAGGAGAACACTTAATATTTCTCTAACAGATTAGACAATTTTGTCCACGCAATTAAATGATGAGTTGTGCTGTTAGTCTTGCTTTTATAGTAGCAATTTCATTCTTACAAATGTATTTCACAAGGTGAATAAATTCAACTTTAAAGACAGGAGTAGATTGGGATTTCCAATTTTACTAACAATTTTCCTTGCTATAGAGAGGATAGACCATAGTAAAAATGTTTGGTTTTTAGGAATAACTTTAGGAACACTGAAAAGGATAAGGGAGTCAGAAATTATACACTTTTCATTCCATAGAGCTTTACAAAGATATATAAGGTCTAACCAAAATGGGGAATTAATTTTGCAATTAACAACCATATGTATCCAGTCAGCATTAGGGTGTCCATATCTCCAGCATTTTATTTAATCTTTCTTGTACATTATTGCTAGTCTACGTGGGGTGAAGAAACATCTACGTAAAATTTTCCTTGTGTAAACATGCCAGAACAGGGAATATGTGGATTCCTTTACCGGCTATAAACACATTTTTTTCTCTTTTTCTGAGAATACTTGTCTGTTAACTTTACTTGAATAATTCCAAAAAGAAACGTCTGATGTTATGTTGTCCCTATCTCGCCTTCATTATTACTTGGTGGGTTCGGAGCCGATACTTGGCTCTGACTCGGCCGTATCCTAAAGCTCGAGAGCTGCCAGTTACCCAGATCTTGTTTGCCGCTTGAAGCTTCAGGATTGTCTTTGAATGGCTCAGGCTAGGTTGTACTTTTTCTTGTTATTTTTTTGTTAAGAATCTTGATATTTTCTTAAATGTAGTATTCCTTGTAGTTAGGGGTTGCTAACGGTTTAGATACTTCCTGTCTATCTCACTATTTTTTGCTGTTTGTTGTTGAGGCTATCATTTTCTTCTCTTGGGCCTACTAATCCTACATGAATCCGTTTTAGTTAGAGGATTTGCTTCTGTCCTTCAGCACATTTTAGTTAGAGGGCTTCTTTTCCCCCATTCTGTTATTTTCCCTTTTTCAAGCAGAGCTCGCTGTTTAAGTTAGAGACATCTCCCCGGTCAGAGGGGTTGTCGTTTAACTTAGAGACTCCTCTCCTTTCATCCCTTATTTCCCATCTGATAAAAAAAAAAAAAAAAAAAAAAAAATACCTTGTCCTTTTTTCGGTTCTTTTGGCTGATTTTTCTTCTGCTACTGTTATTAATAATTGTCGTGGTAGTTATCAGACATGTCTAAGGAGTCAGCAAAAATATCCAATCCTTCAGGATTCAAAAAATGTGATTCTTGCACTCAGAAGATGTCATTGACCAATGGCCATACTAGCTGTGTGTACTGCCTGGGAGCCGTTCACCTACAGGACTCTTGTTCCATTTGTCATGGTTTTAGCTATAGGGTCCTGCAGGAGTGGAAAACTAAGTTGATTCTGAGAGGGTTACTGAAAGTGCCCTTTGAGGCATCTATGGAAGGGGATCAGGCAGACAATTCAGATAGGCCCTCCAAGAAAGCATCATTGTTGGCTCTGAGCTCGGAACCGTCGAAGGCTCATGACAAGCAAACAAGTTCGTCGGATCCGAAGTCAGTCGGGTCTGACAAGACACACTCTCCTTTGTTTCCTCCAGTATCGTCGGAACCGACCAGGAGCCATAAAAGAAACTGGTCTCTTCCTTGGAGCCGGTACGCTCTATACCTCAGTCTCCTTTGCTGCAGTCTGTGACAGGTAGTTACTGTTTGTCCACCCATTCCTCTCGATCATCCAGGACCCTCTCAGATGATGATGCAGAGAGGGTGGTGAAGAGGTTATTTATATTGCTTTTATAGAGCCCAGCCCATATGGATGTGGAGCCAACTGCCCAACCTACTTTGTCATCGAGTCCTCCTTCCAATTATTCGAGTTCGGAGCCAAAGTGCATGGAAGTCATTGTGGTGGAACCATCGGACCCAAAAACTACTGGTCTCTTGGGTCCGATGTCTGCTTCAATCTCTTCGATATCACCTTCTGTCGAAGGATCTGAAGGCTGAGACTCCCTCGTCAGCTCCAAGGGGGAGAGCAGGATCGAACCCTTGTCCCACTTGGGGCTTTGGCACAGGTCAGTTTGGCTCCTACATCAGCCTCAGAGCCATTGCCGTTGGTGCGGGGGACATCTCCAGGCCAGGATTGTGGTGCCTTCGAGGTGATGAGGAGTGTGCTGTCCTCCCAGACTGCTCCACCCTTTTCTTCAGCTGCTCCATCCCCTTCGGGGCCGGTGTCTACCTCCACACCACCTCTCCATCCAAAGCATAGGGAACCAATGCCCCAGGACACCCTTCGGATGACCCCCCCTTCCGAAACTTCCCTAGAGTACCCCTCTGAGGAGGTTGTTCAGAAGAGGACTTGTAAGAGGAAGCATATAGATTCCCCGGTGTCTTTCACTTCAGACACCGATTTGGAGGACTCAGAAGGGTCCCCATTTTCCTCCTCGGAGGATGTCTCATTTTTAGATATCCTGGAAATCCTCAGGCAGAGGGGTGGCTGGAAATCCCTTTCCCCTTCTGAAGATGAGTCTGTGTATCTGGAGGCTTTTGGCTCCTGACCCTCCACCTCTTCGGTGTCTCCTTCTTTCGACCAGCTACTGGGGGTGGTCAGTCGAAAGGCGTGGAGCTCTCCAGAATCTGTGGAACTGGTTCCAAGGAAGCCCAATAAATTTATCTCAGCACCAGAGGACAATCTTTTCCTGCCTAAGGGTGTTCCAGTTGATGCTACGGTGGCTGCAGCAGCCACAAAGAAGGAATTAGAAGAAACGTCTTCTTCTGTCCATCCACCAAACAAAGAGTCCCGTACGATGGACAGATAAGGGAAGCATGTGTTTTCATCAGTGGCTTTTACCCTTAGGTCTCTGAATTATTTGACCCATTTCACTTGTCTCCAGAGAGATCTCCTCAAAGAGCTGGGAGATACTGTTCAGGATCCTACAGTTATGGGGGCTTCAGATAAGACTGCTTCCCAGCTTGCGACCTTGTCTTCTATAGTCAACTCCTCCATGTGACTCATCTCTTAAGCAGCCGATGCTGCAAGCAGGGTAGCAGGCACAGGAATTGCCTAACAAAGACATTCCTGGTTGCGCCTTTGTGAATTTGCGGAGCCCTTCAAGTCCTCCTTTACCAGCACCCCATTTGATGGCTCGTCATTGTTCAGGCCCAAGGTTAAAGAGATTCTTACCAAGTGCGAGTAAGATGGCAAAACTCTGTCTGCTGTGGGAGAACATTTCTTCGCCCCTACTACACCTTATCCCAAAGGTCGAAAAGGTGGAGAAATGTGGTTCCGGAAATCCTAGGTAGCTTTTGATGCACGTGGTGATTTTTCGCCCCAGGGGCAGAGGGGGAAATAATAATGGAAGATGCTGCTCTCATGGCAGAGGGAGTCCACAGAATCAGGGCGACAGAGATACATTCTCTGGTAGGCCCTTCCAGTGCTCCTGAAAGGAGGCCCACCTGTCCACCTGTGGAGGCAGTTGGTGGCAGAGTGCCACTGTTCCCAGAAGCCTGGCAAAGTATAACAAAAGACACATGGGTGCAGTCGGTAATATCCAGGGGATACAGTATTCCTTTCTCCATACCACCTCTTTCCAGAAAACAGAAATCAATCCCAGGTGTGCCGCCCAATCTATGTGATCAAGCAAACCTAGAAGTTCAAAGGCTGTTAGAAAAACGAGCCATTCAAGAAGTCCCCACAGACCAAATCGGATCCAGAACTTACTCAAAGTTTTTTTATTTCCAAAGAAAACAGGAGACTGGAGACCCATTTTGGATCTCAGCAGGCAGAACAAGTCTGTCAAGAAAACAAAGTTCTGGATGGTGACACTGCAGTCCATTCTTCCCTTTCTGGGAAAGGACAATTGGATGTGCTCCATCGATCTCCAGGATGCGTACTACCACATGAAGATGGACAGGCGATCCAGGAGATATCTACGCTTCCGGCTGGGAGCCAGTCATTATCAGTTCAGAGCTCTGCCCTTTGATCTCACTACAGCCCCCAGATTGTTTACCAAATGCATGTAAGTAGTTATGGCTCACCTGAGGCATCTAGGATTCCGGGTGTTTCCATATCTAGACGACTTGCTCCTTACAGTCACCAGCAAGCATGACTAATGACAGCAAGGGACACTGCAATTCGTCTCTGCTCAGAATTAGGTATCACTATCAACTACAGAAAATCTGCCTTGTTGCCCTGTCAGCATATTACATTTATAGGGGCAGATCTAAATACAAAAGACATGATCACAAAATTGCCTCAGAAGAGACTGTCAACCATATGACATCAGGTTAATCTTAATCAGGAAAAAAAAGATTCAAACAATATTTGTCCTCAAAGTGCTAGGCTCAATGGTGGCAGCAATAACACTAGTTCCCTTGGCACACTTCCATATGAGAATATTGCAGTGGCTTCTTTTTGCTCAATGGTCCTTGCAGAATATTTCCATGTCACACGAGATTCACATTATGGAGACCTGCAAAAGGGATCTACAATGGTGGCTTCGGTCTACGCAAGTAACAATAGACAGGCCATTCATCCTTCTGCAGCCGGTAGCCACAGTGACTGCAGATGCTTCCCAGACAGGGTGGGTGGGCATTATCTGGGACAAACTGTTCAAGGAACTTGGCAGTGACACGAGTACCACTTGCACATCAACGTCCTGGAGATGAGAGCAGTACTTCTGGCATTGCAAGCACTTCAGGGCTCTCTACCGATGGGGACAGTTGCAATTCAAACAGACAACATGTCCATAGTGTGGTACATCAACAAGCAAGGCAGAACCAGATCTTACCCCTTGTGCCGAGATGCTCTAAGAGTATGGAAGTGGGCGGTGTCCTCTCAGCGTTTTCTGATTGCAATGCACATCCCGGGAAAATTCAACGTGGTAGTGGACAAGCTAAGTAGGGCAATTCTGATGCCACACGAGTGGTCCCTAAAGCAGGAAATTGCGAATCAAATTTTTCGCAAGTGGGGCCAGCCTTGTTGCGACCTTTTTGCTATGTCCAAGAATACCAAATGCAGCAGTTATTTTGCCCTGGTCCCCCAACAGGGACAGTTACCCTGGGATGCAGTTGTTCACGATTGGCCCCTGGGACCTCTTTATTCCTTTCCCCCATTTCCTCTAATACCCAAAGTTCTTCAGAAAGCAAAATCACTGGGTTGCAAGCTAATTCTCATTGCCACTTACTGGTCTTGTCAGATTTGGTTCCTATGGGTCCCATCTCTGGGAGGAGCCTTGGATCCTGGACCCAGTTCCAGATCCCTGGCGCATCAGTCAGGAACGCTCCACCCTTCTATTCAGACCCTGAAGCAGACAGCTTGGTTTCTCCACTTTCCGTCTTAGCCAGGCTTTCTGACATTTCCCCTGCAGTATGACACATTTTGATCTCTTCTCACAAATCTACAACTAGAAATATTTCTGCCAGCAAATGGAAGAGGTTCTCTTGCTGGGCAGCCAAAAATCATATTGATCCTTTTATTGATCCTTTTACTGCATCCATTTCAAAAATCCTGGAATTCCTGAATGAGACTTTTACCCAAGGGGCAGCTGCAGCTACAATTCAAGTTCAGCTAGCTGCTATTTCCAGTTATCATGTTGGAGAAATGGGTTCAAACGTTATGTCCCACAGATTATGCAAAGCTCTCCTGAAAGATACTATCCTCTTGAGACCGCCAGTAAGATAATCACCTCCTCCTTGGGATCTAAACTTAGTCTCAGCTTCCATGATTCTCCCTCCTTTTCAACCAGCTGCTACCTGTTCTCTGAAGTTCTTGACTTGGAAAACAATATTCTTGACTGCCATTACCTCAGCTCGGAGGGTATCAGAATTACAAGCTCTCTCCATTTATCCCCCTTAGTTAGTTTTTCACAAAGACAGAGTTTCTCTCAGAACTAATCCATCCTTCCTACCAAAAGTTTGCTCTGAGTCAAATTTAAATAAATAGAACTCCCTGTTTTCTTTCCAAATCATAGCAACAAGGCAGAATATAGACTCCACCAACTGGATGTGCATAGGCAGTTGCATTTCTTCTTGCACAGGACAAATGACTTTAGAAAATCTGACCAATTGTTTATATAATTTTCAGAAAACAGAAAGGGTACTTCAGTCTCAAAAGTAACCATATTGAAATGGCTTGCAGACGTCATCACCTATGTTTATAGCTCACAAGGTAAGCAGCTTCCAGGAAAAATTTGAGGTCATTCCCCAAGTGCATTATCTACCTCTACGACATTTCAGGCTAGACTGCCTTTGGACTCAATTTGTGCGGCAGCTACTTGGGTTAATCCTCATACCTTTAGCACTCATTACAAGGTAGATGTGGCCTCCCGGAACAGGGCATCCTTTGGTTCCACTGTTCTGAAGAGTTTATTCCCTTGAGCCACCCGAGAAAGAGGGTGCTGGGGACACTGTCCCATCAAGCAAGAATGAAGGCAAGATAGGGACAACATAACATAAAGAAGTTATGTACTCACCATAACATTCCATGTTTGTTTCCCATGATCTCACCTTCTTTCTTGCATCCCCCCCCTTCCCCCCTTCCTGGAGGATTAAGAGGAATTATTTGGTGTTTAGCTATATGTGCTATAATTCCCTTCCTGCCTCATGAATTGGATAAGCTTATGGTCTACCAAGGTTGTGTACTCGTACTAATTAGAATATATATATATATATATATATATATATATATATATATATATATATATATATATATATCTATATGGATTCCTATTACAAGAACAAAAGTTTACTACTTCAAACTTGTAATAGGAAGCCTCACTTCTGCGAAAGTTCACTTTAACGAAAGTGAACTTAAAGTGCACTTCACCGAAAACACCCGCAGCACAGTGGAGGACATAAAAAACAAGCTATGTCCTCCACTGTGGTGCGATAGTCACAGACTTAGGGTTAGGGCACGGGTTAGGGTAAGGGGATAGTTAGTAAAGCTATCCCCTTAACCCATGCCCTAACCCTAAGGTTCGTGACTATCGCACCATAGTGGAGGACATTGCTTTGTCCTTCACTGCACTGCAGTCATTGTGGACCTTAGGGTTAGGGCACGGGTCATGGTAAGTGGATAGCCCTATGGGCTATCCCCTTACTATGACCCGTGTCCTAACCCTAAGGTCCGTGAGTACTGCACGGAAGTTCAGTACAACACCCATTTGTTGGACTGAACTTCGCGTAAGTGCACTTTCGATTAAGTGCACTTTTGCTGCAGTAAGCATTCCATGCACCATTTCGAATTAGTGAAAATTCGATCTAGTGTATGGAACCCATATATATATATATATATATATATATATATATATATATATATATATATATGTATATACATATGTTTAGTCTAGTGTTATGGGTTAGCACAGACTCTCAAGCTTTAGGGTACAGCCAAGTTGGACCGAGTATCGTCTCTGAACCCACCAAGCAGGAAAGAAGGTGAGATCATGGACAACAAACATGGAACGTTGTGGTGAGTACATAACTTCTTTTTTTGCTAAAATCATTTTCTGAGAATTTTATAGATAACAGATATTTATGAAGTGTTCTTGGGTGAGCTATTAATATTTTAGTATGTATAAAATCCTTACAAGTTTGGATGTCCAGCCAACTACAATTTTTCAGACTATATCTGTTGATTAAGTAGTCCACAGAACATATTTTATTAGCTGAGAGAAATATATTCCAATATAATAGGTCACCCTTCTTAAATTCTAACATTTTCTGAGTATCAAAGGATATCACACATTCATTTGTGTAAGTAATAGGAAACATAATTATTAATAAATTCTTAATTGATTAGCAAGCATAAGCTTTTTAAACAATAGCAATATTTGGTTTATAAGAGGCGTGAGAACAAGTTTTGACCTTTCACTTTGAATGTATATTTTTAAAATCCATATAAAGATGTTTGTATGTATTTGAGTATATGGTTCAAGCAATGTCCTATTACTATTAAGAAGTAAGGTTTCATGTACTGATTTCCAATATGATGTATAAGAAGTATTATTCCAAAAAAACACTATGGTAATGAATGTTGAGTTTAAATAAAAATCAATATTTGGAAACCCTATACCTCCTTCATCCCAGCTTGTGGAGTGCCAGAGAAGAGAAATTCTTGTTTTTTTGGGATACCAAAGGAAGTTCAGTAATAAGTTATTAATTTTCTGTTTAATTTTGACAGGTGGGGAAATTATTAGAGCTTGGCCAATGAATAAGATTTTAGGTAACAGTATAATTTTGATTAAAGTTAGTCTGTCTTCAAATGTGAAGAAGAGTCTTTTCCAACTATCAGTTAGACTAGTAATTAAGTTTATAAGTTGTTGGTAATTATATGCGAGTGATTTTTTTTAGTAATTAGATTCAATAATGATACCTAGATATTTAATATGCGTGACCTCCTAGTTTATGTCTCTTTTGATCTAAGTTTCATAGTAATATTTTTATTCACTAGAAATGCCTGAATTTTGTTGTGATTGAAGTTTAGATCAGATATGTTTGCAAAGAAGTCTAGATTATGTAATAGGTGATCTATTGAATTTTCAGTATCATTAGAAGTTATTAATAAGTTATCAGCAAACAGCTGTATTTTGGGGGATAATTTGTCTGACACTTTATATATCCTTTAATGCTGTCATTATTTCTAACATAATTTGCAAGAGGCTCAGTAGCCAGGACAAAGAGTAATGGGGAGTGGGGACACCCCTGTTTAGTACCTCTTAATATTTCAAATGGGCTAGAGATAAGATCCAATCTTTACATAGGCTATGGACCTTTCATATAGTTTTTTAATTACTCCTATAAAGTCTGGGGAGAAATTGTATTTTTGCAGAGCTGTAAACAAATATGGTCAACTTAGAAAGTTGAAAGCTATATCTATATCATGGCTTAAAATAGAAAGTTATTTTTTTCTTGTTTATAAGTCTGTTAAGGACAGTAATCTAATTACATTGTCACTCATGTGCTGACACGTGGAATGGCACAGTGATTCTAACATGACAGCTATATGTTATTAACTTCCATTGCTTTCTCTAGTTTTGCATATGGTTAGGCACCCAAGTGTTTTGCAGATAAAAAAGCTGTAGATGTGCATAAACAAACTATACGAGTGTGCAACATAAAAGGTAATGGGGAAAACTCATTATCACCAACGTTATCAATACCAAACGCACAACAGCCGTGAAGTCTAGGTATTGTGGATTAAGCCAAACACAGATGACTTTTTGGATCTTGGCAGTATGGAACTCAGTGAAACACTATGCCCCTTACCACAATTGACTAGTTTTTGTCTTAAATCCTCTTCTTTACCAGGATGAGTTTCAGACCCACAACACTAAACTGGGTGGCAGTGAATACACAGGATGGAGAGATGTATGAAAATTGTGCTTTCACCTACAACTAAAAAAGAAGGGACTTATTCAATATAGCCTTGTAACTTTGTTGGTATAGTTGCTGCTGTGATAAATTACACAAATAACTTTACAAATGCTACCTTATAACTTTTAACATGTTTAAGCTCTTTTTTTCTGTTTAAATGGCTATAGTGAGCAATTCATACAGTAATGCTGTTAGTGCAAAATTATATTCGTCAGAAATGGAATCATGGGAGATAAAAAAAGAGGCTGCATAGTCAGAATTTTGCATAATGAAAATGTCCATGAAGAAACTCTTATAATGCAGGCAAAACAAATTTCACAAGATGGAAGCACTAGAACAGCAGCAGTTGGGCAAAGGGTTAAAAGAAATTATATATTCTTATGGCTTTTTACACTGGCTTCCTTACTTGTAATTGAAGCATATTACTTCAGTCAACATGTAGTCATACAGAGAGCATCAGATGGCTACATCTGCGATTCCCAAATACCGAAAACAAAGCATTGAAAGTTAAAGGTAAATACATAAGGTTGCACTATCAGCCTGTGAAAGGCTTGATTCAGAAAAGCTGTGCATCTGAAGTCTTTCCTTGCAATTAATAAACAAAAAAGCCTGGCTGCAAAACCATTAAGTCTTTCTGTAAAGTCTTGCTCAGCAGAAATACAAAAATAATGTGCATTAATTTTATCAGACAGGACAGGACAAGATACACTACTCTTCCAAGGTGGTGGTGAAGTGCTGCTTAAATTATGTACTCGCACTTTAGTGCTGCTCACACTGTATGGAACAGTCTTATGCAGTTACCTTTTATTTATTATTTATATATTATTTATTTAGCATTTGTTGACATGAAAGTCTGACTAACACTGAGCCTATTTTTAGCGGAGGCCCAGGGAGAAATGCTCTAGACATATGCCTTTGGAATGTGGGAAGAAATGGGATTACCCTGAGGAAACCCATGTGAATGCAGGAAGGACATGCAGACTCCGCACAGAAGTCACCCCAGCCAAGAATCGAAGAGGAGAACCTCTCGCTGTGAGGTGATAACATTGACCACTGTACCACTGTGCCTCGTTTTTACATTTGATGTTCTGCTTTTTGATATCTGGGAGATTCACTGATGTCGGAGTATGATCCTCTCTGTACAATTACAAGCTGATCAAAGTGATATGCTTTGATCAAAAACTAGGAAGCCCCTTTCTTTCTGCGGTTGTTCCCAACATCTCATAAAAATGACATTTCTTTTCCTGAAGTGATACAGCATGTTGTCTGGAAAACAAGAGCGATCTTTTATAATATGTTATCATGTGTATGAGGAAAAGTTGCACACAGACAGAACATTTTCTGTTCAAATAATTAGTGATCAAATACTAAGGGACATGTTGCTTTTGTCAGGACTCACAATGAGTGTTTAATAATGGATGTTTTGCCTTCTGTTTCTCATATGCAATATAATAATGCATTAATTTTTCTGGAATATTTAGTGATTAGAATATGCTGTTAGAGTAAAAAACAAACAAAAAAACCCAGCATGCAGCATTTCCTGTGCATCCGAACATCAGTGTGTTGCATTATTTGTCAGTAATTATGTTTAATAATAAATGGTAGAAGCAAACATTTGTTGCATACTGAAAGCTATTTGCATTTTCTGCTCCACAATATTTTTTTACTGCTTGAGAGACTTTCTACCATTTTAAGCCCAATGTGGAAACACCGCTCAGGTAATTCCAGCTGTTGTTTCATATACTGATCCATTATCTGTAATATTAATCTACAACACTCATTAATCTGCAATAACTGTGAAAGCACAATTAAAATCTAAACCAGCAACCAGTTGTTTGTAACTGCCATTTAATCAGTAACCACACATGTACAGGTAAAGCCTGAAATAGTAACAATCAATATATGTACCTGTTTTTAACATTTAAATTATACGTTATCTATTATTCATCAGTAGCAGTTGTCTGTAATTACCTAAACCATCCAAAACAAAAGCTAACATTGAATTGTTTACATCTTTATAGTTGTCCATCTTGTTTTATCTTAGCAGACAAAATGTTTCCTTATGGCTAATAAAGATGAATACAGAGCTCAGTGGTGTGTGTACCAGAGGTACTTGCTTGTGTGAGTCTACTGAATATCCATGTATAGCTCTGTGTATGTATGTGTGTCTTTGTGTGTTCATGTGTGTGTGTGTATGTGTGTATGTGTGTGTGTGTGTGTGTATAGAGACGCACACATGTGCACACATGCACACACACACACACACACACACACACACACACACACACACACACACACACACACACACACACACACACACGTATATTTAAAAGACCAGTTATGTGATGAACAAATGAAAGAATGAAAAATGTGTATGACCGCTTAAAAGAATACATAAATATTTTAGTATAATACCATGAAGGAATGACTAAAATTGAGTCTGAGTGTATTTACATGTAGCACCTTATTAGGAGAGCCTTTGATTGGTTTATAAAAGCAGAAAACTGTATAAATAGGAAAACAATGAACAAATCCACAAATAAGAGACATAATAAAAGAATGAAGAACAACTGAAATAATATGTAGTAGAAAAATAGATAAATGTGGAATGTAAAATCTATTTAAGTCTATATAAATAAAAATAAGAAAAAATATAAATCATTCATTAAAAAAACATTCTGGGTCATGATGAAAGTAATCTGAGAAGAATTCTTATTAAAAATTGAGGGCAAGATGTAGGTTTGCATGGATAGACAGATGGATGGACTGCTGGATTGGTTATTACTTGTGCTTGAGAGAGAGTGCAAAATGCACATAGAGCATGTCAAAAGACTAGTAAAGTATAGAAATAAAAGATATACAGCCAGTCAGAGAAACTTAAAAAATGTAGAAAAGGTCAAAGGAGTACAAAACTGTACTATGTGATTTTAATAACACATAAAGTATTGCTAAAATCAAGGATTAAATTTAAGAGAGCAGTATGATATGAAACCAATACAGTGTGAAAAAAAAACAGCAATGGAGGGATTACGGAAAGAATAACTGTTGTTTTGTGAACAAACAGATTAATGGAAATGCGGAAAAATAAAATATCCCATCTTTCTTGGCGAATATTCATTCCCTATATCCTAACATGTGTATGATATTTCGGCAAAAATGTCAGAACTCTGGCAACACAGACAATCAAGCTCTAATGCTCTAGCCTCAAAAGACAGAAAAAAAGAAAACTTTTTTTTTTTTTGCTGGGAGACAAGCCCCTCCCCCCCACTGCACCCCACACCTTCTGCTAAATATATATAACAACTCTGAGATCACAGTACAGTGAGACATTTCCCACTGCCTGAAGTATTGTAATCTCTCTCAGGAAAAAACTGGTACAATTTGATGAAATGCACTGGCTTTTCCTTACTTTTGTGAAAGAACGTTTTGACATAGGGTCTGTATTCCATTCTAACAGACTTTTGAGATTTTGCTTAAAAAGCTGTTACAGACACAGTAAAGCTGCCAGCATGCTGCATCCTAATATCCAAGCAACTGGAACAGAAATGTACTTTATTTAGCTGCAATGATTTTGAGTTTTCTCTTCGTTGAGTGATAGCAGCATTAACTCACCATATTCCACACCTTTCTGCTCTCCAACCAGCTATACATATTCATTTTGAAATAATTCAGTATTAAATAATTTTGGAAAGTATGAGTCATCTCACATGTATGAATTAATCTTTACCATATATTTATTAATTTATACTGCTAGTGAACTGACATATGAAATCCATGGATTATCATGATCTTGTTTTGGATTTGGGAAATGCACACACTTGTTAAGCATCCCTCAACACTGTTAAGCTATAGTCTTGTACAAAACATTAATCCCAATAGTGGCCATCACACCCAGAACAACAGCGAGGACAGCAAAAAGCTTTAAAGTATATTCATACACTTCATTCAACCCTTTTTTGGGCTGAATGATGCGTCTGAATATGTTTTAACAGCTTTTCTGTTTCCCACCTCAACTTTGTGTTAACCATTCTCTGTAGGGCAGCAGTAAGTTTGTTAAAAGTTTTTAAAAAACATCTTTCTAGGCTGTATCCCACTTAGCAGTCCTACCTTTTTCTCTAGCTTTTTAAGTACATAAAAGCAAGTTAAGCACCATGCAAAACAAATAATTATGATTGGGTATTTCCAATCATAACTCTGGTTTATTTTTTTCACAAGGATGTCAAATTCAACTTGCAAGTTAAACTTTTGAGTTGAATTTCCGGACATTCATGATCAGAAATCATATAATAATTCTCTATATCTGACATGTTTGATACTTTTCTTCACACCATTGTAGTTATTCACAATTTCCTCTATATTATGTATTTATCTGCATTTAGTCACTCTTCATCCTGTTGTTTGCCATGTGTTGGAGCTTTTCTCCCTATGTCTGCAGTGGAGATGGGTGTTCTAAACATCCTCAATCAACATATGTAATAATCAGTCTAATGAAGCAACTCATGGTGTTAACTTGTCTAAGATATACATTTTAAATAGCACTTGTTAAGATTCCTTCTTATGCCAAGGAATTCAGAAGCTTTACTAAAATGTGCAATTAACACAAAATCGATGATTTTGACGTGCAAGAAAAGTCTCATAGGAATCAGGTAAGGGAGTAGATTACAAATGATTATTATGGCAAACTAGATACAAAAATATTCTGGAGAAACATTTATGAAGATTTTGAACATGAAAAAGATGCAAAATGCATTAACGGATTAATGAAAATCCAAAATATACATGAGTAAAAGAAATACTACAAAGTAACACTTAAGGAGATATAAACATATTATAAAGAGATGTCAAACTGACAATCTCCTGCTTCAGATGTTGTACATAGCTTCTGATTGAAGGTACCAATATACGTTCATGTGGATCACTGTTGCATTAGCCTTAGCTATATGGGTTATTTCTTGCGAAGGATATAACAGATGGGCGGCTTCCTAAGCTTCAGGGCACGTTCTCTGTGCCAAAACCATCAGTCATCTTGAGCTGAGCTGACTAAAAAGACAGCTTTTGGTACCAAGCCTTTCAGAGCTTTCCTGCCACTGAGGATGATACTCCCCTGAGGCTATCTAGGATCAGCAGTCAGCTTGTACTATTTAATTTATTGTGCATATTAGTTCCCTTTGGGGAAAAATCCTTCCATATTAATAAATGTTTGTTTATTAACACTTACCTGTTCAGGAAAGTTATTTTAAAGCTAGTAGTTTGTGTTTTAATGGACTATCACAAGACTGTACTGTACTTTTAAACAAGAGCTTTCTTTTTTCCTGTCAGTTTAAAAGTTGTTTAAAGCATTTGTAAACTATTTTTCTGTGTCAAAATTGTGTTTATTTTACTTTTTGAGGCTGGCAAAGAACATTTGCTTTTACTGTATTTTTATGTGAAAAATGCGACATCTAATGTTGTTAACCTTCATTCATTCCTTACTCATGAGTGTCGGTTCTGTCCTCGGAACTGAGTCTGCCATTACACCAAGCTCTCACCAGCCAAAAAACTCTCTAGCTAAGCCTTTACCCCTATTGCCCCTCTCCATATTACCTCAGATCTCATTTGTCATGTACAAAACAAGATGTGTCAGGCCAGCTCTCAGCTAAGCCAAATTTTTTCTTGTCAAAAGTTTCTTACTTAAAGTTTGTCTTTTCTTAAAACTAATTTTCTCTTTTAATCGTATATATTTCTTGTAATTTGTGTCTCTCTCTCCCATTTTCCCATTTTCCCTTTTCTACCAAAGTTGGTAATGTTTGTACCATCGCTAGTACAGACCTTTTCTCTTTACCCTCTGGGTACTTAACTTACCATTGCTGGTATTCTACCCTTTTCCTGTTAAAAAAAAAAAAAAAAAAAAAACTTTAATCAAAATTTCATACTTATATAATTATAACTTCCTGTGTCTCTTTTGTTTAGATTTTCCTGCCTGTTTTTTGTCTGGATAACGCGGATAAAAAAAGGTACCATGGGCTTCAAACACTATGATCATTGTAGTAGAAAAATGCCCAATGTGGATAACCATACTTCTTGTGTTTATTGTTTAGGGGTCCCTCACCTTTCTGCGAAACCCCCTTGTGAGATCTGCAAAGGGTTCAGCTCCTGTATGCTAGTGTAGCAAAAAAATAAACTAATGCTGAAAGAATTGTTGAAATCTCGTTTCTTGGAGGATATCTGTGAGATGGAGGGCTCACCCCCTCCAAAGAGAGAATACAAAAAGAGGAGCAAATCATTATTCTCCACTCCTCATGACTTTGAAACTAAGCAATTGGAACTGAGACAGAAAGTCCCTAAATTGGCAACATTTTCAGCTCCGAGACCTAAACCTTCGACCTTGACACCAGCTTTGGTGCCGTCTTCTTCTTCTTCAGCACCTATGACTACACCGACAATGGCACCGACAATTACTACAACTTCTGCACCGACTCACCTTTCAGCGCCAACAATAGTCATCCTGGAACTGGTCTCTTCCCCTATCCCTGTACTTCATATTGGTCTTTTGACCTCAGTGCCAAAAGCTGAAATAATCCCCTGGAACAGATATTCCCCCTTGGTGGATCCATTTGTTGGGCAGCAGTATAACCCTTTCTTAGAGCACCCCACTTCACCTTCAGGGATGTCTACATGATCCTCCAAGTGTCTTTCAGAACTGGACATAGTGAGGATCATGGATTAACTCTTGGAAGCCAGAGGAATATCATCTCCATCCAAACCCTCCCTCCCACTCAGAGCCGAGGGATCCTATCCAAGGTCTCCACAATATTTTTCTCCTTCAACCTCATTGCAGATTTTGGAGCACTAGTCACTGATGTCAACTCCAGTTCCAGGTTCTCGGTACCAGTGGTAGATCTTACCACTGTACCGGAGCCTGCCCTTTGGCCTTTGACTCTCCCTGAGCCAGGCCTTCCTCAGGACCGAGACTGGTCTGTCAGCACTGTTTTCCCTGGCATGGTGTCTCCTGTTTGCACGTCTGCCATGGTTCCAGTTGCCTTGACAGAGGCATCTCCTCCCATAGCTTCCTCCCTGGCAGCGGGTTCTTTGGAGCGAGGTGTTACCCCGGTCCCGAGGTTGTCTTTCTCGGTTCTGGGCTCCCACCCCTCTTTGGGAGGACCTGCTTTCCAGGTGATGGAGAGGGCTTTGGCCTCTCCACCCTCTCAGTTGGTCCCCTCAGCGTTGGAGACCCCTCATCCCACATCCTCTGAGCTGCAGTTGACACAGCACACTACTCATGGACACTGGGCTCAGAAACCTCAAGACATCCTTCAGCAAGGTTCCCCCCTCTGCAAGATTCTCCTCAGATGCTCCTGTTGAGGAGGTTCCTCACAAGAGATTGTGCAAGAGGAAGCACGTGGATTCCCCAGAGGAATCCTTGACCCAAGATACAGACTGTGATGAAGGGGAAGGGTCCCTTCGATCACCCCCGATGGTGTCTTCTTTGCAAACATCTTGGAAATCCTGAAGCAGCGGGGTGATTGGAAGACCACCACCCCTTCCTCTGAGGAGTCCGTATTCTTGCAGGCTTTCTGAGCCTGGCCCTCTACCACCTGGGTGACCCTGCCTGAAAATGAACTCATACAGCTCATCGTGCAACGTGCATGGAATAGTCCTGATACCATTGAACTTATCCTCTGGAGGTCAGACAAAATTCTTTCACCCCCCCCAGAAAATAATCCTCACTGGTCCAGGGCTCTTCTAGTAGGTGCTATGGTTGTGGCAGCGGCCACTAAAAAAGAGCTCGCTGAGGAGAGCACTTCAGTCCATCCCCCAAACAGGGAGTCTCGGGCGATAGACAGACTTGGGAAGCAGGTGTATTGTTCAGCGAACTTTACCATCCAGTCCCTGACTTATTTGGCACATTTTACTCAGCTTCAGAGAGACCTGATTATGGAATTCTCAGAAACCCTGGCAGGAGCAGTGCCTGATGAGGTACAGGACAAAGTTGCCTTGCAGCTTATAACCCTGGACTCCATCTCTAATTCGTCCATGAGGTTAATTTTGCACTCGACCAAAGGGGCTATAGTAGTGGGCGCAGGCGTTGTTACAAGATGTCACCCCTGGATGCGTTTTGTGACTTTGCGGACCCTTTTAAGTCTTCCTTCCTTAATGCCCCTGTAGAGGCCTCATCTCTGTCTCTGGCTCAAAGGTAAAAGACACTTTAACCAGGTGTGAAAACAATGGCAAGACCTCATCTGCCATGGGTGTATGTTTTTCCACACCCCACCGATCCTATTCCAGGAATCAGAGGAGTGGAAAGATGTGGTACAAAAAATCCCAAAGTACTTTCCATGACACACGTTGTGAGTTTTCCCCCCGGAGTAGGGGGGAAACTCAACTGCAAGATGCCCCTTTAGAGGCAGAGGGGGTCCCCGTAACCAGAGGTCAGAGATTCTTTCTCTGGACAGTCCTACCAGTGTTCCTAAAGAGCAGTCCAATTGCTTATCTCTGGAAGCAGTTGGTGGTCATTTATCTCTGCACCACCTTGCCTGGCAAAAAATAACCATAGACTCCTGAGTGCAGGTGATAATTACCAAAGGTTATTTCATTCCCTTCAACATTTTCCCATAGCCTTTAAGGTGCATTCCCGACGTACCACCCAGTCAAAGGTAATCAGCAGCTCTAGAAATCCAAAAGCTGCTTCAAAAAAGAGTCATCCAAACAGTCCCTCCAGACCAAATAGAATCCAGTTTTTACTCAAGGTTCTTTTTGGACCTCAGCATCCTAAACAAATTTGTCCAACAAGAGAAATTCTAGATGGTCATGGTACAGTTGATACTCCCCTTCCTGGGCAAAGATGATTGGATGTGCTCTGTAGATCTTCAGGATGCGTATTACCACAAAAAAATGGACAAACGTTCCAGAAGATTTCTCCACTTCTGGCTTGGAGCCAATTACTACCAATTCTGAGCACTGCCCTTTGGTCTCTCCACAGCCTCCAGAGTGTTCACCAAATGCATGGCAGTGGTAACAGCTCGCTTGAGACTGCAAAGATTCCAGGTGTTTCCGTATCGAGACGATTGGCTCCTCATCACCCCAACCAGGCATCTAGTAGTCTTGACAATCCATTTGCACCCTGCATTTCTTGAAACAACTATGGATAACACTAAACAAGGACAAATGCAAACTAATCTCTTCTCAAAAACTGGAGTTCATAAGGGCATGATTTGATACCCAGTTTTGCCTAGGCTACCAACCTTGTCACAGGATACAGAGACTCAGATCGCAACTCTGAGTGATAGTCAGGACAGAGTGCCAGTTTGAGCAGTCCTTCAACTACTAGGATCCATGCCAGCATCTATAATGATGGCCCCACTGGCAAGACTGCACATGAGGCTTCTTTAGTGAATCTCCCCATGACATTTCAAATCAGGATAACAATTTGCTGCAAACAAGACTTACGTTTGTGGATGAAGCCAGAAGAGAACCTATGGAGTCGACCTTTCTCCCCTTCTCAGCCCAAAACTATAGTGACCACAGATGCCTCCCTGATAGGGTGTGGAGGGCAGTACCAGGGAAAGACTGTCCAAGGCACTTGGTCATCCATAGAGGCCAATCTGCATATCAGTGTTCTAGAACTGAGGCTGGTGCTTCTAGCGTTGCAAGCATTTAAATCTACTCTCTCTTCAGGAATGATTGCCATCCAGTCCGACAATATGTCAGTAGTCTGGTACATCAACAAACAAGGCAGAACCAAGTCCTACCTGTTGTGTCAAGAGGCCATGAGAATTTGGCAATGAGCGATAGCTTCCGACCCCTATCTGATAGTAATGCACATTCCTGGGAATTCCAATGTGACTGCAGACAAGTTGAGTGGATGCATTCTCCGACCTCATGAGTGGTCCCTCAATCCTGTCATACCGAAGAAGATTTTCAGTTGCTGGGGCCAGCCTTGCTGCGATCTATTTGCATCCCCCTCAAACCACAAATGCAACAGCTACTTTGCCCTAATCCCTCCAAAGGAGGAGTCCCCGAGGGACGCTGTTCTACACGATTGGCCCACAGGACTTTATCCACCAATACCACTGATTCCCCAATTTGTAATGAAGGCCTGTTGGTTGAAAAGCAGAGTGATCATCATTGCCCCCTACTGGCCATGACAAATTTGGTTCCCCTTCCTTTGGCCTCACCTACTACAGCAACCTTGGATTCTGGATCCAACTCTGGAACTACTATTGCATCCACAGAAATTGACATATCTGAATTTATCAAACCTCAAGCTGACAGCTTGGTTCCTCCACTTCTGGTGATTGCCAGACAGAACAACTTGTCCTCCCCTGTCTGCAACATTCTTCTGGCTTCCCATAAATCATCCAGCAGGAAGCTTTACCTCAGGAAATGGTAGAGATTCATTATGTGGTCTCGAGAAAAAGGGATAAATCCCTTCTCTGCACCATTATCAATGGTTCTAGATTATCTGTCTAATCTCCTTCAGTTGGGAGCTGCAGCTTCTTCAATTAGAGTATATCTTGCCGCAATTTCTAACTTCCACAATGGTTTTAAAGACTCATCCTTAATCTCTCGCCATCTCTGTAAACCTTTTGAAGGGAGTATTACACATTAGACCCACCTTCAAACAACGGATTGAGCTATGGAATTTGACATTGGTTTTACAAGCCTTGACTCATCCTCCTTTTGAATCTGCTGCCAATTGTGACCTAAATTTTTTATCCTAGAAAACCTTATTCCTATTAGCCATTACTTCAGTAAGATGAATTTCTGAGTTACAGTCATTATCTATTAAACATCCCTACATGATCTTCCATAAAGACAGAGTATCACTATGGACTAATCCTTCCTTTTTAAATAAGGTTATCTCTGATTTGACAGTTAATCAAATGATTGATCTACCAGTCATCTTTCTAAATTTCTCAGACAGATGAGTATATACATTACATTTGCTTGATATGCACAGACAACTCCATTTTTATCTTGACAGATCTAAATCCATACAAAAGTCTGACAAATTGTTTACATCATACCCAGGCTCAGAATTAGGAAAACCAGTTTCCAAAGTTACTTTGTGTAAATGGTTGACAGATTGCATTTCTTTTACTTATCAACGAAGCAAGGTTTCTTTACCTTCTAAAATCAAAGCACATTCCACAAGATCATAGGCAACATCTGTTGCTTTCCATGCAAGAGCGTCCATGGATGACATTTGTGCAGCAGCAACATGGGCCTCTCCTCAAACCTTTATCACTCATTACAAACTGGATATGGTCTTCAAGGAGAGAGCATTCGTTGGTTCAATATTACTCAGGAATATTCTTCCATGGGGTCTCCCAGGAAACAAGGTAACTAGGGACTCTGTCCCATCAGTAAGGAATGAATGAAGATTAACAACATCAGATAAAGAAGTTATGTTCTTATCATAATGTTCCATCTGTGTTGTTGATCTTCATTCATTCATTACAACCCACCCACCATCCCCCTAAGAAAGACTCTTGGAGGTTCAGCTATCATCCTATCATAGGATAAAGAAGTTGCTCAGAAAAAGCCTCCACTTTTCTCTCTGTAATCTATCCTTTCCTTACGGGTAAACTCGATCTGAGGTAATATGTAGAGGGACACTATGAGTAAAGGCTTAGCTCGAGAGTTTTTTGGCTGGCGCGAGTTTGGTATAATGGCCGACTCAGTTGCGAGGACAGAACCAACAGCTATCAGTCATGAATGAAGATCAACAACACAGATGGAATGTTATGGTAAGAACATAAGTTCTTTTTTTATCAGCTTTTGTTGCTTGTTTTCCATTTAAAATAGCTACCATTTCCAGCTTCACCACGGAACAAACTGTCAGTACCATGGTCGGTGCTTCTTCCAACTAGAAAAAAAAGTTAAGCAACAGACTTTGCCAAAACAGCAGGCTAAGAATTTTTCTCAGCTGCAGGAGGGTGACTTTGCTGTGGCCATTAGTTGTACCTCAGACCACTCATCTTTACCCCGGATCCATCTGGGTTAGCACCTACAGCCACTATGGAAGGAGGATTAGCTACATTCTCTGCGGCTGTTGGGGTCCATTCACTGGGCAAGTGAGAGCCAGCTTTATTGATCCTGGAAAACAGAACAGAGAAGGCTTCCATTTTTCATCAGAATGTTGTGCATGTCCCTGGAGACGCTGCTGATTCTATTAATAACACTGTTGTCCACATCTTTCCTGTAAAAAAAAAAAAAAAAAACTTGCCATGTACCTTCTCCTTCTTCTCAAATTTCCTTGGACACGAGTAGTTTACTGGGTCTGGCTCAGGGTTTAATTCAGGCTATTGATCCTTTTTATAAAGCAGTTTCTGGTTAAAGAAAGAGGGATTCCTCTTTAGATAGGAAGTTGAAGGGACAGATAAAGGGTTTTCTCCTCAGATTTCTGATTCAAACTCAGAGCAGAGCTCAGTTTCTGATTCTCCATTGTTTGCAATGTGTATATGACTCAGTGGATTTTCTACCAGGGCTATATCCACTTTTGAGGAGGTTTGCATGGCTGCATTTTCAGAACCTCACAGATTATGCTAAAAATTAGATTGGGATAGAGGTTTAGATTTCATCCCTTCTGCTGCAGAGGTGATCAAGAAGTGTGATGAAAGGGGTAAGCTGATACAGAGAATCTCTAATATTTTTCAGGCCTCCTTTTCCAAATGTTTAAGGGATTCTCTAACCCCTCATCCATTCTTGAAAAAAAACAAAATTAGCAGTCTCAACAATATGCAAGTAAACAGACATTTAAGAAGAAATGGCAAAGTGCTGTAAAAAGAATTCTGGAACCTCCTAAAACCAAGAACAGTCTAACAAGCCAGTATGACTATTTAAGGGACCTTGCTCCCCCCCCCCCCCCAACGTTGGCATCCCCATTTTCCTTCCAGAAAGTCCGAATCTTCAGTTTTCTCTTTGGCAATAGATAGTTTCAAATATGTTGTGAAGATCATTCATCAAGATTATAGATGGCAGTGAGAGGAAATTCCTCCTTTCCGGGGGTAATCCCACATCTACCAAATCAGGCTGTTTTATGTCCACCTGTCCTTCACCATGTACTGTCCTTCGGAATGATAGAACCAGGTCCTCGTTCCCAGGTGAGGAAAGTTTTTTTTATTCAAGGATGCTTTTAGTGCCAAAGAAAGAAAGAAAATGCTTGGAGACCAGTCCTGGAGCTTTCTTTCCTAAACCTGTTTGTTATAGTGCCCAAGTTCAAAATAATGTAATTTTACAACCTGTTGCCTCTTATTCCTCATTCTAATTTCCTGGTAACAGTAGATTTAAAAGATGCTTATCACATACCTGTTTATCCAGACTTCAGGAGTTTGTTAAGGTTTTGTATGTTTCAATCACATTTTCAGTTCTCTGCCTTTGGTCTATCCACCCCGCCAAGAGTATTCACAAAGTATCTATCTCTAGAAATAGCTTAATGCAGGCTACACAGCATGCAAAATATTCCATATTTAGATCATTTGCATATCTTTGCAGAGTTTTTTTCAAAATTTCAGGAATCTTTCACTTGGGTGAGAGATCTCTTACACAAGCTGGGATTCCAAGAAAACATTCAAAAGTCTTTGTTGACTCTTTCAAACAGGATTGTGTTCTTGGGGTGTAAGCTTGACACTGAAGTTCAAAGAGCTTTTCTTCTTTAGGAAAAAAATAGATTCAAATCTAGATCTCTTTCTAAGGTTTTCCACTCAGACTTCTGGCACTGCAAGGGAATTTCTCAGGATTTTGGATCTTGTGGCATCCATGGTTTTCATGATACCCTTGACAAGACTCCATATAAGAAAGATAGATTGGTATCTGAAGTCTTTTTGGTCCCAGCACTAACTTCCTTTTTCTTTACAAAGCCCAATGCTGGAGTTTGTCAGAAGAAAAATCACTTGATGGAGACAGCAATTTTTTTTAAAATCCAGGACTCCCATTCTCCCTCCCTGTTCCAAAGCAATCAGTCACCACAAATGCCTCAGACTTTACTTTGGGAGCAGTTTCAGGAGGGACAAAAATGCAGGTTTGTGGGACACCGAAGACAGATAGAAGCACATAAATATAAAAGATACTTGCCCTGATTGGGCATGTAACCCTTTGAATCATCATTTGTCCCTGAGATCTCTTCAAGTTGTTAAAGACAATACCACAGTTATGTGGTAAATCAACAAGCAAGGGGGAACCAGGTCATGCCCCATTTGCAGGCTAGCATATAATATAACTTTACAGCACAGTCTAAGAGTACAGGCATCCTGCATTCTGTCAGAGCAAAATTATGAAGCACACAAGCTGAGAAGACAAGGGCAGACCCTCATGAATGGAAACTAGATATGGTGTCTTTCAAAATTAGATCCATCTGTGGGGAGTTCCTGAAGTATACCCATTTGCCTTCACCCCAAACAAACAGCTGGCAAGATTCTGCTGCAGGAATCCATGCAAGAAGGCATGGAAGACAGATGACTTTTCTTTCCTTGGATAGAAATGTTCCTGAATGCTTTTCTACCCTTTTCACAGATATCCAAGGTACTTCTGAAGATTCAGAAGGTATCCCTGAAGATCATAGTGGTGACTCCCTCTTGGCACAGACAACAGTGGTTCTCTCTTCTTTTGGAAATTATCATGTGTTATTATCATGAGCTTTATCACAGAATGGAGCTTTTTAATAAGATCAGGGTATATTTGATAAACCTTGATCACAATCAGTTTCAGTTAACTGCCTGAATGATAGAGTCTTAATTCCTTTTAGGCACCTGTGTACCGAGGACATGCAGCAGATACTAATGGGTGGAAAAAAGCCTTATTAGAAAATCATATATTAGTTAATGGAAAAGTTTTTTTCTTTTAGTTGATGCCAACAACCTAATTAGTACCCATTCAGGACTCATTGTCCTCTGGTTTTATGATATTAGTGTCTTAGTATGGCCTTTCTTACTCCTCCATCAAGGTTCATTTATTAGCCATTTCAGCATGTCTGCCACTGGATCCTCCTCTTTTAATGCATTCTCATGTCAAAATGTTTTTGAAAGGGTTTTTTTTTTCATAAGAGGTCTCCTAGAAAAATGGTGCCCCCTCCTTGGGATCTTAATTTTGTGTTAGAGAAGCTAACACTTGCTCCATTTAAACCAGCTAACCTGACTGACTTGAGGTTCTTAACATGGAAAACAGTTTTACTGATTGCTCTGACCTTTGCAAGAAGGGTGTCTGAGTTGCAGGCTCTTATGGTGAGTCAACCATATTTCATTTTCCACACAGACAGGGTTTTTGGAGAACCAATCTTTCTTTGTGAAGTGGTATCTGTGTTTATTTTAAGCCAAATTATCCATCTCTCCATTTTCTTTACTGAACCTAAAAATGAGGGATAACGGGTCCTGTGTACCTCGAATGTCCTTGTGCTATCTTGACAGAAGTACATCTTTCAAGTATTTGGATCAATTGTTCATTTCTTGGGAAGGTAAGAAGAAGGGACAAACTGTTTCACAGCAGACTGTTCCCAAGTGGTTATCTAAGGCTTTTGCCTTTTGTTGTATTCATCATAACAGACAGGGTCAAGGCCCACTCTGCCAGGTCCTTGACTTCATATATGGCTTTTTGGAAAGGGATGGATTCTAGAAGTATTCTACTAGCAGAAACTGGGTCCTGTGTACATAGTTTTATAAAATGCTATAAGCTTGATTCCTTCTCTTGGTCTAGATCAGGCTTTGTTGGGACCGTTATCTAGGGGCTCTTGGACTCTTCTCCTTCCACATCCCAAATGTGGTAAGCTAGGGTAATCTACCCATATAGCTAGGACTACAGCAGCAATGGTCAATATGATGAACATAGTGCAGTTGTGTAAGTAAACTTACCATAATACTAGATGTTCGAATGATCACTGCTGCAGTGGCCACTCCTTCTGTCCATTCGCCTTGTTTTTGGTGTGTTTTTTTATGCCAAGGTGTGAATACTTAGGTTTGTTGTTCCTAGCATTGTCCTTTTAGGGCTGAGACTCTCTGTCTCTGTTGGCATGAAAGCTCTGAAGAGCTTGGCATCCAAACCTTTTAACTCAGCTCAGCTTGAGTTGACTGATGGTTTGGGGGCATGCAAGTTGCCCTAAAGCTTTGGAAGCTGTCCATCTGTTATATCCTTGGCAGGATGTAACCCTTATAGCTACGGCATCTGCAGCACTGATCATTTGAACATCTACTTTTATGGTAAATTTATTTACACAGCTGTACTTTCTGCACCCCTATCTCTTTATTAAAATACATTGTCTGTAGTGACATCCTAATACAGCAATGGCCTGGAAAATGACAGGGAAAATCTACTGATCTTACAACAAATTATTTTTTGATAACCTGCCTTCTGTATGTGTTGCTAACATCTCTTGTGCTATTAATCTTTAGGAAAAACACATTTCTGTCCATTTTAACAAAATGAAGTTTTATTCTTCTTAAGGACTTAACTGCCTTTTCTTGAGACAGTAACCAAATGTAGACAACTGAAAATAACGTGCAGCCTCATTTGACTCGCAAACATAAAATGGTTCTTCACTTGGCATAAACAAGTTCATTGCAGTTTAAAGTAAAGTCACCCCAATAACTTGTGTGGGTTCCTTGCTAGCCAGTCTCAAGACAACATATCCAATCCCTTTACAGGTATCACCTGAGTAAAAAGGTACTTTCAACCTTCAGAATATGGTTTAAACATTCTGCTTTATATATTCTCACAGCCTGATATGAACCAGGTAGCAGGCTTCATCGTTTTGGAACTACTTTTATCCGGGTATTCTGTTTTAGCAGGGTTAACTCTTTCATAGCCAGCCCCAAAACTACTCACATTACATTGCGCAAAGCCAAGCTCAGAAGGAGCTGAGGCTGAACTAATGTATTCCCCTAAAGCCATAGTGGAACAGCTTATGTGTCCACAATAATGCACTTCTTTTTTTTTTCAAAGTCCTCGCAGTGTCCACTTCACCCCCAAGGTAAATATCCACCCTGGTTCTTAAAGTCCTCCAATTTTGTATGGACAATATCACAGTTACTTTGGTGACCTCTTTATGATTCCACAATTTTGAATTGTTCTGGACCCTTAAAACCCATTGCTCAGGAAAATGAATTGTTCAGGAACTCAAATCTGATGGAGTATTGACATATGGGTTCTGACACCCTTTGTTTACTTTCTGAGAGACTATTCCGTTATTCTGACTCCTTAGCTTTACTCTCGGAGTAACTATTCTGTTCTTTTTCTGCATTTCATCTCTCCTCAGTCTTTCCTTCATTCACCCCTTTGCATATATTTTTTTGCATATTCTTGTGATTAGAAACATGACATGTTAAATCTGTAGTACTGTCATGCATAAATAGAAATAATTACCATGCATCACCGTAGATATTATGAGCAGAATTTGCAACATGAGCAAAACTAGCTACAGCCATCAGATTGCACAAATCAAAATAACGTGAGACACTTTATATCTAAATCCCCAAAATGGGATCATACAAAACATTTTAGTTTATTCACTCTATAAACAGTGCCATTGTTTTTCATGGATTCTTCTTTAGTGTCATTATGCAAGTGTTCCTCAGTTTTAACCCAAATAAACTTACCGTTACCCCTTGGAGCATTCACCTGGTTATACCTCTGCTACTACATGGTCTTCAGTCAGGTCAGGTTTCTTCTGACACTGTGCAGGTTGTAACCTGATAGTTTTATTCTTGGGAAATGACTATAAGTCCTCTTCATGCCTGTATGGACTTTCATCACCTTAACAAATTCAGACATGACTCTGCCGTGGATAAGTCCAGACATGACCCTGCCATGGCAGGAAACATCTTTCTCGTTTTGCAGTAGGTTAAAAATACCACTTCTAGTAACCTGCTCTCTTTTCTTCATGTTTATTTCTGTGCTTGATGCTTGTAACTCATTTTCCTTCTCTCACTTTTGTGTGCTAGGTGCCCGTACCTCATTTTTACTTTATCACTTAAATTCTCCACAGTATTTCTGATGACCACATTTCTCCTATGTGGCTTTCTTACCGTAATTCTTTAGATAAGAAATTTGCTTAACTTTCTCTTCCTTTTCAACTCTGTGTTGTATTAGCAGATTGATTAATTATTTTTTTAATCTAATGAGCATTATCTTCCTGAGTATAACATGATAACCTTCTGTTCATAATCTTTGTTTATTCTTCAATCTCTTGGACCTTCTGCTGCATTTATTGCATATGCAGATACATATCTTTCATTTGCAGGTAGGTCACTTATTCTTCTAGCACCTTGTGAAGCTGTTAATTCACTAGAGGCCTGTCCTTACTGTTTTACCCTGCTTTATTTTTATCTTTTGACAGGAAAATATTGCAGAACTTAGATTTTTTTCTAGGATTTCTCTCTTCTAGACATGGCTTCAGCAAGAGATTTCCTTAAAATCCTAGTCCTCATGGCAAGAATGATCCTCCTGATACCACTTGTTTGACTACACATAAGAAAAATGCAGTAGTACTTGAAGAATTGTTGGACCCAGCACCTTCATCCACTGGATTTCCAGGTACCAGGACTGGGATTTGTGAAAGAGGAACTGCAGTGTTGAAGCGATCATCTGTCTCTGAATCCAGAACCCACTTTCTGTCTTCAGACTCAAGTCCATTCTGTTCAGATAGACTCTTCAGATTTTGCATGGGGAGCAGTGTCCATGGGAGTTCAAGTGCAGTGCTTGTGGGATCCTCAGGATACACCAAAGCACATAAATGTGAAAAAGAAATTCTAGTATGCCTTCTCTTCCTTTCCACTCATTCTAGAGTTTCTTCAGAAAATTCAGAAAGACAATCTAGGGATGATGCTGCTGACCTTTTTTGGCCTAGGCAGCACTGGTTCTCCCTTCCTCAATTAACCAAGGGCAATCACCACAAGTTACCCTGCAGAATGGGCATGCTCACACAGAAAAAGGGTTGTCTCACTCATTAATACCTAAAGACCATGATCTTGCAGTTTGGATGATAGATTTTCAATTCCTTAATGGCACCTTACTTTGTGGAAGTGCTACAGGCAATAAAGGAGGCAAAAAAACCTGCAACAAGAAATTCTGTTTGTAAAGGAAAAAGATTTTCTGTATGGTGCCACAGTAGAGACCAGGACCCTTCTAAGATGGACGGTACCTATTATCCCAAAGTATTTGTGTGAGTTGCTCACCTTAGGTCATTATCTCAGGCCCATTAAAGTGCATTTGTCATCCATTAAAGCTTGTCTACCTATTGATCCCCCAGATTCTTCAAATTATGAGGCAAAACCATTTCACAAATGTATTTTGCTCATCCTGCCCCATATGAAATGCATTTCTCCTCCTTGGGACCTAAATTAAGTTCCTGGAATGTTAACTTTGTGTCTCTTTGAACCTGATGCTTCTGCATCAGTATAATTTTTAATTTGGAAGGCAGCTTTATTGCTGACCTTAACCACAAGTTGCAGGCTCTAATCAGTTGTTCTCCTTTATTAATCTTTCATAAAGAATTTGTCTTGGTGACCTTTTCGCACATGGTTAAATGTAAAAATATATATATATAAATGACAAACTACCCTTAGGTGTGTTTTACTGAGCCTCTAACTACCCCTCAGCCACACAGTGTACTCCTGCACAATTAACATATCCACCTCCCCCAATAGATCCCCCTTAGAAGCAGTTCATGGCACCAAAATATGCCACTGTTTCTAGATGATTATTGGTCCCAGTGAGATAGGGATAATATTTTTATAATAGAATTTCAGGAGTATTTGACAAGTATGACATTCATTTTACAGGATGTGATGAATATGACAAAATGCATTTTTATATGCTGAAGTAAATAAGAATCAACTTCATATATATATATATATATATATATATATATATATATAAAAATATACACATTTGTGTGGGAAATACAGTACAGTACAATACTCACCGTGTGGAATGTAGGTTTAACAGCATTATACAACATCAGTTTTTGAAGACTATAGAAAAACTGATTCACTTTATTTTAAAAGTGCTAGAAACTGTGACGGACCACCACTGCCAACCAGTAGTCAAGGAATCTCATTCCTCACCACAGGCAATAGTGGGGTGGGGGGGTGGGGTGTTCACTGGGAAGATAATAGGTACACACACAGTATTTCCAGATACAGCTCTCTGCATCATGTGCAGTTTCCCTTAAGAGCACACAGAGACCACAGTCAGTCTGAGGCTGGTTTCTTACTCTTTCTCCAGATACCCAGTAAGACTCCCCAATGGCACAGCTATATAGTTGAGATCTCAGCTGAGTGACCAAGCCAAGACCTCCATCACCCTCTATGTCCATCCAGTGCTTCGTGTCCCTTCCCAAGTAGCTGACACACACACACTCTTTGAGGTTTGACTTACACACACACACCTGGAATAGGTTTACTAGCTATGACCCCTTCTGTCCAGATTGTAAGATAGATTTCACTGCCACTAGTCACTCCTGCCAGCAACCTTAAGGCCCTTAACAAACGGTGTCTAATCTTACTGTGTAATGTTAATATTAACACAAATGGTAGTTTGACCAAGAGCAAGGCTATTAGGAGTGGCCCACACAGTGTCACCAAATAAATATGCAAGTACTCTCAAAACTTAAATATCTCTACATGGATCAGCCACAGTGAACGGTTTAAATATATTTAATAATAAATAGTAAAAGAACAAGACAATACTAAGTATATATCCACAGTGACATCAGAGTTCAAAACAACAGGACATATTTAAAATAACATTGCAATATGGGCTCACACAAATAAAGAAAAACTAAATCTAAACAAAGCTTCACTATATTCCAGACTGTATCTAAGAGAGTTATACTGTTCCCTAGAAACTTACTTCACTACAGCAAGACAGATGATGTGGTGAATGGTTCTTATTACTGTCAGGTCCAAGACATAATGCAGAATGATCTGTCTCACTAAGAGACTTCTCAAAATAATATATAAAATATTACCGCTGGGATAGCTTGCAGAATGACATAATTTCTTGTCATCTGACTTCTGGTTCCTAGGCAAAACCCCCATTGCTGAAGCTGGCAGTATTTAGCATCTACCTGTAAAAATATTCATACAAGGATTTTGTTCAAATCTTTGGCAGATGCTGGAAGTCATATAACAATCACATTTCTTCATGCTTCCAAAGTAGCAATTAGTTCACCCGAAAGACAATACAGAAAGCTCCCTAGTACAGACATTGTGTCTCTAGCTGCAGTTAAACATCTTTATGGTGTAGCCTATAAAGTAATTTAATTTCAGATATTTTTCTAAAGTTTCTGGACTGAGGTTAACCTCCTGTATTCCAGTTTCCACTGTTAAAATATATACATTTAAACAGTTACAATAGTGCATGTACATGTCTGCTTTCTTCCAGTAGGGCACACTGTGGCTACATTTTAAACACAGCAGTTTACAAGTACATTTTCAACACAAACTTCTGTGCAAAGCAGTCTGATATACACAACATATAGTTCTAATACATTTTAACACAAACATCTTGTATAGACTAGTTTGATATTCACAAATGACATATAATTATTTACAAAATTCCAGCTAGTTGTGCTAGTAATATGTCCTTTTGTCACAGAAACATTTAAATATTATGGTACAAAACTTAAAATTCTTAATATATTTTGTATGAGACTTGTGGCCAGTAAAAGTAATTTGAGATTAATTTTACCCAGAGCTCTTCCTATAAAGTGGGTAGCGTAGAAACATTTTGTATAAGACACAAAGTCTGCATATCCGTGAAAGAAATGTTAAATCACAAATACATTTTTGTTATAAAATTCTATAAGCAGATGATTTAACTTGCTAAACATTCTGCCAAAAATATTGGCATATATACACTTACAAAAGATTGTTGCAGAATATATGAAGTCCTTAACTAAGATCTTACTTTGACTGTTATCAGTCTTAAAAAGTTGATATAGTATATATCTGGGAATGAAAAAAAATTCAAGATATGTATAAATATGTGTAACTATTGTAAAACTGGAATCTATAGCTTCTCAGGTCTATCAGAATGAATGTGAACAACAGCAGTAGTATAAGACACTGTTAGCTGGAGTTTCTATCTTGTTATGCTTATTAAGACAAATGTTACTCACTGCATGAGTCATGGCTGAAAAGCTTTCTTAAACCAACCTACCTGCCCAGTAAGCAAATCAAGTAAATAAATACATATTCATGAAGTAAGCTTTATGATAAATTGATGACTACTGCCCTGAAAACAAACAAATGACAATGACATGTTAAACCGAGGCCTTGTCTGCCTGAGCTGGTGGTGGATGAGTTGGATGTAAAAGATTCCACAGCACCTATATAAAGAATGGGGAAAATTATCAGATGCCCAGATCAAATATCCTCTAGTCATATAAATACTACCTTGGGTCTTCCCTGAAAAAAGGCTACTAGCCTAGTGGGTCAGTAGCCTAGTGGGTGTAACCTGGTCCACAAAGGATAAATAAATAAAAAATAAACAAATAAATATTCACAGTGATTATTATTCCAAATGCAGATATGCAAAATAGTTGTAGTGGAGGCAGACTAGACATTCCTAATTCATTCTGCCTGTAATATTACCTAAGCTGTGTATTTAGCAAAGCAATATCGTTCAGCTTTTCCTGTTAGGGGTTGGCACAGCAGATCACCGGTCCACAGAATGATTGGCAGTGGAGTTTTTATGGTGTCGAGTTGCCAGCCTGGTGCCCAACCTTCACAGAAGGCGCACGCATACGTGCGCGCGCGCACACACACACACACACACACACACACACACACACACACACACACACACACACACACACACACACACACCTGCATGTTTCTAAAACTCACTTGACCACAGGGAAGACATGCAGACTCTGTACAGAAGGTGCTCAAGCCAAGAATCAAAGCAGAGAGAGGCTACAATGCTAACCGCTGCATCACTGCAGCCTATGGTATGTTGTGTACTTTGCTAGCTGCAAAATGACAGTGTTTTATGCTGGGTGCTGTTTGTATTCTTTGAAAGGCAGCAGGAGCACGTCAGAATTAATGTGTAAAGCTAAGAATGCGTTGCAAAGGGATGAAATGCAGTATCCATGAGTATTACAAATGGTTTGTATGTGTCGAGAAAACTGTGACAGTTAAAGAGCCAAAGTGTAGACAGAAGAAAAAACAGTAAACAAAAAAAGAGAATCTTTCATGAAGACAGTAGTTTGCTGGAGGAGCAGACTAGAGAAGTTAAAAGACTTTGGTTTGCTATGCTTACACTGAAGGATAATAGTTTAAGCTGAGCTGACCAGATAAAGCAGCATTTATGGGACTGAAAAATAGAAAGTCTGCTGTAGTACAGTAATCAGGCCAAATGGTGCATATGACTTGGGGGATTCCTCTGGTTTCTGTTCTCAAGTCTGTTGAAGTTTTGAGAATTTGTGGAAAGAAAATGCTTTTACTGTTGGAATAAAAACTCTCCAATCCTAGATAAGCTAGTTGTATATTTTTTATTATTTGATTTCCATTTGTGACAGTCAGTCAGTCTTACTGAAGTTATTGAATTAAGTAAGCAGTGTCTTGACTTTACGTAAGTAGATTTCCTGACCTTCCAGATGTGGGGTATATATGGGGTGTATGTAGTTAAGTATTGAACATACCAGGCATATGTTGCAAAAAAAGCATCACAGATTTTCAGATACTCTAGTTAACAGTGAAAATTGATGGATTTTACAAACATAACACCTAGGGTCTTATTTGTTACCAAGAAACATACAAACTGTAAAAAAACAAACTCATACATTTCAGTATGAATTGTGTTAACCTTGAGTATATATAAATTCCATACATAGATACTTAAGGTTATTGGGAATTTGTGGAAATGTAGAAATACCAAAAATGAGTTTTGGAGAGTAGAAGCCCCTCAGCACCTCCTTCCCATAATAGGGACTCCCCCATATACCTGTTACTTATACATTCTCACTCTAAGGTAATTACAACTTAGTGATTATTAAAGAATGCAAATAGTACTCACTCTTTCCCTGACTGATTTTTTTCACAGTGATGTTGGAAAAGGCCAAATGTCATGCCTTTGACATGCTTTTCAGTCCTTACACATTATTATAGTAAGTAGCAAACAAGCAGTTACTAAGGACATAACAACACAACTGAATATAGCATGGACAGATAATGATCAAGCAAATAAGAGTTCAAAGAGATCTTAGTAAATATAGAACAAAAATGAATTCAGTGCATACATGGCTACTTTACAGTAGAAAGCTTCAGCATTGATAAACAAGTAGCAATATAATACAAAACTTTGAGATAAAACATTATAATTTAAAAATCCGGAGTTTGTTGTCATGACACATAACAGCAGTTCTGTACTTAAGGAAGTCAGATGAAAAGATCTATAGGACTAGAAAATACAAAAATAGTTTTAACAACAATAATAACAGTAATGATGATAAGCCAAGCACTTGATGTGCACTAGACACTAAAAGAAATTAAAAAAAAAAAAAAATATATATATATATATATATATATATATATATATATATATATTCAAAACAGCAAAGTAGGATGTTGTCAACTCAAGCAGAGAAACTGTGACATATTAATCATCTTCATTGATAAGAGACTTCAAGGGATAAGGCACATCGCTAATATAACATCAGTGATCCCACTAGAAGCCGAGGCAGTGGTAAACTACATAAGCCCTTCCCAACCAGAAGTACATACTTCCTAAAATTCATAATGTACAATGGATTTTCAGTATGGCAAGAACTGCACGTGTGCAGAAAATTCTGAAATGATATGTTCACAACTTGGAATTCACGGAATGAGATTAGTGAGTGTTTACTCAAATTATTACTTTGCTTGGATTATGAAATTATTCTTACAGCATAAACATTAATGATCAGGAAAAATGAAAATGTCAAACGTAGATCACCTATTGAAGAAACTGCAAATAGTGCAGGGGGTAGTTGTGAAAGTGTTTCAGTTGGTTTATTTATTTTGATGGAATTGTTACCCAGTTGTGTTGGCAGGCACATGGCCCAGTTGCCATTAGAATCAGACTGCAAATATATGATGCAGAAGCCTTTATTTTCACCTTATCCGAACTCATGGCTATCACAGTCTTATTGCCTAAGTAAAGCCAAAATTAAGTGAATGTCATAACTAAGCCAACTAGGGGTGCTATCAGTCAACTAGAGCAATGTCTTTATGGATAGTCTTCTGAAGTACAAGCTTGTACTTTGATTTATAGTACTAAAATCCATTCTGTCCTCCAACAGCAGGAAAAGGAAGAAGATAATACGGATGTGACCAAGAATAAGTGGAAAGACAAGGTGTTGTCTGCAATGGGCGGTGTACACCTGGTAAGCAACATTTTTTTCTGAAGTATGTATATTTTTGAATCTTTATCATAGTTTGTTTATTGTAAAAGTGCTCTTGATTAATTTCACCAATATGTTATCATTGTCACTGCATGTATAACAGGCATTGTCTTTTATAATGGTTTGGTTTTCAGCTTGGAATTACTGAGGTGAAATGTTTAAATCACTCCCAGTGAAGCTGTTTAGAAAATTATGAAAGCTACCCCCACTTTAGAAATGGGTTAGTAAGCATGGACTGCCTTTGAAGCTGTTTCGGTATTAATGGCCTTTTTCTTCACCCCATCTCATGATACATATTCACACTTTAGATTAGTGGCAGCTAAAGCAAGGACACTGTTCTCTAGATGGATAAGGAGCACACCCAGACACTGTGCCACATACTGTAGATGGATAAGGAGCACACCCAGACACTGTGCCACATACTATAGATGGATAAGGAGCACACCTAAACACTGTGCCGCATACTGTAGATGGATAAGGAGCACACCTAGACACTGTGCCACATACAGTAGATGGATAAGGAGCACACCTAGACATTGTGCCACATACTGTAGATGGATAAGGAGCACACCTAGACATTGTGCCACATACTGTAGATGGATAAGGAGCACACCTAGACATTGTGCCACATACTGTAGATGGTTATGGAGCACACCCGGACACTGTGCCACATACTGTAGATGGGTAAGGAGTACACCTGAAGTGATAAAACATTACATGTGACAGAAGTTTTCAAACCTGGACATCTGTAATACTTCTTTCAAAATGAAATGATTATATCCAACTTTAGTAGCAGCCAGCTATTTTTGTATTTGACAGTTATGTCATGTTTCATCCTCACAAAATAGCAGTGGGTCATCATTTAGAGTAGAACTTAACAGTATTTTGAAATCATTGATTAACCATCACTTTCATTTATTGCAAAATGAATTCCTTGTTGGAACGTCTGAGTTAACAGTATTACACAGCAAGTTTTGCTTCTTTAAATTATAGCTATAGCAGACATGGTGTAATTGATATCATCATAGAGATACACTTCTTATGTCTTCAGAAGGTGGTTGAGTTACAACTTCTTTTTATTGCTAAGTGCCACAGGATGGGACATCAGATTTGTCTGTGCTCTTATTGTACTGGGATACAGCTCACAATGTAATAATGCATCACTTAGGGACAGTAGAGCTGTCTATTTCTGACGTCTGTTAACTTCAGAAAGAAACACCAGAGAATAATTCTCCAGAAGTCTTTTAAGCTGGTTCTGTGATTTAGAGAGTGAGTGTGTGTGTGTGTGTGTGTGTGTGTGTGTGTGTGTGTGTGTGTGTGTGTGTGTGTATGTGTCTATGTATTTTGCATATGAACAGTAAGCACATATTCAGTTGACTTCTGAGTGGTCGTTCTCAAATGGTCAAGAAATCAGCTTCTGTATAAATGATGTGGAAGGACTGAAAGAAGTTTTTCTTTTTCTGTTTTTGTTTTCAGTGTTCAAGTTTCTTTGCACACCCTCGTGGGATTGGGGCAGTCCCTAATACACCCTAAATTATGTATACTAACTCTAGAGTTGCACAATAGTGAGGAAAGGAGCCCAATAAAGTGCACTGTCATTGCACACAAACTTTGGTCCTGGAGTGCCTGTAAGTTCACAATACAAATTCTGGGGAAATGTAAATTCAGTCAGTTACCACATGTAGGGAAATCTTTAGGTACACATTTCTTTACTTCTGTTGCTGTGGCAACTATTGGTGATGAATCTGCATGAGTTATCTAAGCTCAACAGGTACACTGTGAGCTGACCCTCAGTAGTGACCAGGGCTTTAGACTCAGATCTCACAGCATCGGTACCACCTGGTGAATATTAGTGCTAATGCATATCTGAATGTAAATCATGTTATTTGGCTGCAGGTGGGATGTGTGCATGGTTTCTAAAACATAAATGGCCAATGTAACCATGGAAGACCAGAGAGAGAAAGACAGGGAGAATGGGAAGCTGTCTTAGACAAAAGTTTACTTGTCTCCTGGAACCTGAAGACTAAATATAATGTGTAAAAAGAAAGGAAGGTATAGTCATTCCCTCTGATTCTAATCTGTACTTGGTCATCTGTAGGGCCTTTATACTGTATGGTGGAGAAGCAACTAGTTGTCAAGGCATGTGGAATGGATAAGTAAAAGTATGTCTGTATTACACTGAAGAAGAATATGATAATAAATATACTGACCTTCTTTCCACATCTGCAGCAATTGCACTGCTTTTCCTGTCCTACCCTCAAAACATATAGGTATTCCTCATGCATTCAGTCTTACAGCACTCCACCACGCTTGCATGAATCATTACAATTGATAAACAAAAACAGATTTAGCATGTTGATGCAAATAAAATGCTACTGTTTAAGAAATGTTTGTCAATGCAGCATTGTCAGTTACAGCTGTGTAATCCCAATCCACTACACTCGACCATTATCAAACCACTATTAAGAGTATAATGCACCTTTTTGCATGTACCTCACCAGAAACCTGCTGCAGCTGGACAGACCTCAGAGGTTTCTCACTAAGAAAATACAGGGACAAACCATGACCTACATGGACAGGCTGAAAGCCCTGTCACTTTACTCTGTATCTTACAGGCTGCTGAGAGGTGACTTGGCCTGGTCTATGGGGCAGTCCCCAACCCTGTCCTAATTGAAATGCTGCACATCTGCAAGTCAAATGGCACAAGAGTCACTTGCTCTAGGGGATCTCAACTTAACTTGTGACATTAACAGAACATGCTAGAGAGACAGATATGTCTACCAGATACTGCCACTTCCTGGAATAGACTTCATATTCACGTACAACAGAGCTCCTCACTGACCCCATTCAAACGCAGCCTGTTCTTTTCATAAATGCATTCTGCAAGCTACTCAAAAAGCACAAATGGGGATACTTGGCATTAACATGGCTAGACTTGTAAAGGCTCTAGGACCGCTAGCCATGTAATCTCCTATGGACCTAAGAACCTATGTGATTTATTTATTATTTATTTATTTTGTTTTACATTTGTTGACCGGGCTAGTCTAACTGGATACATGTCCATTTTCAGTAGAGGCCCGGGGAGAAAAGCTCCAGGAAAACATGCAGAAATTAAAAAAGTAACAAAAAAAGTAGCCATTGTTTCAAAAATGAATTAAAAACTCAAAAATATTTTTTTTCCCAAAAGATGTGCATAATTATACTATTCAAATTGACAATAATAATATTTAAGTAACATAGATTTATATGCAGAACACAGTATATAGGTGCAGGCTTTATTTGAATGATGTCTGAATTTGAACAAGTAAGTAAACCAGAATAATGCTACAGTTTTAACTCTGAAAAGCTATGATTGTGCTTACAGGGACTGTTTTTTTTTTAAATTCCAGTTTTCTAAAATCTTCTGTATAAAAGATGGGCACACATGGTATCACTACTTTCTTTACAGTGTATTGAAATCAGTTGTAATGAAGACAAGCACAAATATTCACCTGGGGTCAGAAAGAGGCTGGCAAGCAGAAAGAAGTATGCTGTATTCTGTGCATCCCCATTTCTTTGCTAGGAAGTTTTATTCTCCCCAATGAGTTTTAAGAAAGATTAGATTGAATTAAAAGTAAAACAAATAATTATTTGGTGGTGGCAGTGTATCATATTAGTGCGGGCATCTCTGTCCTTATTGCATCAAAGAGAAAAATATGGAAATGACGTTCAGTAAATGCATAATGTGGGAAGGTGATGTTTTTGGGGGAATGGAAAAGAAGCAAACTAATTCTTATAAGGTTACTGTGGAGAGTCAACATGTCAGTATAGTCCAGATCAGATGAGGAAAAAGGAAAAATTTAGGTATAACCCACAACTATGCCTGAATTTATGCAGATATATTTGTACACTGTTCATCGCTAATATCTTTGGAGAATTAGGGAAGCAGCATATACTTTGTCTGGCAACATAGTACCAATACCCCATAAGAATAGTATTGGGAATGCACATTGCTTTCACATATCACATCATTCAGAGACGAGATGTGGTAAGTATTGTTTGTAAAAGTACTCATACCTTCTGAGGACTGACAGACAAATGAAACGGGTAAGTTTACTTATGGCACACTAACCATCTCACAAATAAAAGCTTTCATGGTTCCTCTAAGTGCTTGAATCTAGGACTCCAAGAATATTCCAAAAAAAGGGCAGCATCTTATGATATCACATGTAAATTACACTGGGTTTAAAGGATATTGAGTTCAGAAATGTGAAATAAGATACAGTCCTGCCAGTATGGTAAAATGAATGAGCTGACAGCAGCATTGACAGGGTAAAATGAATTCCTGTTCCTACTGTGCAATGGGGGGAGATCTGTGAGCCAGTGGAGTTACATTCTAGTACAGTATTGTCTGAAATATATGAATCTATGAGCTGTAGACATGAAGTAATGAATGCATTTCTTAATAAAGGTTAACTCCAGATTAATGGGGGGTTCTGTTTAGTATTTTGGGAAGTTATCACATGTAATGGTAAGTAACTGAAGTAATTGAGAGAATTATTATGGATTCCAAACTAAAATCATTTGGAAAAAGATATGGCCCTTGTGGAAGCAGAAAGCTTGAAAAGAAGACAGAGAACTCAGTTCTGTCCTCTTGTTTAATGACAAATAGTAGAGCAAATCTGAAAAGTGAACAAAATTACTTTTTTTTGAAAACAGAAGAGTTGATGCACTTAAATGCAATCTTGCTAAACAACGAAGATCTCCTAGACCACCCACTGGCAAAGATTATCCTCAGCAAACCCAAAAGCACTAAACAAAAGTAACACCTAACACCACACATACAGCCACACCCAGTGGAGCCCCAAATACAAAACCCATAAGGCAAGCAGACACACTTCCCAGGACTGTAGTCATAGATAGTCCATTGTAAGACATACCAGTTTCCCTCTAACCAGTCTGAACAAGGAGAAGATAATAATTACTTACCATCTAGAGTCCAGATCTGCCAAATAGTGTACACACTCAAGTCACTCCACCTCGGGTATGATTCCATCATAGTCCATGTAGGCCTAAATGACCAGAAGAGAGACATTACAGATTTCACTACGTGTCTCAGGCTGGTACGAGCCTAGCAATGAGGATCATATTACCCTCACCATGGAAGATGCCACAACACAAATAAAAGATGACTGATTTTAACAGTTTAACAGTTGGCTGAGTTTCTGTTGTTACTCTAAGGGGACTCAATATTTGTTAGCATGGAATGTCGTGGCTAATAGACTATGTTGCTTTGCCATGGATGGTCTGCATGTGTCCCCTCTGGGCTTTCAAATACTAGCAAAAACTTTATCCACCCTCATAGAGCCATTTTTAGACAATGCCGACCTGACAAACCTACCAACATAAAATAAACTCAACTGAACCTCAAGGTTTTACTGTATAATGCCAGGAGCCTAAACAAATAAACTTACACTCCCTCCAAGCACTTCTCAAAATGGAGTATATAGACATCTGTGTAGTTACTGAGACATGGTTTAAAGCCACAGGCAGTACCCCAGCAGAGCAAGGTTTCAGTGCCTTCTACACTGTTAGACCAGTAGATGTATAGACAGGGACTAGAGGTGGAGTTGTCTCAATATACATCAATAACAAGCATTCCTCTAGGTTGGTTAAGCAGGATGACCCACTGGACTTTCTCCAAGTGCAGGTCACTATAGATAAAATTCCATGCCATATCCTAGCAAGCTGAAAGTCAACATCTATGCCTCATAAAACTCATAGATCATACATACTTAGAAATACTGGAGACTCTCACCATACAACCTAATACCTTACTCATGAGGGACTTTAATTACCCCATATTGACTGGGAATCCTGCATGACCTCCAGTCTGCAAGAACAGAGATTCCTGGACCTGATAAATGCAATCACACTTGACCAATAAGTGCACGTAACCCCCAAGAGGTTCTAAAATATTGGATCTCATACTCACAAATATGGAAGAATGCTACACCCCTCCGAATGTCATGTCCTCCCTATAAGGTCCAACTGCAAAGCTGTCTTCTTCGAAATGAACATCAACTCAGTAACACCAGTAAACCCAGTAACAGTTAGGGACTATTCCAAGGCAAAGTACCTTTTATTAAGAGAATGTATATCAAAATCCATTGGCCCTCCAAACCCAAGGAGCACAACAGCCTGTAAAAAAATTATTCACAGAAACTCTGTACGGCCATGTCACTGGCTATATAGATGCTACTGTACCTACCAGAAGTAACCCAAACCTAACTCCAAAGACAAACTACTGTAGTGGCATCCCAAATTAAAAGGTTATATAACAAAATAAAACAAAAATCATGGTTAAAATCAGGAAGTGTAACTGCCGTAAAGATAAGAACTCCCTCATCAAATTAAAAAGACAACTAAGTCCAATAAATAAAGTTTGGCAGTCTAGATAGCCTCCCAGGCAAAAGACAACCATAAAGTCTTTAGCTATGCTAGAAACCTCAAAAGAACCATTCAGCAGTGTGTGGAACAGGTGATTAATGGTGACACATTCACTGAGCCAGGCGATATAGTGAATCTGCTGGCTGGCAAATTCAGTTCCCGCTTTACTGTCCACTCACCCCTAGCCACAAGCCAAGAAATGCCTTAAAGCATAAACTTTCCAACTATAAATAGAGAGCATATCCTGGATGCACTCACTAAAGCTAGGAACACAGGCTCATTATGCCCAAATAATATCTTGGGATGCCTCCTGAATAGTCTAAAGTATAGGTTCACACAGAAGTACTAGGCTAGATGTCCTTGTGGGCAGGAGCGCCTGTAGGCAGATGCAAGGAGGTGCACTTGCATCCCACTGGGTCAGGACAGTTCCAGCAATAGGCCCACTGGCTGGCCGGTACATTCATTTTCTTTTAATTTAAAAATGTTTTTTTAAGGGTATTCCTCTTTAAGAATGCCCTTTGCATCTAGTCACACAGACACAGAAGACAAAAACAGGTCACAAAGTCTTCTGTATCTGTGCGACTGATTGTTTACGTCTTCATCTTCTGCACATGCGTGGAATTTGAATTCCAGAAGACGTTTGGACTGCGGCCGAGTAGACAAGTGAGAGGTAGGTGTGTGCATCTATGTTTGTGTTTAAGAGGTGTGTGTGTGTGTGTGTGTGTGTGTGTGTGTGTGTGTGTGTGTGTAAGAAGTAGGTATGTAGGTAGGTGAGTGTGTGTGTGTCTGTAGAAGTAGATTGGTAGGTAGGGGTGTGTGTATGTGTGTGTGTTTATCTGGCGTGAGAGCCAGTGTAGGCAGGTGATTCTCTATGTGAGAGTCACAAGACCAGTGCTTGCACAGTGTCTAAAACAGGCCAGAATTTTATTATGTCTCCTTCTGATGTACTTGTCATCTACTCAGAAGTTATAAGTCAGTACAAACCTGCTATGCACATAGCTAGACACCCAGCAATAAAACCTAAGGGTTCTTTTCTCCAAATACATTACGTTTCTGTAACTATCACTATGGACATGCAACAGCATAACTGACTTCTCCATTCCATTGTGGAATCCAGTCTCCTGTTGGTCTTTTCTTTATCTAAGGCACATAAGAATAAACGTGACACAAAATTTATTTTGAGATTCTGGAAACTGTCAGTGAAAGATTTAAACAAATACATTTCTTGGTAGTATTTGATATAAGTGTTTTATGTAATTGATGTGTTTGCATGTGGTTCCCTTAATTGTAATTTAGCTCTGTCATGGATGTATACTTTAACTGTTAATGATCAATGAATATAAGTATTTAAGGTATATGTTTTGTGAATTGAAATGTGTGTGTAAGAGGGAGGAAGGAGTGTGTGTTTTTTTGACAAATCAGTGGAATGAGCTAAGGATTAAAGTTACTAAATAATGCCATGTATTTGAGTTTCAGACTTCATACCCTTGATAAAATGCATTCTAACACAAATCCTCTTATTCTAGCAACTTTCTAAATTTATAACAAGAATATTTAAAATATTTCCCTAGTTTTGGGCCTTTATCCCCCCTCCCTCCATTATGACAGGCTTTGTCCAGATTTCTTGTTCTAGGAGATTGAGAGGTATGGCATGTGTGTGTGTGTGTGTGTGTGTGTGTGTGTGTGTGTGTGTGTGTGTGTGTGTGTGTGTGTGTGTGTGTGTGTGTGTGTAAGAGGAAGGTAGCATACCCCTCAGCTGTCCAGGTATTTGTAGAATGTCCACATTTCTGCCCCATACTTTTCTCTGTTCCTCCTAAAAAGGATTGCATTTGCTAAATAATTAGAGTTGTAGACTTCATATCCTTTAGAAAAATGCATACTAACACAAATCCTGTTATTCTAGCAATTTTCTAAGTTCAGGAGAATAATATTTATAATCTGTCCCTATTTATTTTAGGCTTTGTCTAGATTTTTTGCACTAAGAGATTGAAGTGTGTGTGTGAGAGAGGGTGAAATGTCCTACTTAGAGTTAGCAGGTGGAATTTATTTTCAAGTGCATTTTCAAGAAATTGTGAGCTTCAAGGGAAGAGAAGTTTACTGCTGCTCATGCCAAGTCTGCTTAAAATGTGTGGCTGTTTTGTTTAGCAAATATTGTGGTATGGAATTTTAAAGCACTGTTAGTAACACAGCAGGTAGCAGCATACCTGTGTCTTGATCTAGAAGGCTGTAGGTACTACTCCCACAACACATAGATTTGTTTGTTTAAGGGGGTGGGGTGATGCAATCCTGAGTATGTCCTCCTTTGGATGAAATGCCTAGTAACTATGAACCTGTTTTTCAGTTTGCCTTCCTTTCCCTATTGCAATATATCAGTTTGATTGGCCTTTTATGGTTGAAATGTTCTGAATTGGGCAGCTTTGTCATTAGTGATGTATATGTTTTGTTTCATTGCTTACTGGAAAATGTTCAAAACTATAAATTTAAACCATGCTCTGACAAGTGGTGCTATATTATACAAGGGCTAAAATGTAATTATTATATATTATAATTTAATACAATCAGGAAGGTGAATCAAAAATGTTTGCATGGTCCTAAAATGTGTGCAAGGGGCCTATGATTTGAAAACAGCTCAATGGTAAACTTAACCCACCACTAGCCAGATGCATTTTCTTTGAATGTGAGTTTCAATGCTGTTTCAGTGAATGTGAGTTTCAAATGCAGAGAAGTTGTAATGCTAAGTCTGTTTTCACTTTAAGACTTTATTGCTTTGTTTAGCAAGTGTCTATTAGTGCTTGTGCTATAACATTTCACATAAAAGTTGTAAATTAAATCCAAATATCTGTAATCATTGTAGAAGTAAGGCATAAAACAATATGCAGACTGTGAATTTTGAACAGTGTTTATGACAACTGGAGAGAAATAACCAAGCAGTGGGGCACTGGAATGGTAGGCTGGGTGGGGGGCTTTGGGTTTGCACCCCCTGCAAAAAATCCTGTGGGTTCCCCTGCATGTGGGCCATTTTAAGCCTAAGCAATTTTCTTTTTTTCCCCTTGAAATAATATATCCCATTGGTTATAGACTGGCCGTACACATCTCTTGGTCGATAATTATATATTAGCTCTAATGAGAATAACTGGGATCATACCAGAGATGATTTGAGGGGATGCATGCATAGGATAAAGCATTTAGGAGCTGCCTGATGTGACCTGTCAGAGCCACATAAGTTACTATTTAATTATAGTCACAAAACAGGCTTCATGCCACAAGAATGGAGGGCTGCAATGGTCTTCTGTCTTCATAATGGCAAATCATTAACCGTCCCAGGAACTACAGGGCAATTAGTTTGACTAGTCTTATATGCAAAGCCATGGAAAGAATTAGCATCAAAATGATCAGCAAAGACATGGAAGACCTTCAGACACTGGATCCATCCATCCCAGTTTGACTTTGTAAAAGGAAGGTCATGCCTACTGAACCTAGTGGACTGCTTTGAGAAGGTCACAAAGACAATGGATAAAGAGTGTAAAATAGTGCATACTGCCAATCTTGACATGGCTTAGGCATTTGATCCAATACTGCACTTAGCAAATCTATGGAATTAGGCATAAACTCTTATACAGTGCACTGTATAGTGAACTGGCTCACAGATAGGACCAGAAAGTTATGATTGGTGAGACCAATTCCAGAAAGAGGCAGGTCACCAGTTGAGTCTCTCATCTCTCCATGCTGGGCCTGCTTCTCTGTGGCATCTATTTCTCAGAAGTCAAGGCCAATGTCAAGGGCTACTGTCTGACTAAGTTTGCAGATATTTGCAGACTGGGAGTAGTCATAGAATCCTTCCAGGATGCAAACATCTCACAGTTGGGTCTAACACAGACAAATGACTGGTGCCAAAGCCACGGCTTAAAACTTAATGCCAAGAAATGCATTATAGTACCTTTTGGGAAGTCGGGCACCCCAAGAAACTATGTCATTGATTAAACACCCATAAGAGTAGACCCATTAGTCAGGGATTTGCAAACATGTAGACAGTAACCTGGTCTTCAACCAACATATGTCCAATGCAGTAAGGAAATCCTTATTTGTTGCTCAACTTATAAGTAAGTGCATGGCATCCAGGTCCAGGGAAGTCATTGTACCACTATACTTGGCCCTTATCAGACCCATGATTGAGTATAATTCCCCCTTTGGTTTGTACCTGGCTAGACACATGTAGCAACTAGAATGTCTGTATAGGTTAATTACAAAAAGAATACAGGGAATAAACATAATGTACTATGTGGATCACCTCAAAGCCAATCTATTTCTGGCATACAAGGCATCCCTGGACCCTGCTGTGGTGAACCTTTTGTGTATCTGTGAAACAAACAGCACCAGAGCTATCTAAAGACCTAAATTTTACTTGCAGCATAAATAGGACATGTTGGAGAGACAGATATGTATTTCAGAGGATTCCAATTCTTTGGAATAGGCCTCCCATTCATGTGAAACAAATCCTTCCCTAGCCCTATTTAAGAGTAACTTGGTCTGTTGGATGGGAAATCAAAAATTCACCCCGTTGTGTAGTGCCTATGACTCTGAGGGACAGAGGAAGTCAGCAGATCATGACATAAGTGATAGTCACACTCTATATAATAAATAAAGTCTAAAACATATAACTTGTGGGACACATTTAGGTTGCATGGCTAGGCTTATAGAGGCCCTAGTCTGGTACACAGCTATGAATCTATGAGATGATCCTGCTATTATAAGAATATTGAAAGTCATATTTTTTGTTTTTAGAAGCTTAGTTCTCCCCGTGGTCGTGTGATGTTTAAAGACATGCAGGTAGGTGCGTGCGTGAATGGGTGTGCCTTCTTTGAAGGTTGTGCGTCGGGCTGGCAACTTGGCACCGTAAAAATCCACTTCCAATAATTAACGGACTGGAATTCCGCTGTGGCAACCCCTAACCGGGAAAAGCCGAAAAACATTAGTTTAGGTATTTTTAGCTTAAATTTAGAATGAACTGAAATAACGCACAGAAGAACAAGTGTGTGCATTTGTGACAAAGTATTTTATTTTCACCTTCAAATTGAACATCACAGGAGTTTCCTCCAAGGTCTTAGGGAATGACCACATTCGGTCTGTGGTGTAATATTTCTGTTTTTGAATACAAACACACTCACACACACACACACACACACACACACACACAAAAATGTTTATGCTTACCTGTGCTAAGAGATTTTTCCATTCTAAAATGTGTCTGCAATGTATTTTCTAAAGGCAGTTTGGCATTTCAGTTTCTAAATTGCTATACAAAGGACTCAAACCATCAAGATTATGGTACTGTTATTACATGTAGGAAATTATATAACTGTTATAAAAAACACACGGAAGAACAAAAAATGTGTGTGTGTGTGTGTGTGTGTGTGTGTGTGTGTGTGTGTGTGTGTGTGTGTGTGTGAACAAAATATAACTCTGTGTGTGAGCAGCTAGATAAAGATAGCTACAGTGATGGATATATAGATAGACTGACAGGTAGCAGTCTATTGTACATGGACAGTTCATAGATCAATAGCATAGTAATACTGCAGTAGTAGTATATAAAACAATGATATTGCTATGTTTATCCAAGTCCTCAACATTATGAGCAAAATGTCAGTTAACACACCTTGTACTCTCAGAAACACTACAAGATTATTACATATCTTAAAATGCTAATCAGGCTATTTGAATTTTTGATTTATCTGATGATCTGTACAACAATATGAACAGGGTTAATATGCCAATTGTCAGCTGATAGGAATTATTTTTACATGTTTTTGAGTGATAAGAGTTTGCAAAAAAATACTAAATCTGATGGTGTAAATCTTTGTTTATTCATTACCATTAGGACATCGGTTCTATCCTCGGAACCGATACGGCCATTTCCAAGCTCTTGCCAGCCAAAAACTCTCAGCTAAGACCTACCCATAATGCCCCTCTCCTAGTTACTTCAGATCTCGTTTGCCGCATTCCTAGTCAGACCTGCTGGCCATCTCTCTCAACCTAAGTAGAAAATTGCTATTTTTAAGACAGTTTTTCTTCAAAATTGTATACTTTTTAGTCAAGTTAGCCTTTTTTCACTGCCGCACCCTCACCTAGCATGCACCTCTCCCCTCTATTTCAGGACCTCGGGCACGGGAGTCACACAAACCCACTTTGAAGAGAACCCCTTCTCCGGAGTTCTCCTCAGAAGATCCCACTGGGAAGCCACCCTGGAAGAAATGGTGCAAGAGGAAGCACCTTGCTTTACCGGAGGAATCTATCACCGAAGACACTGATTCTGATGAGGGGGAAAGGGTCTCCACGGTCTTCCCCAGACGACATCTCATTCAGAGACATTCTCGAAATCCTCAAGCAGTGGGGAGTCCTATAACCTTTCTTCTGAGGAATCGGTGTTCCTGCAGGCCTTCTGTGCCCGGCCATCTACTTCCTGGGTGACTCCTCCAGCAGATGACCTTGTTAAAATCCTTGTACAGCCTGCCTGGAAGGCCACAGACAATGTAGAACCTGTCCCTCAGAGGCCAGACAAAAAATTTTATCTACACTTGAAGACCAACCCCTCTGGTCCTAGCAGTTGACAGTTGATTCTATGGTCCTGGTGGCGGCCACCAAGAGGAACTGGCAGAAGATAGTTCCACCTTCCATCCTCCAAACAGAGAGTCCTGGACCATGGACAGACTAGGGAAACAGACCTATGCTTCAGCGACATTCACCATTCAGTCACTGTACTATCTGGCACACTTTACTCTCCTCCAAAGAGACCTAGTTTCCAAAATGTCTCCCTCTTTGGTGGGGTACTGCCTGATGAGGTGCGTGATACTGTCGCCTCGCAGCTAGCTGCCCTTGAATCCATCTTGAACTCCTCGATGCGTTTGATATCTCACTCCACCGAGGGGGCAGCTAGAGCTGCTGCATCAGGCGTTGTCATGAGAAGTATTGCTTGGATGTGGTTGTATGACTTTGCAGATCCCTTTAAATCTTCCTTCATCAATGCACCTGTCGACGAATCTGCATTTCTTGGACCCAAAGTATGAGACACACTTACATGTACTGAGAAAGACAGAAAGACCTTGTCTGCTGTGGGCATATGCCTTTCCAATTTCCAGAGGTCCTACTCCAGGAACCAGAAGAGAGGAAAAATGTGGTTCAAGAAATCCCAAGGACCTTTTCGTGACACTCATGGTGAACAATCCCCCTGGGGCAGAGGGGGCAACTCATATGGAAGATGTCATTTTGGGGTAGATGGGGTCCACGTAACCAGGGCGCTAGAGATTCGTTCTCCAGCAGACCCTACCAGCGCTCCTGAGCAGCAGCCCAATTGCTTTCCTCTGGAAGCAGTCGGGGGTCGTTTTTCTCTGCATCTACCAGCCTGGCATCATATTACTACCGATGTTTGGGTGCAGAGAAAAATATACAGAGGCTACAAAATACCATTCGATTTAACTCCCATCCCTGATGTACCACCCAATCAGAGGGAATTAGCAGCCTTAGAAATAAAAAATCTGCTAAGGAAAAAAGAGTCATCCAACCAGTACCACCAGACCAGACAGGATCTGGGTTTTACTTGAGGTGCCAAAAAAGACAGAGGACTGGAGACCAATCGTGGATCTCAGCCTATTGAACAAATTTAACAAACTTCAAAATTTCTGGATGGTCACTATACAGTCCATTCTTCCCTTCCTAGGGAGGGATAACTGGATGTGCTCTATAGACCTCCAGGATGCATACTACCACATAAAGATGGATTACCGCTCCCGGCTGGAAGCCAATCACTACCAGTTCAGGGCACTGCCATTCAGTCTCTCAACAGCCCCTCGAATGTTCACCAAATGTATGGCAGTTGTGGTAGCTCATCTTCGACTGCAAGGATTTCAGGTGTTTCTCTGTCTAGACGATTGGCTCCTTACAGCTCCGATCAGGAATCTTCTTACACTCAAGGTCTCACTCTCCGCTTGGGGATTACAGTCAACAAGGACAAATCTCAATATCTCCAATGAAGACACTATAATTCATTGGTGCGGTATTCGACATAACATCCTGTCAAGCTTCTCTCCCCCCCTCACAGGTTTTCGAACATAACACACCAAATCCAAGACCTTCTTCCTCAGACCTATGTACCAGCACGTCTTGTACTGGAACTCTTAGGCTCCATGCTGGCTGCCATTACACTGGTACCAATGGCAAGACTGCACATGAGAATCCTACAGTGGCTCCTTTCCACAAAATGGTCATTGCTAATTTACCCACTTGACCACATGTTACGTCTTTCAAACCATTGCAAGGAAGAAATGTTATGGGAGATGAACCCACAAATGAATGTTTGGTGTCAACCATTCTGCCTTCCCCAGCCCACAGCCACGGTGATCACAGATGCTTCCCTGTTAGGGTGGGGGGGGGTGGCATTTCCAGGGAAAGACTGTCCAAGGCACCTGGTCCCCCATGGAGGCCAATTTGCACATAAATGTACTGGAACTGAGGGCAGTTCTCCTAGCATTGCAAGTGTTCTATGCATCCCTTCCCTCTTGGGACCATTGCAATTCAGTCAGACAACATGTCAATCATCTGGTATATCAACAAGCAAGGCAGAACCAGGTCTTACCCCCTGTGTCGGGAAGTCATGAGGATTTGGCACTGGGTGATAGCTTCCAACCGCTTTCTTATAGCAACACACATTCCTGGGAGTTCCAAACTTATTGCAGACAATCTGAGCAGGAACATCTTCGTGCCTCATGAGTGGTCCCTCAACCCTGTAACAGTGGATCGGATCTTCCAATGCTGGGACAAGCCTTGCTGCGACCTGTTTGCTTCCCCCCTAAACTACAAATGCAGAAGCTACTTTGCCCTAATCCACCCTCAGGGGGAACGACCAGGGGACGCTCTAATGCACAATTGGCCACTGGGTCTTCTCTATGGCCTCATCTGATTTACAGTCTGTGGATCCTGGATCATTCCCTAGACCTGTTATCTCATCCTCAGGGACTGATTCATCTGAACCTGCACAGTCTCAAGCTCACAGTTTGGTTCCTTCACTTCCAGTGATTGCCAAGCTGCCTGACATCCCATCTCCTGTTCGTGAAATTCTTCTGGCTTTACACAAACGTTCCACTAGGAAAGTTTATTCTAGTAAATGGACTAGGTTCTCTATTTGGGCCAAAGATCAGAACTTAGACCCTTTCTCTATGCCTGTTCAAAAGATCCTACAATACCTGACTACTGCTTTGCATGCAGGAGCCTTAGCTTTGACGATCACTGTACATTTAGCAGCTATCGCCAATTTTCATAATGATCTTGATAATTCTTCAGTTATGTCACACCGCCTATGCAAGACCTTTTTGAAAGGAGTATTACATGTTAAACCTCCAGTCAAGCCTCCCTTAGAACCCTGGGACTTGACTTTGGTACTTCAGTCTCTCACAGGTTCTCCTTTCAAGCCTTTTGATTCATGTGATTTGCAATTTTTGTCATGGAAAACCTTACTTCTAGTAGCACTTTCCTCAGCGGGTAGAGTATCTGAGCTGCAGGCTTTGAGTGTCAAGAGTCCTTACTTGATCTTCCACATGGATAGGGTCTCCCTTCGTACTGACCCTTTTTTGTTGCCTAAGGTCATTTCTGGCTTTTCCATTAACCAATCTATTGACCTGCTGGTTTTCTTCCCTCAGCATTCTAACAGAGGGTAGTACCTTTTGCACACCCTTGATGTGCATCGGCAGCTTTGTTGTTATTTGGACAGGACTAAATCTTTCAGGAAAACAGATCAGTTGTTTGTGGCCTTTGCAGGACACAGATTGTGTAAACCTGTTTTCAAAGTGACTTTATCCTCCTGGCTTAGAAACGTCATTACCTTTATCTACCAACAGAGTAAGCTATCCTTACCTTCCAGCATAAAGGCTCATTCTACCAGATCTATGGTTACTTCTATAGCATTTCATTCCAGAGCCTGTATGGATGATATCTGCACAGCAGCCACTTGGGTAAGACCTCATACCTTTATATCTCATTACAAATTGGATTTGGCCTCCAGAAGACGAGCATCTTTTTGTTCTAAGATGCTCAGGAATATCCTTCCTTAGAGCCACCCAGGACTCAAGTAGCTGGGGACTCGGTCCTAATTGTAATGACTAAACAAAGATTTACAACATCAGATAAAGAAGTTATGTCTTACCATAACATTCCATCTGTGTTGTAGATCTTTGCTCATTCTTTACTTCCCACCCTCCTTCCCCCTGCCTGGCTCCTGGTGGACTTTAGGAACTCCTGGTTAGGGTATTTGCTCAGACAGAGCTTCCTACTACTTTTTCTATTACTACATCTATTATCTAAGGGCGGGCAAACTCGATCTGAAGTATCTAGGAGAGGGGCATTATGGGTAGGTCTTAGCTGAGAGTTTTTAGCTGGTGTGAGCTTGGAAAAGGCTGTATCGGTTCCGAGGATGGAACCGAGGTCCTAATGGTAATGAATGAACAAAGATCTACAACACAGATGGAACGTTATGGTAAGACGTAACTTCTTTTTTCTGTGTCAAAGGAGACTTCTTGAAAACCAATAAAGGATTTTAAAGCTCTACTTCAGCATATTTTTTGACTACATAGACTCCATCATAGAAACGTTCTTAGGTATTTTTTCTTAAAGGAGAAGAAGAGAAACTCCAGTTGAAAAAAAGCTACTCTGAACAAGGCTTCAGCAATAGACAATTCCACCAATGAAGACCATCAAACAAACAACTAGCATAGCTGGACAGCTGGTCCCTTACTCTTAGGGTACATCAAAGCAGAGGGACCAACGAAAGCCTGATACGCCAGAGCTGTCACGGGACTCTGTTCACAAGACCTCCACCATATGACTGCTCCGAGGTGGTCCTCATCCTCTTTTAGGCTTAACCCTCGACAGGGGATAAGTCAGAATTTCTGAATTAGATAGTTACTCTAAGGGGACTCACCGGAGGGGCCATTCTCACAACCTGGGCTACTGCTTTTGATCTGACTCCAAGTGGTCACATCTGAAATAGATATGTTTTGACCATAGGTTTTAAACTTTATTAAACTTTAGTGTGAGGTTTGTTAAGACAGTGCATGTAGTGAATCATACTTCAGGCAGTAAATCAGCAGAGCCTTCCCACTGGCTTATCTTACTGCCCGAGAGGTATCCAGGCTAGCCTCATTTAGAGAATTAACGCACCTTATTTGATGTATTCTAGTACTGTTATTGAAAAAAAACAATTACCTGCTATTGCTCTGTGACACACACAGTTTCCTGTTAAAACTTAGGGGATGAACTGTGTTGGACTGTTTATCAAGCATATTAAATTGCATTTTAAAGAACTTATTCTGTATACTGCCATAGTGAATCCCTGTACTTTTTTGTAGTGCATTAAGTTGCTTTAGAACAATGCTACTGACTTCCATAATAACAGCTTTTCAAAACTCATGAGGTTTAAATTTTGCAAAAGAATAGTAACAAAGAAAATATTTTATTAATATAGTCTTTTTGAGGATTGATTATTCAGCTGAATCAGATGAGACTGTTGAAGGAAGATGGTGGGTTTTAAACCTGTGAGAAACAAAGGTCTAAAATATGGCCATTACAGAAAACTATACTGCACTCTGCCAATGAAGTGCCATTCTTAAATATAATTTTTATCCCATTATTATGCGGCAAGAAGACTATCTAGTGCAGTTTACCAGCAGTAAATTCTCATACCAGTATACAACTTACAACTTAATTTTAAATCAGACCTAGAAGAAAGCACACAGGTAACTGCAAAAACACAGTCATGTGGATCTCCTTTGTCCACTGTAGGAATTAAAGTGGCAGGATTAAGAGATGAACATCTAATAATCTGTAAAGAAGGGTTGTTAATTAAAGACAATTCATATTTAGACAATTGCGTAGCAGACAAATATTGTGTTCTGTTTTTCAGTAGCAGCACTTCTACAGAATGTGGAACTGCCAAAAACTCTCGTGCCCATGAGTAAGTGCAAATACCACTTCTACCAAGCATGACGTTGTGGCCAGTGCTGTTAAGGCAGTGGGAGACAGCTGCTGATTGGGGATCAAGATTTCTATTAGAATAAATAGGTCTAAAAATAATTTCTATATTGTGCTAGTAATCCTAATGCTACTTTATTCCTTTCACAAAAAACAGGAAAAATCTTTTTGAATAATCTGGCAATCCAAAAGCGGGGGGGTGGGGGGGGGGTTGAAAGTAAAGTTTTTAGTTGGACAGTTGGGCAAAAGCTTGTGATGTGCTTATCTGGGTAAGAGTTGAGGAGTATCTTTCTTTAATAATTCTAGCAGACATTTCACTACCTCTGCATAATTAGAAACCCATTGTTGACAGTAGCCTGTCAGTCCTAAGAAATCCCATAACGGCTTTAATGGTGTGGAGCTTGTTGTGGGGCATGGTGCAGCTTCTAGAGCAATAATGTGTCGGGGTAAAGTTTGTCTGGAAACATCTGAAATAAGGTGCCCACAGTATTGAACTTGTGGTTTCTATAAGTTTAATTTTCCCTTATTGAACTTGAAGCCCAACACTGTTAACTCGGTTAAAAGAACGACATTATCATGTTTACAATTGTGATATGAGCTCAAAACTGAAAGCAAATCACGTACATAGTGTATTAAAGTAGATCCCTATGGGAACTCAGTTTTGCTGTTTTTTCATTTCTCTAGAGAAAATATTAGATGATTCTACACATTCTTGTGGTAATCTTGTCCCTGTATATTGTTGTCCTGTTTATACAAATGCAAACAAATACAGACTATTTGTATCTATTGAGACAGACAAGAAGTCATAAGAAATATCTGTCACTGAAAAGGTAGTAGCAGTTGGTTGGTTGGAATGTAGCATTGCGTGAAGATTATGCACTACAGGAAAATACTGTACTACTGCTTGTTCAAATCTATAAGTATTAGAAGTGGGGTTTTTTTGCTGGTTTCTTAACTGGTAATATAGGTGTGACATAGGCATTGAGCAGGGACAATTATTCCTTGTTGAAGCAATGCAGAAATAATAGGCTTGATTCTTTCTCTGCTTCTGATGACAGTGGATACTGAACTACCATAGGTAAGTACTCATAAGGCTTTTAAACTACTTGTACAGGTTCAACATCTTTTATGAGCCCTTCCTAATTATCATGGGTAGTGCAAAGCTGTTAGGGCATGGTCTCCAACCCCTCCAAATCAGCAATGTCTGTGGTCTGTTCTGATGTCAGTAATATCTGTGGTCTGTTCAGTTTGTGGTCTGTTCTGATATCAGTAATATCTGTGGTTTGTTCAGTTTGTGGTCTGTTCTGATGTCAGTAATATCTGTGGTCTGTTCAGTTTGTGATCTGTTCTGATGTCAGTAATATCTGCACAAACGTCAGCTAAATACAGACCCAAAGGAGAGGGTTCATTTGGAGTGTCATAGAAAATTCTGTCTGGAGTACAATATACAATACATCATGATTTACATAGTAACTCTCTGCCGAAAAGATTTAAAGGGGCAGTGTTTCCTAAAATAAAGGCATGTTATTCTTTTAGCGGACCAATCTGATTAGGAATAGGCTTCTTCTCTGGATAATCCAGAGGGACTCTGGACACTCCCACACCTCAAATTGTTTTTGTGGATAGTGGGCGATGTTCAGCATTTAATGGAGGGATCATAGATCTAGTTGCTCTTGTGTCAAAAAGAAAAGGAAGAGAAGCATTATTAACAAATGGACCATCTTGGTCAATTGGTACCAAAGGAAATAGCTGTGGTTCCTGTTCATGGCTGTCCTAATGTTCATATTTCTGCACTGGTGGCTGCCAAGCATTACTCTAAGTTGGAGAATTTCTTGCTATAGTACCTGGACATTTGGCAGATTAGTATGTTGGAATGATGTAATTATCTAAAAGGAAACTGGGCATTCATTATGTCAGTGTCTGATGTATCTTCAATTAAAGCAGAGACTAATACACCGTTCATGCTGTTGGACTTGTGATGATATAAGAAGATAAAAGTTTTGTTGGTATTGTCCTGGGAGTTGGGAAATTAATGTAAATCTACCTCTTCCTCCACAATTCTTCCTTCCTCTCCCCATGAATCAGTATTGAACCTTTGGAGCTTGATATCTAATTTCTTTTGTTGTTCCTTTTCTTCTCTAACTATGCTGTCTGCCACATATTGTGCTTGGTTAACACTTTCATGAATACCTAAACTGGGCTAATTTAAACAAATCTTTTTAACCTGTTCTTCAGTCGGTGGTAATAAGCCTTCTGCAAAAGCTGCCGACAGCCTGCTTGCTGCTGCTCATTGTGTAGGTTCTGAATGCCCAGAAAGGACGTCAAACACATGTATCAGGAGTTGCAACTATGTAGTAATGAATTCATTCTGTTTTTGTATAATTACCTTAATTCTTGCCCAGTTAGGTGCTGGGGAGTGGGGGGGGGGGGTCATGCTGTAGTAGTGTTTTTTAAAAAATTGTCTCTAGCAGTTAGAAATCCTGTGTTTTGGAATGTGGTCACCTACAGCTGATTTTTTTCTAAAAATGTCAAGGGGTGTTGAGGCTTTCAAAAGTGATGTTAAATCTTCAATAGAAGGGTTTTGTAACTGTACATCATGTCTTTCTAATATTTTGGCATATTTGGTTGAATGTGTTCATATCGGAGGGAGAGAATCTATAGTAGTTTGGAAATCTACTGCAGTCTATGGGCATACTACCCTTATGGTAAGTTCCACATCACCATTCCAGGCAGTTGTAAGATTAGATACTTTCCTTAAGAGGTACATTTGAGTAAGGGTGCTATGTTGGTAGGAGTTATGGTGTCTATGGAAAAATCAGAATCTGACACTTTCTCTGTACTATGTCCAGCAGGTAGATTCCACAGATATTCTTCTCCATCAATAGTTATTTCAAACTGTGTGATTAACACCATGATTCTTTTTACAGTTTGTCTTTGGAAGGGCACTTTTGTTTCTGAATCTTTTTAACTTACCAACATGTTTTGCAATAGCTGCATATTTGTGTTTATGGTATAACTGCGTTCCCTTGTTGGCTAGTCTGATTAACAATTGATTGGAAGGTGAAATAGCAGGTTGCTGTCATTGTCAAAAACTAGTATATTAAACTGATCCATGGGGATGGGTAGAAGTGCTGGAAGTAACTTGGAATGTATCAGGGGAAGCAGCAGGTGGATTATCAGGGAAGAAGAGAGGGAGGGCTGTTGGCTTCATAAAAAGAGGAATGATCATATGGTGGAGAGGGGCTGAAGGACTCGGAGACCAGTCATTGTCAGAAGAATCAGGTTGATTAAACTTTTATTTTTTCTAACTATTGTAAAGGATAAAGTCCCCAGGTACTGGATTTTCTTCTGTGCATTTTTGTAATGTATTTACTGGTTTATTAGATCCCTGCAGCTGTGCTTTCAGTCTAACTTTGTTGCATTCTAAACTAACTACAGATCTCTTTTTCTTATTTTTATTTTCTTGCCAGTCATTAAAAGCTGAATAAGAAGAGGCCGGTACTTTATTCCTTTCTGTTTCAATTGATTTATTTCTAAGATTTTATAAAATACCCTTATCAAAAGTTCCTCCCTCTGGGAACTGCAGTACACCACTACTTTTGGTGAGCTCTGACCATTTTACTAAATAATTATAGCAGATTCAACAAACTCTTTTAATACACCCAAATTTGTACCCATTGTTTTTCTAATACACTAATATTACCCACTCACATACTAAAGAAAATAAATGTGTGACTATGATTAAAAAACACTCTCGTACTGGTAAATAATTCTTTCTGTTCCTTATTTTTATCTTTTTGATTAAACACTGCTTTCAGACATGTCAAGGATACCATGTTTTGTTATTTTATGATTAAACACCACAATCAAGCAAACTTTATCTTTGTTATTTAAATAATTAGCCACTGCAATTTCCCCAATCACAAACAATTTAACCTACTCTTATGCAATTGTATGTATTACAGAAATTATTAGTAAAAGCTTACCTGCACAGACCCCAAACTCTACTGAAGGTGAAAAGATGTAGTTGTGTATTGACACAAAATAAATTAACTAGACAAAAAAAACCTTTCAAGAATTGGCCCAGAGGTGATTACTGCTGTAGTAATCAACAAGTGGCTTGAAAGATCCAAGACTTTTCAAGCACCAAACTGTTAAGGTACAAAATAAATTTAAACAATACAGTTCAGCAGAGAAGAATAATCTTGTTTATTGCAGAAAATACACACATATGGGAGATAAAACAATTAACATCTTGTTTCCAAGAACACAAAAACTTAAATGTGATGTTGTCCTTTTCATTCTTCCTCACTATTGAGTTTCGGATTCGATCCTCAGATCCAACTCGGCCTCATATATACAGACTAGGATCCAAGTCTTTGAGCTCCTTCCTCTACCCATAATTCTCTACCCTCTAACCAGCCTCCTCAGATCTCTTTTGCCACCAGCAGTGACAGATGTGGATTTTCCGGGTCTCGAGTTCAAGAGTGATAGATTTGGAATTTCTTTAACTTACTTTCAACTAAGTCAATTGTTTTACTAGTTCTGCTTATCTTTTCTCTTTATCCTTCCCTCCCATTATTTTTTATAGGTGTTAGGTATGACTTTACTGACCTTTTTCCCTGTCCTTTTTTCAGACCTGGTGGTGTTAGTGGGTGGTTCCCTAAGATAGACAAGTTAATTTCCAATACTGCAGTTTATAGTGTTCTTGACGTGATAGTGTTCAGAGTGTCTCCATGTGTGTGCTTACGTTGGTGCAGTCATTAATTCGGAGAAACCCACTGGTTTTAAGAGATGTTCAGAATGTGGGTACACAATTCCCTATTCTGATGTGCACAACAGATGTGTTTATTGCTTAGAGCCAGAGCATCTTAGGTCGGCTTGTAAGATTTTTGATGAATTTAAATCCCAGAGTAGTAATATCTGACTACAAGAACAAATTGATTTTAAAGGGCTTTTACCTACTTCTGATTCTTTTTCATCTCCAGGGGTTCAAACTCCCTTAAAGACTGTGATAGGGACCCCAAGAAACACCCTCACAAGTCCTCAAGGGCTTCTTCGCTACTGCCATCCAAGTTACCGAAGCCTTCGGATCCGATGGTTTCAGATCTTAGGCCAACTTCTGTTCCTGTGGATCCTAAGTTCACCTCCTGACCAATACTGCTGTATTGAGGGGTTCACCTAAATCTTCTACTTCTGCTTCAGATCTTAAGTCCTCATATCCTAGAGCACGAAGTTGGACCCCAGAGTTCTCTATATGGTCAGTATCTCCCTCATTATCTTCTAAGATTTTGCAGACCCTGACAAGGCATTCCAGACCAGCATCAGTGGCTTCCTCGAGATCTTTCAGCAGCCTGTCTGAAATTGCTGTGGACAGGGTGATACAGAAGATCCTCAAGGCTCAGATCCAGATGGGGGTTTTGCCTACTCCATCCCCTCTGGGATCTGGGAGTGTTCTTATCCCAGTGCAGTCTTCTTTGCTGATCTGCCCTAGAGTATTGGAGTCCTAGGACCATAGCCACCCAGGAGAGTTGATGACTGATCTGAAGAGCCTTCCTTCCTCAACTTCAACAGTTGCCCTGACTGCCTCTGCTCTGATGTCATTGTTTTATGGTGGGTCTCGGATCTGAGATGTCCCTGTCATATCCTGGGGAGGAGTTCAGCTCTGACATTATTGGAGCTGTCCCTTCTCTACGGTGCATCAGCACTTGATAGCTTGAGTCCAAATTTTGGAGTCCCTACCCTGTCTTCTTTGATTGCTTTGGCTGCAGGGGAGATAGGGAGGGATTCTCCAGGTCCATCAACTTTCAAGTCTGTAGAAAGGGCCCTCCCAACTCATGGAGATCTGACCTCTGTGAGCTGTAATCCTCCCCATTACCCCTTATTGGATTGGAGAATTGAGTCTATCATACCTGTCCAGGATCAGCCTGCCCTGAGAAGCCTCCAAACTCTTCCCCAAGAGGGAGCCCCTTCTTCTTCCGAGACCTCCCATGAGCATCCTAAAGAAGAGATTCTGCATAAGAGGACATGCAAGAGGAGGCACATTGACTCCACCTCAGGGGTCCCTTTCCGAGGACATGGATCTAGATGAGGGAGAAGGATCCCCAAGATCACCATTAGAGGATGTCTCCTTTGGAAACATTTTAGAGATCCCGAGGAAGATATGTAGTTGATCAGCCCAAACTCCTTCTTCTGAAGAGTCTGCGTTTTTGGAGGCTTTCAGGATGGGCCTACATCCTGCGTTAGCCCCCTGGCAGATGAACTTGTGGATTTAGTATGCCACTGGGCAAGGAAGGAGCCAGACACTATTGAACCGATTCCTAAATGACCAGATAAGTTTCCCCCAAAGACTGACCACATTGGACTAAGAGTATACCGGTAGATGCCATGGCTGTGGCATCAGCTACCAAAAAGGAGCTAGCTGAACAGAGCTCCACTGTCCATCTGCCGAACAGGGATTCCAGAGCAATGGACAGGTTTGGTAAACACGTTTACACTCCAGTCTTCTTTTCGCTGAGAGTGTTAAACTACCTGGCATTTTTTACTCGATTACAGAGAGATGTGGTCAAAAAATATTCTAATTCTCTAGCAGAGACAATGTCGGTGAAGGACTTCAAGAAAGTATCTCCCCACTGACTACTCTTTCTTCCCTGTCTAATTCCTTCATGAGAATCATCTCTCATTCCACAAAGGGTGCCTCAAGGGCAGCCGGCTCAGGTATTGCTGTTAGGAGGCATGCCTGGATGAGGCTTTGTGACTTTATGGAACACTTCAAGACATCCTATATTAATGCCCCCTTTGATGGCTCCCCTTTGTTCAGGCCATCTGTCAAAGATGCCCTAATCCGTAGTGAACAGGAAGGGAAGACCCTGTCTGCCATCAGGTCAGGTTTTCTATCCCACAGTGTACCTTTTCCAGAAATCAGCGAGGTAGCAAGAAGACCTGGTTCCAGAAATTCCAAAGGCCTTTACAGGATCAACATGAGGATTCTTCCTACAGAGGCAGAGGAGGAAGGTTTAATGGGAGACAGCACACCAGGGGAAGAGGGGGTCCACAGAATCAGGGCTTCAGAAAGCCTTTCTCTGACAAGTCCTATCAGTGCTCCTGAAGCGCTGCCCAACTGCTCAGCTCTGGAGACAGTTAGGGATTATTTTTCACTGCACCCAGACACCTGGACCACTGTAACAAAAAACACCTGGGTGCTAAGGGTTATATCCAGAGGTTATTATATTCCCTTTTTCCTTCAGCCTCCAAAGACAGTAAAGAAACTCCCTGATGTTCCATCCAGTTGGAGGGAGTATGCAGTAGCAGTGATTCAAAAACTGCTACAAAAAAGAGCCATCCAAGAGATCCTTGCTGAAGAAAAAGGATTCAGCACTTACTCCCGCTTCTTTTTAGTGCCAAAGGAAACTGGAGACCTGAGACACATTTGGATCTAAGCAACCTGAATTTGTGCATAAAGAAAGCAAAGTTCCAGATGGTTATGGTTCAGTTCATCTTACCACTATTGCGAAAGGATGATTGGATGTGCGCGGTAGACATACAGGACATGTACTATCACATCAAAATAGACAGACCCTCCAGAAGTCATTTGTGCTTCAGGTTGGGAGCCGGGAATTACCAGTTCAGGACTCTGCCTTTTGGACTCACCACAGACGCCAGCGCTGTTTACCAAATGCATTGCAGTAGTCACAGCTCACCTGAGAGTGAATGGATTCTAGTTGTTTCCATATCTGGATGACTGGCTTCTAACTTTCCCACCAAGCATCAACTTGTTCAAACTAGGGATTACTTTTTACAGATATCCAATCCTCTGGGCCTCACCATAAACCTGGCAAAATCAAACCTATTTCCGGTACAGAGTTTGGAATTCATTGAGGCCCTTCTGGACACGTTGAAATAAAATAGCATCATTACCCTCTCACCTTATACAAATGTTGAGTGACCAGATTTGCGCTGTCCTAGATCTTCCATCTCCACCGGCAAGACTAGTACTTCAAGCCCTCAGGTCCGTGGCAGCTGCTGTCACTCTTGTCCAGTTAGCAAGGTATTTTTATGCAAGTGCTTCAATGGATCTTGGCTGTTCAGTGGTCTATTTTTTACCAGCCTCTGTCTCTTCCTATTAAGTTGACTCTGGTTTGCAGAAAGCATCTCCAATGCAAGATTCTTTTGAATGACCTGGCAATCGGCAGGCCATTCCTTCTCCCTGCCACTACAGCCATGGTGACCACAGACACTTTCCAGTTCAGGTGGGAGGGCATTTCAAGGGAAAGATGGTACAAGGCACGTGGACTCACATAGAGACCAGATTGCATATCAATTTGTGGAGATGATGGCAGTCCTCCACAAGCTGCAAACCTTTCAGGACGTTCTACCTCTAGGAACTATTGCAATTCACACAGACAATATATCAGTAGTCTGGTACATCAACAAACAAGCATGAAAACATTCATATCCCTTGTGCAGAGAAGCCATGGGGGTCTGGGAATGTGTGATATCTTTAGACCACTTTCTACTTGCAACTGACTTACCGAGGAAGTCCAGCATTCTTGCAGACATACTCAGCAGGTCCACTCTGACCCCTTACGAATGGTTCCCTCAATTAATCAGTAGTGAATTTGATTTTCAACTGTCAGAGCCAACCTTGCTGCGACCTGTTCATATCACCACAGAACAAGTGCAGCAGGTACTTTGATCTGATTCCCCCTCTGGGGGAGTCCCAGAGGGATACTGTAATTCATGATTAGTCCTCCAGTCTCCTGTACACTTATCCTCCCCTACCTTTGATCCCAAAGTTTCTAGAGAAAGCAAAACAGCTGAAGTCCTCAGTAATCCCTCCTTTCCCCCTTCTGGCTTCTTCAGATTTGGTTCTCCTTTCTCTGGTCTCATCTGAAATACCCTCCATGGATACTGGAACTCAAACAGGACTTCATTTTTTACCCATCAGAGGGTCATCACCCAAGTCTCCACACCCTCAAACTGACCACTTGGTTTCTCCAATTCCAGTAATTGTACAGAAGTTCAGACTTACTTCCCCTATTTGAGACATTGTACTAGCTTCCCAAAAACCTTCTGCTAAAAAGGTTTATAGAAGCAAATGGAAAAGATTTGCTTTTTGGGCATCCAAAAAGAACATTGATCTGTTTCAGCTCCAATCTCAGCCATTCACCTTTTCCTCATGTCCCTCTTTAAGGAAGGAGCCAGTTTTTCTACTATTAAACGTCAACTGGCTGTCATATCAAACTTTAATTCTGGGAGTCTTTTTCCTCTTCCACTACATCAAAACTATGTAAGGCTTTTATGAAAGGAGTCTTTCTGCTCAGACCTCCAATAAAAGATCCTTCTCTCCATAGGATCTCACCATACTGCTACAAGGCCTAACTCAGAAGCGCTTTGAACCAGCTAGTGATTGCAAAATGAAATTCCTTTGTTTGAAAACTGTCTTTTTGGTAGCCATCACGTTAAGGCTCTATCTTCTAAACCACCATACATTATTTTTCATAAAGACAGAGTAGCGCTTCATACTAATCCCTCCTTTATAAGGTAGCCACCGAGACTAACTTAAACCAGTCCAAACAATTGCAAGTTTTCTTCCCAAACGTTTCAAACAGTGGGGAACATATGCTGCATCTTCTTGATGTTCATAGAAAAGTACATTTTTATCTACACAAGACAAAATATTGTAGAAAGACTGATCAACTATTTGTGTTTTTTTCATCCAACCATCTATGCTAAGCAGTCTCTAAAGTCACTCTAGCTAAGTTGATCACAGACTGCATTTCTCTAATTTGTTCTAGAAATAGGCTGCAATTGCCATGCCTTGCTAACACACATTCGGTTAGGTCTATGGCTACGTCATCTGCCTTTTCCTTCAGAGTATCGATTAATGATATTTTTGCTGCAGCCACCTGGTCAAAAACTCATACCTTTGTGATGCATTACAAACTAGACATTGTCTCCAGAAGCAGAGCTTCCTTTGGTTCAGTAGTGCTCTGGCATATCCTTCCTTGAGGCCACCCAAGGGTTAAGTAATTGGGGACTCTGACCCAATAGTGAGGAAGAATGAAAAGGACAACATCAGATTTATAAGTTATGTACTTACCATAACTTGGTATCTCTGTTGTCTCTTTTCATTTTTCTTCACCTTCCCTCCCAGCCATCCTCCAACCTATGGTTCCTAGAAGACCTGTGGATTTCTTGGGCACTTGATGTTCCTAGTTTGAGCCTCTAGTGTATTTCTTCTTTTTGTCATTACTGTACACTCCGTTTAGACATTTGGGTAGCAAACCCAGTCTGAGGAGGCTGGGTAGAGGGTAGAGCATTATGGGTAGAGGGAGGAGATCAAGATTTGGATCCTAGTCTGTATATTTTCTGGCCAAGTCAGATCCGAGATCCATAGGCCAGTAGTGAGGAAGAATGTAAACAGACAACACGGGTGCCAAGTTATGGTAAGTATATAACTTATAATTCTTTTATATTGTTTTTAACTTAAAATATAATAAATTGTATCTATTAAACTATAGCCGCTGACCAATTAAAACTGAACACCTTTGCATTATTTTTGCTAGTTACAAATCTCCTGACCCTTTATCTCTACTTTTCCATATTAGGCCCAGGTTCCAAGTTCCACACTGAAGCTTTCTATGCTGGCACTAGCTATGTTGGTACTTTTCATGTTGGTAGGAAATAGATCATCAAAAACAGACTAAAACTACCAGGAATCCTCCTTGAAATTTAATTAATTCCAAACCAGAATATTCAATAACCATTTCCCTTCTTTTACACTTCTTCCTTCACAGAGGGGGTTGTTAGATAAGATAATTTTCTTTTCTGATCTGCTTTCAGTTTGTACTAGTTGTATAAACATGCTCTATTTATTATAAGGTTACCACATTTCATGTATTATTTAAGTTTCTAGAGTGTTGTTTATCATGTGCTTTAATTTGAATATCTGATTAAATAAGATCAGCCAGAAGCAATTTCTTTTTCAGGAATATGGTTAGGAGTACAACTTAGAGGTCACCTTAAGAAATGTGAATAAGCATGACACCTTCGTGAAAAATAAGACCACTAGCTACATCCAGAATATACTTTTTTGATTATGGACATGCTGTTAAAGGGATGAACAGAGTCTAATAAAGCAGCAATGCTCTCTGTTATCACATATTATAATTAAAATCCTAAAAGGGGTGACTCACTATTTCTTCTGTTTTGTTTTTCGTCTGTCTACCACTATTGTTTTCTGGTTTAAGAACCCAACTCTCTCAATTTTAAATCACCTACTAAACCTTTGTAAGCTCATTCTGGTAGTAATCTGGCATCTATCATTGCAAATTTAAAAAGTAAACTATGTATTATGATATGGTCCATTTGCAATTATAAGAAATCCTTATTGTATTGTCTTCCAGCATCTCTTTGTACTGCTTTATTAGTGTTTTTTTTTCAGTTATACAATGACTCATCCACATATGACTTACACCTGTTAGCCTTTGGTATGTTAGAACTATATGCAGTGTTCGTGCGCCTTAGCCCTGGCTTAACCGCTTTATAATTGAAGACACTGTGTGTTTACTTCCTTCATATAGTAATAATTTATGGCCTGCAAAAATAAGCAAAATCTTTATTTAAATATTTAACTCTCTAATTATAGAACTCTTTTGTTGTTTTTAGCTTTCAGACTATTGCAAGAAAGTACACATGCTATTCTTGTTGTTGACACAGCTGCATGTCAGTTAAAAACAAACAGGAGTTCATGTAATTAAAAAAAAAAATCAAACAAGCTATAAAAATATTGCTAGAAGTAATAGGCACTTAGCTACAAATATAATGTTATAAAATGATGTTGTTTATGAGTCATTAGATTTTTGATAAAATCTCATACTAGTTAATAAGTCTGTCTAACTTTTTGAATATGTATATAGTTTATTTATATTAGACTTGTTATATGCAGTCATTTATGTAGGACTTTTAATATTTAACTCTAGACATTTCTGAAAAATATTCCTATTCCTTGATTTCATCATAAACGTAAAAGCTCACATGCATGAACACACACACGCGCACACACACACACATACACACACACACACACACACACACACACACACACACACACACACACACACACAGACACTTTTACATAATTTTCAGTGTGTTTACACAGTACAGAAAATAACGGAACCGTTCTACTTAGAAATGTTTTGTCATTCAGTGCGCATACATCTTTACCTGTGAAAGCCAACCTCAGTCTATGTTTTACAATTCACATAGCTTGCAAAACAGCTATATCTCAGCAGCTATCATTCTAGAACATCAGAAGATCTGCAGTATCTGTCTGACCTCAGAATAAACAAACCATCTTTCATTGGAAACATTTAATCTCCCAGTTAAATCAGGGTCTATATTGAATCCGTGAATGCTTAGAAAAGTGAACACTGATTCATCGACCCTATTTAACCGAAAGCTGACAATCCCGAACACCCAGAACAGCGATTTTTTTTCCCAGGGAAAAGAAATTCGCTGGGCCGGTTTCGGGAGTTTGCCGTTTCCTCCACTGTGGTGCGATCACAGAGTTGGTATATTTAAGTAGGGGGGTGTGGGAGGCTTAAATACTGTTTTAAGTTTTTTTTTTTTTTTGGTGGAACAGCGATTTTTTTCCCTTGGAAAAAAATCGCTAATCCTAGTGTTCGGGATTGTCAGCTTTAAGTTAAGAAGGGTCGATGAATCAGCGTTTGCTGATTCAATATAGACCCTTAAATCATCTGATGTGTTTTATACTTACATACCTGAACATCCGAAACATTACACTCATTTGTCTTTTGAAAGGTAAGAAGTGATTTGTTGTTTATCCAAAATCATATAAAACTTTTAACATTAAAATATGGCAAACCTGAAAACATTAATCTGAGACTGTAGAGTTTAAAGTTTTTTCATTCACATGTGATCTTCCTTAGGTGCTTAAAGAGCTAATGCACAACACACATTTAATTGTTTCTTTAAGTAAACAAAGATGAATATCAGAGTTTTATAAAAGAATAGGATGGTTAGGACTAATTGATTATTTGCTTTTGTTATAGTAAGTTTTTATAATTCTCACATTTGCAAATGTCATTTACTGTTAACTACGTATTAAGTGGAAATTTAGCAAGCTGGTTGATTTGTTATTCATGAAATTACTGTGATGAAGTGCTTTGTGATTAAATTATAGCACTTATATATTGATGTGAATAAAAATATTAATTATAAAGTTTATTTGCAATCTTACAGGTGAGGCACATTTTAATTTTTATTTTCACATGTGCCTTGTGTTGTCTTGTTCCTGATGGAAATCTGTATTGTTTTGCATTTATAATTCGTTTGCACAGATTATATAGAAATATGGGCTAGGCTTGTAAAGGCTCCAGGGCTATTAGCCTAGTACACACCTATGAACCTATATGCTTACTTCTATTGTCACTTTATCCTGTGTATCTGACTGCACTTGAAATGTACATCCCGATTGTTCTTTCTATTCCCTATTCCCCTGAAATGGGACTGAAATTGGTCATTTATTGTCAAGTCTTTCTTGATTAACAAAGTAAAAATAAATAAATAAATAAATAAAAAGAGTTAGGTATAAGATGACAACACTTGTAGATTGGTGTGAATAAAACGCTTTATGATAAAGCAGTTTTTTTGTAGGTACTTTACTCTGAAGAAGCCCATGGAATGATGGGTGAAACCGCTCAGTATGTCTTTGATGTAATAAATGGCTGGTGTATCTTTTGGCAGTGTCGCATATTTTTTTCTTATTAGTTGGTGATTTTGGCTGTAGAAGCGTTCTTGACTTTATGATAATGTTTACTAGCCATCTTAAAGTTTATTTGCCATCTTTTAGGTGTAATGTGTTTTAATTTTCATTTCCTTGTTGCCTTGTATCATCTGGGAAGTCTGTGCTGTTTTGCATTTAACTTAATTTATAGAACACAACACTTGAAATGCATTTTAGTCAAAATGTGAAGTGTCTGTTTAAGCTGTAGTTTTGCACCTGTAAGAACAAGTACTATATGTTTGCATTTTCATTGTAATTCAATATATTTTATGGTAAATTATGCAATCATTGCTTACCAACTACTTTTAGTCATTTTACAATAGATGTATAGCCACCCAGTAGTAACAGTACCACTACACTGTGTGTTTTCATAACATAAGATGTTTTTCATTAGTTCGCTTTTTCTGATATTGCTGATTTATGTGACATACGTTGACAAGGATACTATACATTTGTACAGCCTGCAAAAGCTTAGACACTTTTCTCTTGCACTGTACAGTCAACCTACAACCTATACATGATGGGACTTCTTCCTGGTACTTAGATGTCCAGGCATGAAAATCCTTATAACTTTCTTGTTAGTTCAAAAAGGAAGAGTTTATCTGTGTCATGGTCTGTCAACCATGCAGCCTGTTGCAGTTACAATTGTTGTGAACAGCCAAGGACTCCATTGGGAACCATTCCTTTTTTCCTTTTAATCTTTGAGAAAAATTATACTTTTTAAGTCAGCTAAGAAGTGAGAATGTGACTGTGGTCAACAGATCACTTACAAGGATAAACTTTCTAAGTGAACTTTTTTGACTAGTCTCTGAACATAATTATAAAAGTGTTTGTATGCCATTCTTTTCTACGTAAAACTATTCACAATCATCTAAGTTCTTTAAAACTCTACATTGAAAATAAGCATCTTCAAGCTTTGGCTTAGGCTAGAATGGTCTCTGAGTCATCTGCCTGGATCATTCCGGTTCAGCCTAGAAAGAAAAGTAAAAAGTTAAAAGAAGAGGCCAACTTATCAGAAAATATTTATCTTTTTAGTCAAACACTTTTGTTGAGACACTTAACTGCCATACCTGTTCCCATTGACAGCACCCCTTGGGAGGCTGACATGGTGCAGGCTTATGGCATGTCCAAACCACTCAACTGTATGACTGACTCTACCTTGATGGCTAATGTTTGTTTCGTCAGTATTCTATAGTTTATGGCTTTCAGTTGTTCTCTTTCAGATATAGAACTTTGATGGTTGTTGGTTTTAGTTCATGATGTGATTCTGTTTTGTAATCACAGTCAATCCGCTTGTCATAATTAACTAAGTCTGCTCTGTAGGTAAGATAAAAAATATCCAGAAGCAGGAATATAATTCAGACAAATTATAGACTAGATTCACAGTCTGATGAATAATTATATGTGTCTTCAGTTAAGCACTTTTAATACTGTTGTGCAACTTTTTCACCCATACTGAAGAGGTCAGAGAAGGCTGACACAGGCATGGAGTCCATATGAAAGATTACTAGAGAAGATACAGCACCCTCATTTAAGTAATTGTTTATTTTTCTTTTCTTTGAAGATAACTTCTGATTTGGGGAATGGGAAAATTAATACTGGGCTGCCAATGGGATTACAGTTAAAATACTGATGGAGGTAGTGGTGTGCATGCATGCATGTGTGTGTGTGTGTGTGTGTGTGTGTGTGTGTGTGTGTGTGTGTGTGTGTCTGTGTGCATGTTTGTGTGTGTGCAAAGTGCTAAATAAATTGTAGTGCACAAAATTTAACTAACCTTCTTACAGTGAGACATCTGAGCTATACCCAGTTAAAAACAGGTGATGTAACACTTCCAAGAAGGCTGCACACTGATCAACAGCATAACTTCAAGATTCCCAGTGTGACAACAGAAACTGAGAAAAAGGAGTGCTATTGAATTCTTTTTTCTTTTGGAAAAATCAGTCATTGGCTGGTAAGTACACTGTGTGGATGCCAACAAAAAAGAAATTTGGAAAACTGAAAGAAAATCAACCAGAAAATGTGAAGAGAAAACACAGCCTGGCAAGTATTCTGCAGCTGTTCAGCAGAAAGCAGTCCAAGCTTCAGCATTGGTTTAAGAAATGGCTTCCAGTACGTTAGCGGAAAAAATAAAAAACACAGTCAGAGATTATTAAAATAAATGAAACATTAAAGGAATATATCAAGTCAAACAACAAAAGGCTGGAAAAATAGGAGAAGTGTTAACTAACCATTCAGATGAACTGAAAAAACTTCAAGAATTAGATGTTAACATGATGAACTGGCTGAATATGAGGTTTATCAAGAAGAATTGTTTAAAAAATTGCAGAGTTAGAAGACAGAGCACACAGAGAAAACCTGAGATTTTCTGCTGTACCAGAGAAACTGGAAATAACAGACTGTATGTATTTTATGAAAGCACAAATAAGCAACTGGACTGGTGTTCCACAGCAAAATTTGTTAATTGAAAGGGTGCATTAAGTGTATACTCCAAACCTGACCATAAGAAAACAGCCAAGACCTATATTAGTAAAGATACAATCATAACTGCAGAAAGAGTTGATCCTGACAAAAGTGTGGCAGTAGGGCAAAATATTAAAAACTGGAAACATCAGAGTATTTGTAAAAAATGATTATTCACTTTACACCAAACAGAAGAGAAGCAAATTTAACCCAGCAATCAGAGAATGTTGAGAGTCAGGAGTGAGATTCAAGCTGCTGTATCCAGCTGTCTCAAAGTGTTCTTTACAGGGCGATCAAAGTCATTTTTGATGCAGAGCAGGCTAAGGAGGAAATAAAAAAAGTTTATCCAACAAAACATGAGTCAGCCAGCAGAAGGAGACTTTGTTTCTCATGATTCTGATAGTAACATTCATAGAGAAACTTTGCCAATAACACCTTTTCCAATGTTTCAAAAGAGGATGCTTGAGAGTCAGAAAAAAAAACATAGGTTTTGCCTAGGAGAATCAGCAGTACTTTGGACTTGAACCAGAGTCAGGTGTAGGGAGATGGAGATGAACAGGAAGAACACCAGCAACTCTGAAATTGATTTTGTAAGAAAAAATGGCAGAAAAGTACCGAACTTTTGCTGACTTTGTTAAACTTGTGGGTGGACTGTAAAGCATATACCCCACTTTATATTACTGATGTTTAAAAGGACACTAAAACGGGGAAAACTAACTGTAAGTAAAACAATTTTTGTTCTCATTAGTATTTGTATAAAACATTTATTAAATGAAACGGCATGTTATATACAGTATAACCGTTTTTTGTAGTTTGTAGTCAGGGGTATTTTGAATGAGGGGGAGTCTTTTCAGTGACTGTTGTATGTATTAAATATATTAAAGTAAACAAATACTTTTTAATTGTAAGAAACATAGGTTTTACAGTATAACAAGAAATAAAAGGCTGCACAAAAGCAAGTTTAATGTTCATATGCTGTTTTATTGGGCTGCTAGGGTAGCAGTGGGGTAAAAAAGTGCACTGATTATATTATATGTAGAATTAGGATATTTATTCTTTTTATTTTATAAACATTTCTGTGTTGGAGGGAAGCCTTCTAGCTTATCAGTGGGAGTGCTAAGCACTAGGTAGCCTATCTACCACAAGAGTGATTTCTGGCCCAGAAATTGTAGTTTATTGGCCATTTGGTAGTTTTTCCATCTCTTTCACCTTACTGGTTTAAAAGCCTGCTTTTGCACTTGTTTCCCATCTTTCCTGTAACTAGTCTAGTCCAGATACAGATTTGCTGTATCCAGGACTGTTTGTAAGCTTCTGAGCCCCAACAAGCTTTTCTGTGTTGGAGGGAAGCCTTCTAGCTTATCAGTGGGAGTGCTAACACTAGGTAGCCTATCTACCACAAGAGTGATTTCTAGCCCAGAAATTGTAGTTTATTGGCCATTTGGCAGTTTTTCCATCGCTTTCACCATACTGGTTTAAAAGCCTGCATTTGCGCTCATTTCCCATCTTTCCTGTAACTAGTCTAGTCCAGATACAGATTTGCTGTATCCAGGACTATTTGTAAGCTTCTGAGCCCCCGAAGATTTTCTGTGTTGGAGGGAAGCCTTCTAGCTTATCAGTGGGAGTGGTAAGCACTTAGTAGCCTATCTACCAAAAGAGTGGTTTCTGGCCCAGAAATTGTAGTTTATTGGCCATTTGGGCAGTTTTTTCATCTCTTTCAACTTTCTGGTTTAAAAGCCCGCACTTGCACTTGTTTCCCACCTTTCCTGTGGCTGGTCTGGTCCAGATACAGATTTGTTGTGTCCAGGACTTTTTGCAAGCTTTTGAGCCCCCAAGCCCTTCTATGTTGGAGGGAAGCATTCTAGCTTATCAGTGGGAGTGGTAAGCACTAGGTAGCCTATCTGCCACAAGATCCAGGTACAGATTCTTAGTTTTAGCACTTGAATTTGCTTATTCATGGGCAGCACTTGTTCAGAACTTGTTGTTAGCACTAAATAACCTACAAATTACTGCAGCGCTTAACCTTCCTCTTTACCTAGAGGAAAACATTTTTTGTACTTACTTTTCTCACTTGCTTAGAGAAAAACAGCTTTTATACTCACTTTCCTCACTTGTCTAGAGGAAAGTATTTCTTTATTCAGGCATGTCCAAGGGTCAGCTCCCAGTGTTCTCTCCTGTCTATCTGATTAATCTGGGCAGCTTGAGGCAATGTAGCAATTGCCTCATGTACACAGACAACCCTCTCTTCCTACCACCCAACACCACAAACTGTGAGAGATGCACTTATCTAACCAAACTGGAGGTAAAGCTCTCTCCAACCAAGACTGCACTTGACAGTCAAGAGGAGAAGGTAAACACTTGCACCACACCACACTCATCACATAGTCCCACTAAACCTACACCACCAAAATTCACACACAGAAACTCAAAAACATTTGCAGAGGCTCTCAATAATAATCTGCTCAAGCAACAGAGACCTCCAAAGCAAAAACGTAAGCAACCTCCACCCCCAACACAACCCAAATGACACATAGCCCACAGACTCAGTGTGCCAATAAACCACAGTCCATAAGGCAAACCATTGTACCCAACACGCTAGCCATAGGTGACTCTATAGTCAGGCACACTGATGCCCCACTCACCAGACTAAACAAGGAAGAGGTTACTGTCAGCTGACTGTCGGGTGCCAGGATCCGCCATATAACCCACGCACTCAGATCACTCAACAAGTACAAATATGACTCTGTCATTGTCCATGTTGGTGTGAACGACCCGAGACGTACTTCCCTGGACTACATGAAAACAGACATGGAAGAGCTCTCCGATCTTGTAGCCCAGGAAGGTATGACCCTAGCCCTGAGTAGCATCCTGCCATCGCCCAGAATGATACCGCAGTACAAGGACAAAATTATTGACTTCAACAATTGGCTAAGCTTTGGTGTTATTCTAAGGGGATCCAGTATCTCTCTGCCTGGGATGACATGGTCAACAGACTACAATGCTTTGCCAGAGATGGCCTGCACCTGTCGCCCCTGGGATTCCAGATAGTGGCTAAGGCTCTTGTATAGTGCCTTTTTTTAGGCAAGGTTCAAATGACAAATTCACCACCATAACAGGAACAGGCAAGCAAAAACTGAGGGTAATGCTACTCAGTGCTAAAAGTCTAAATCTCAAAATGCACTCACTCGAGGCACTCCTTAAAATGAAGAAAATCGATATCTGTGCATTGACTAAGACCTGGCTCAAGGCTATAGAGAGCACCCCTGCATTACCAGGCTTAAACTCATACCATACTTTTCGGCCATCTAACCTGGACCAGAACACCAAAGGTGGAGGTGTGTCCAGATTTATTAAGGATACCCACACCTCCAGGCTAGTTGTGCAGCATAATGCATTCAAGGTTAGCCAAGTGCAACTAACTCTGGGCAAACTGCAATCCAGATTGTAGATTGCTACAGATCCCCCACCATTCCCCAGGATTCCCACTCCTCTTTTCTTAATATACTGGAAAATATTAGGGTTCAACCAAACACCCTAATAATGGGAGATTTCAACTACCCCACCATTAACTGGGAAAACTACTCATATACCAACTCCTTCACTCAACGCTTTCTGGAATTTATAAATTCCAATGCCCTGGAACAAGTTATCCACACCCCCACCAGGGGCAAAAATATCCAAGACCTAGTCATTACCAACATGAGTGATCGGTGTTCCACACCTTAAATCAACTCCTCGTTGTTCAGATCCGACCATAAGCTAATCACCCTAGATATATGCATCCTGCCCCCACCAACCATTAAGGAAACCACAGTAAAAAATTTCTCCAAAGCCAAATTTATGCTTCTTAAGACAGAAGTGGCGAACTTCATGACACCCATGCAGATGGACAATACAGTTACGACTGCTGAATCCTACACAAATGCACTCTATAAGCACTTACACGAGTGCATGGATCGTGCTATCCCAAACAGAACCAAGATGCTATCTTCCAAAAAAAGGAAGCCAGTCTGGTGGTCCCCTGCCATAAACAAACTCTACAACAGAAGGAAGAAACTGTTGCAAAAGAGAGTAAAATCCCATGAGTGGAGGAGCTGCCTGGTCAGCCTCAGTAAGAAGCTGAAATCCCTTATAAGATCCTCCAAAGCTAGCTACAAAAACAAAATTGCCACTGATTCTAAGGGCAACCACAAAGCATTCCATAGCTATGTCAAGAATCTCAATGGCAACACCCAGATCTGCTCTGAGTTACAGGACAACGGCACGAAAATTATAAAACCAGCTGATATTGCCTCCATCCTGGCAGATAGGTTCAGTGCTAACTTTACCCCCCCTCACCCTCTAAAGGGCCCATATCTATACAGGATGAATGCAGAGTCTCTGTAATCACATCTATGCAGGTAAAAGCTGCACTCTCTAAAACCAAAAACACAGCATCCATGGGACCGGACAACATCCCAGGCTGCATTTTACATGAACTTCAGAATGAATTGACTCCCCACCTAAACACCATGTTCAGTTATAGTCTCACGTCAGGCTTTGTGCCCACTGAATGGTGCACAGCAACAGTTATCCCACTTCACAAAAGGGGAGCCACCACTGATTCTGGGAACTGTCGCCCTATTAGCCTGACAAGCCTGATCTGCAAGGCCATGGAATGTATCATCATGGAACTCATCAACAAAGACATTGGTAACCTCCAAACCCTGGACCTCACCCAGTTAGGGTTTGTGAAAGGCAGATCATGCCTTCTGAACCCAATCGACTTCTTTGAGGCAGTCACCAAAGCCATAGCTGAGAGTAAGGCGGTTCACACAGCCTATCTTAACCATGCCATGGTTTTCGACACCACCCCCCCATTCTGGAATTATTGCTAAACTCACTAAACTAGGTATAAATCCCTACGTCACAAGATGGGTTGCCAACTGGCTCACTGAAAGAACCCACACTGTAAAAGTTGCAGACTCCAAATCTGAGTTCAAATCAGTGACAAGTGGAGTACCACAGGGTTCAGTCCTGGGACCTCTCCTGTTTAGTATCTACTTCTCTGAAGTACAGGCTAACACAGAAGGCCACTGGCTAATGAAGTTCGAAGATGACTGCAAACTAGGAGCCATAGTCGAGTCCCCAAATGATGTGGACATCCTACAGAAGGGCCTCACTGAGTCAGATGCCTGGTGTCAAAGGCATGGCCTCAAGCTCAATGCCAAAAAGTGCATTGTCATCCCCTTTGGTAAAAACTCTGTACCACTGAACTACCACATAAACAGCAGTCTACTTAATGCCGAATGTGTGATAAGAGACCTTGGGACCTAGGTGGACAGTAGTCACTCCTTTGATAATGACATTGCCACAGTAGTCAGGAAATCCTTCTATGTGGCACACCTCATCACAAAAGGGTTCTCATCCAGGAAAAAAGAGATCATTGCTCCCCTCTACTCGGCACTCATTAGACCCATTATAGAGTACAATGCCCCTTTTTAAATGTACCTCACAAGACATCTGCAACAGCTGGAAAGGCCACAGAAGTACCTCACAAAGAGGATTACTGGCCTCAAACAGATGCCCTACACTGACCATCTTAAAAAACTCCAGCTTTACTCTGTAGCATATCAGCTACTCTGAGGACATCTCTGCCTAACATATAAAGCTATGTTAAACCCAGAGCTGTTGGACATGCTACACCTTAAGAAATCCCAATTCCTCCAAGCTACATGCTCTAGGGACCTAAACCATGTCACCACAATGAACAAGACATGCTGGAGGGATAGATTCCTGTCCCAGAGACTTCCTATACTCTGGAACAAGCTACCCATCTGTGTCAAGCAAAATTCCTCATTAGCATTCTTCAAGAAAAATCTTGATGAGTGGATGGGAAATAGGAAATACACCCCAGGGATCACTTCTGTGGCTCTGCTCAACAGGTGCACAGGAAATTAACTTTCTTGGGTGGCATAAGCCAGGGAATCTTGCTGGTTAGGCTTACTTAGGCCCTTGGGACGATAGCCTAGCACCTACCTATGAACCTATGAATATCTAGATTACTACCTTTAGCTTAAGCTGTAAACAAGTGTTTTGTAAGAATGTAGGCTTTAAGCAAAAGACAAAATGATGAAAGACATGAAAATGCTAAGCTTCTTACAACTGCAAAGATATTGGCTTGATGTCCTTCTGTTCATATGCTGCTGTATCCATAACATGAGGGAGTCTGCCAATGGTTGACTCGTACATCCAGTCATTATACAACAGATGAATGCTACTGTGAAGGTACGTGCAATGGTCTGCATCACTCAATGTACATTGGCCATAAACAGACGTTGGGTATAAAGTAGACGTCAGCAGTTACCTACTAGAGAACTTCTCTGCCGCCTTTGTGATTGCCAGCTGCAGTCATCGCTCACTTGGAAAGTGAATTTGTGCCTGTCTGTGTTCAGATAAGTACCCCATAGGGGCTTTTGTGCCTATTTTGCTACTGTGTTGTGGGTTAATGTCAGGTGGAAAGGGCAAGTGATGGTGTGGAAGGCCGATTCTACATAAAGACTCACACAATCTCTGCTTATTCTGTCTATGCCAAGACTATGACCACACCTCTTGTGAAATCTATCAGGCCTTTGTTCCTAAAACCCTTGGAAGCTGTCTTGCTTCTCTAAAACTTTAACTAGACAATCATAGGCTGAAGTGATTAGCTAAAGATATTGACTCAATGTTGAGATCCTCAGAGGAGCTGGCCACAAAAAAAGCCAAGAAGACTAAGCCTGATCTTATGACTGCTCCCTGTATTTCCACCGTACCTCTCAAAGCCAGTGAAGGCCCAGAGTCTGAGTTGGACCTGCAGACCTTCCACTGACAGGTACCCAGGAGGAAGCCATTAAGGAGGCTTCCAGCACATACATGAGGGAGTCGCAAGCATCTGACTTGGGCGCCAGATGGGAACCAAGGCTGATCATTTGCGAGGGCCCTCATGGGGTTAACCAAATAGTCATTCGGGAAAACATTATTTTGGATGTCATTGAGTGTTGCCCAACATCCAGTCCCCCTTCTATATATCACATCTCAGACACTTCTGTATCAGATGCTCCCAAGAAGAAGAAGCAGAAAACTAAACATTCTGCTCCTTCTCATCAGACCATGCTGTCGGACCAAACCCCTGACTGGCAGGCCTTTACTCAAGGCCTGCTTAATGCCTTCTTAGCATTACACCAGGCCTCTGCACCTGCCCAGGTCCCTTCAGTTTACACTCCTAAGAGTAAACTATTGCCTGATATTTCCTCTGATGAAGATGATTCCTCAGGATGAATCTCTCTCTTACACCTCTCGAATTGCCTTTCCTCTGGGTTATGCTTCCGCAGAGGAGGAGTCAAATTGAACTGATTCCCCTGTGGAAGACGTTACATTTTGGAAACAATAGTTCAAATGAAGGACTTTTTTAAATAGGACTGCAGTCAGGTTACTGAGACTCAAAAAAGGTATTATGACCTCTTACAGATGGAGTCCCCTAACCCATCTGTGGTTCCTCCTGTACATCCTGCATTCTTAGATGCCTTTCTAGCTGCTTCCAAAGCCCCAGATTCCCAACCCCCTGCACCAAAGTGCCCAGATACACTTTATAAAGTCCCTGAAGATGCAAAATCCCTCTTCAAGGCCCCTTCTGCAGATCCATCAATTATTTATGTGGCTGCAGACAAAACATCTAAGCTTCTTCCCTCCACTTCTTTACTTCCCTCAGATAAGGAAGGTAGAATAATGGAAAGGTTTGGCAGAAAAGTCTGTACCTCTGACACTTTAGCTATTAGAGCTATAAACTATCAAACTCATATGGCCCTATATTCCCTGGCCTTTCTCACTGATGCCTTTAAACAATTGGGTGCCCTACCTGATTCTCCCATTAAAGCTAAGATTTCCAGCCTGTTAAATTCTTGCAGTCAATTTACTAGACACTCTATAATGTGTAGTTATAATGCAGTGGAGGCTTCAGCAAGAGCTGCTGCCTCAGGATCGGTCATCAGGAGATACTCCTGGCTTAGGCTACAGCCTTTGCCAGATGACATTAAATCAAAGTTAATGGACACACCCTTGGATAACAAGGCTTTGTTTGGTTAATCTGCTGCTAAGCTGTTTAAGGCCCTTCAGGCAAAGGGCAAAGAACTTCGCGACCTCAGACACATTTTTGCGTCCCCTGTTCCCTGCCTTCAGAGGAACTTGTAAGAAGGCCTTCTAGACATATGTCCTCCAAAGGGAAAAAAAGATTCCAGGAAACAGACCCCTTCCAGGTCTTCTCCCTCTACCCCTGTTCAGAAACAGTCTTTTCAGGCCAAACCTGGAAGTCTGTGACTACCAGGCCTTAAGCCCAGATACCCTTCTCTCCCTGCATCTCTCCCTGTCCTTTCCAGCTTGGAAACAGATTACTCAAGACTCTTGGGTCCTCTCAATCATAAAACAAGGTTATTTCATGATGTGGGAATCCAGACCAATTTTCAAAGGTATTCCTCAACCCCCTCAAGACCAAATGGCTTTCTTTCCTCCAGTCCTGCAGGCCCTCCTCTCACAAGGTGCAATTCAAGAGGTTCCAGCACAAACACGGGTTTAATAAAAAACCTCAAAACTCTAGCGCCTCGGCTTACAGCCTTCCAGGAGTAACACAAAACACACAGCTTTACACAGACTTTATATAACACCATTCATCAATTAATTATTCAATTATATAGTAATTGTTTCCAATTAATCTCTAAATTTAAGCCTACAGGTACCATAGTATTGAACTTTAAAATATAAACAAATTCTTCTTGCTGCTGTTCTTCAAGTTGTTACATACAATTCAAGAGGTTCCCCTGCATTTAAGAGGGAAAATATGTAGAAGTAATCTGAGTAAACTTACATCCTCCTACAACAATATTGCCAGATTTGCAGCTGGATCCTCCTATAGAACTCATCACTGTATCAATCTGAATCAGTTAGGATGGTTAGAGCTGCCAAATTTAATACTTTTCAATCAATTAATAGTAGCCCATAAGATCCTGTATTTACCTCAAAATACACCCATACTTGCATCCCTAATCATCCCCTATAATAAACTCAAGACCTTATGCTCAGCTAATAACCTACTTGTACAAATATCAAAATCCAACAACTTAGCTGGTGACACCTTGTTCTCCAATACAGTAGGTAAAGCCTGGAACATCCTCCCAAGCCAGCTAACCTCAATATCCTCTGCCAGCTTATTTAAAAGCAAGCTTAAACCCTACCTCAAATCACACTGGCTATGTCCCTGTGTTAACCCAGACTAAGTACCTAACTATTAACTAGACTCCCACAATTCCTAGCCTATCATGATCTTGTGTTGTCTCACTAATTTTTAGTGAGCTTAACCTTCCTTAGGATTTTTTCTCATGTAAATAAGTATATACTGTGGAATGATCAAACACCTTCATATATAGTATCACAACCTATGTGTTAAATAACACTAGAAATCCATCCTTGTTTGCTGTTCTTCTATACTCTATCTATTGATCTCTAGTGTTTTTCTTTCTTAGGTTTTTGTGAGACCTTAGTATCTCTTATCATAAATTACTAGGTGTATCTAATTTTGTAATATGTTATAAAGATTTGTACTACACCATTTCTAATACAAATGTATTAGTCTTATTCATGTATTCTTAGATAAATTTTTCCTTTTTCCTACTGAAATATAAAATATATAATCTTAGGCTTGTACTATAATTGTTAAAACTTATGCACCAAATTATACTGTTATTGTCTTTGTCTTGACCTTTTATGTTGTTGTAATTTGTGGAGCTTTTCTCCCCGGGCCTCCACTGAAAATGGACATATATCCAGCTGGACTAGCCCGGTCAATAAATGTAAAATAAATAAAATAAAATAAAAGGATTCTACTCCAAAATGTTCCTGGTTCCCAAGAAAGAAGGTCCATGGAGACCTATCTTGAATCTGTCCCATCTGAATACATTTCTCAAGGTCCCCTCCTTCCAGATGCTGACCCTCCCTACTCTCCTTCCTCTGATCCTTCCTTAGACCTTCATGGTGTCCTTAGATATAAAGGATGCCTACCTTCACATTCCTATCCATTCACGTTTCAGGAAATCCCTTTGTTACTCAGTGGGTTCTATGCAATTTCAGTTCTGTGCTTTGCCATTTGATCTCTCTGTGGCCACAAGTGTATTTACAAACTGTCTAGCCCCAGTCATTGCCTTCACCAGAATGCAGGGGATCCAACTCTTCCCTTATCTAGACGATATCCTCATGCAGGTATCATCCCCTCAGATGGTCCAACAGCACCTGGACTACACTGTCTCCCTTCTGAGATGCCTGGGGTTTGCCATAAACCTTCAAAATGTTTCTATGATCCCCTTCCAGGATCTTGAGTTCTTAGGATGCAGGATTCTCATAGGACAAATGATGGCCTGTCTTCCTCCAAAAACAATTATGTTCTTCACCTCTTATTTTCAGTTAATTCTATCTCTTCAATCCCTGTCAGCCAGGGAGTTTCTGAGGCTCCTGGAATTCATAGCTTCCACCATTCCCATGGTACCCTTAGCAAGGCTGCACATGAGGAACTTTCAATGGTACTTAAGAACAGTCTAGAAACAACACCAGAACTTTCTGGAGTTTGTAGTATCCCTCCTTCCCTGCCTCACCAGAGAATTAGACTGGTGGATTGCCCAGATTTCTGCCAATCTGGGTCTTACCCTACAATCCCTTTCCCTCAATTAGGATCTGTAAAAAGATGCTTCAGACTCGGGTTGGGTGACAACCTTAGGGGACTGGAGAGTGAGGGACACATGGACTTCTTCCAAACAGAGAGAACACATCAGTATCAAGGAGATGAGAGCTTTGATATCTGCCCTCCAAGTCTTCAAGGAACAAATCCTCCCAGGAGTGCTGAGATGGTACACAGACAACACCTCTGTACTGTGGTACATCAACAAGTGTGGGGGGGGGCAGAGTCTTACCTCCTATGAAACTGGCACTGAAGGCATGGGAGATTACCCATCAGAAGCAAGTATCCCTTCTAGCTGTCTACCTACCTTCTACCGAGAATGTGATGGGAGAATGCCCTAAGTAGGTCCATCACTCAATCCCACGAATGGATGTTAAACAGGGATGTGTTCCTGGACCTGGTCCATCGATGGGGTATACCTCAGGTAGACCTGTTTTCCTCCCCCATGAACAGACAACTCCCAACTTTCTGCACCAGGATACACTCCCGTGGGGCATGGAAAGTGGATGTTCTTTCCTTCCCATGGAAGGAGATGTTCACTTATGCATTTCCCCCTTCCCTGTCATTCAAAAAGTTCTGCTGAAGATTCAGAGAGAACAACCTCAAATCTTGTTGGTGACCTCCTTTTGGCCATGGGAGCACTGGTTCCCCCTTCTACATCATCTAGCCAAAGGCAATCACCACAAGTTACCCCTCAGAATGGACCTACTCATACAGGAGAAGGGAACTCTCATACACCCCCAAACATCCACCCTGAACCTTACACTGTGAGTGACAGAGTGTTGATTCCCTTTAGACATCTTTATACTGAGGACATGCTTCAGGTTCTGCAGGAGACCAGAAAACCCACTACCAGAAAATCCTATATATCCAAGTGGAAAAGGTTTTCTCTTTGGTGTCTAAAATAAGAGCTTCAACCACGGGCTGAAGAGGCTCCAGTGGCTCTGTCTTACCTGTGTGAACTGATGAACACTGGCTTGTCATATTCTTCTATTAAGGCACATCTATCTGCCATCTCAGCATGTTTACTTCTCTCCCATCCTTTGGCTTCCAGACTAGAAGTCAAGCTCTTTTTAAAAGGGGTACTACACATTGCACCACCAAGGAACCCTATCTCCCCTCATTGGGACCTTAATTTTGTTTTGGAAAAACTGACCTTACCACATTTTCAGCCAGCTAGAGACTGCAGTCTCCAACACTGCACATGGAAAACTATTCTCTTGGTGGCCATTACTTCAGCCAGAAGGATCTCTGAATTGCAAGCCCTCATGACCTCTCCTCCCTTTACAGTTTTCCACAAGAACATGGTTTGCCTATGTACTAATCCATCCTATCAACTTCCCTACATTCTTCCCTTCACCACAGTCCTCCAGTGAAAGGATCCTTCACTCTTTGGATGTACATAGAAAACTCAGATACTATTTGCCCAAAACCAAATCCATTTGCAAATCAAATAGGCTCTTTGTCTTCTATCACCCAAGAGCCCTGGGACACCCTGTTTCCTAACAAACCATTTCCTATTGGACCTTTAAAACTATTTCCTTTTGCTACACAGCCCATAGCAAAAGGCTCCCCTTCCCATTGAAGGCACACTCTAGAAGGCCGTATCCTCATCTGGGGCCATTTTAGAAGCAGCTACATGTTCATCTGTCCAAACTTTCACTAAACACTATAACTTGGGCATCATTTCCAGGTCCAGAGCAGGTTTTGCTAGGGCTATTCTTCATGGCATCATGGAAAATGTCTCTGTTCCCCCTCCCAATATTTAATAGCATGAGCTTTTGCATTCTCCCTCATGTTGTGGATACAGCAACATATGAAAAGAAGGACATAGTATAGTTGTGTAAAATCTTGCCATAACTTTAGATGTCCTTCTCTTCAATATGCTGCTGCTGTATGGTCTCCCACCCCACCTTCCCTTGACGCTTGCCTGACTCCTGAGTACCCACTCCATGGTCGCTGGTTCCCAGTGGCATTCAGTTCTGAGGTAGGTGTATGCTGACGTCCACTTTATACCCAACGTCCATTTATGGCTGACATACTCTGAATGATGTGGACTGTGGCACGTACCTTCACAGTAGCATTTATTTGTTGTATAATGACTGGACATAAGAGTCAACCAGAGGCAGACTCCCTCATGTTATGGATACAGCAGCATATAGAAGAGAAGGACATCTAAAGTTATGGTAACATTTTACACAACTATAATTCTGTTTTCCACTTGCAAATATTCAGTGGAGTCAAGATGTCTGCAGCTGAGGGAATCTGTACTTTCTTTTCTGAGTGAAATTTACAAAGACTTATTGCTGAGTACATTTATTTACTTATTTACATTTGTTTACCGGGAGTATCTGACTGGGCCAAAAAGGACCATTTTCAGCAGAGGCCCAGGGAGAAATCTCCTCAAATTACAATACTTATAGATTGAACAAAACAGATAATAAGCAAACAATCATGTGCAGTACAGTACAAGTGTAAGATATACAATACAAGCCAGTGGTGTTTAATGCAAGGAATCCATAATTACTGAGTTATGATAAAAAATAAAAACATTAGTAAGGCACAGGTGCATTTAGTTATAGAAAAACAATTTTTCAATGTTTTTGTCTTAAGTACAATATAGGAAAAAAGAAGAAGAAGGCATTGCTTAGGTATGGGTATTTTTCCAGAGTAGATTATAATTAACATGTGGGAACCGGGGTGCAGTAGTGTTATGTTTTATCATCTTGGTGTGGTACAGGAGCAGAGCCAGTTTTTTGTTAGATGATCTGTGAGGAGAATTTTGAATTCTATGTTGAGGTATGGAGTTCCATGCTTTAGCTATTTGTCTGGAGAATAGGGCATATCCGTAACTGTTTTGCACTCTAGTTACCTCAGGTAAAAGTTTATCTGATGATTAGAGTGATCTGCTTTTGGAATAGGGTTGTACTATATTTTTGAGGGCAGGACAATTTTTGGGTTGGTGTATGATGGAATGGGCGATGGCAAGTTGATAAAGAATTAGGAGGTTAGAGAGTTCAAGCCAATTTAGTTGCTGGAGAGCTAAGAAGTGATTTGATCTGTTTGTGTTGTTTCTAGAAAATGTGGCTATTTTATTGTAGCAGTACTCTAATTTGTGCATGTCAGTTTTTCTTATGTTTATATGAATTGGGGAGGCGTATAACAGGGCAGATAGTAGATGAGTTCTGGCTATGGCAAATTTGAAGGTATGGGTAAGGTATGGACCAGTTCTGTAGAGTGAGTGAAGTTTGTTGTGAACCTTTTTGATTGTTTGGGCTATGTGTTTGTCAAATTTGAGTAATTTATCAGTTGTTACTCCTAGTAGTTTGGTGTTGTCTACAGATTTGATTTTGGTGTTGTTTTCGGAGTAGATAATACATGGGGGTGGAGGGTTGAGCTGTTTTATGGTTGTAAATAGCATTAATTTGGTTTTGTTGGGGTGAAATATAAGTTGATTGGTTGATAGGTATTGTTCTATGTCACTGAAAGATTTATGAGTAGTTTATAAGAGGTTGGGGAAGGAAATGGCTGCACAGATTAGTGTTGAGTCATCTGCATATTGTATAGTAGTTGCTGAGTTAGTAGCTTTACTGAGGTTATTGGTAAAGATGATGAAAAGAAGTGGTCGAAGAATGGAGCCTTGTGGTACCCCCACTGAGACTGGGAGGAGGGATGAGATTTTATTTTGCCATCTGACTGATTGTTGTCTTTCAGACAGATAGCTATGGAACCATGAGATGGCTGTTGGGGAGAGGTTGAGGGGGGCTAGTACATAAAGTAAATTTTGATGGGACACTGTATCAAAAGCTTTTAACTGACTGTTTGTAAAGCTTAAAGAGCAGTTGTGGTGCTGTGTTTAGCTCTGACACCATGCTGTGTATTAGGTAGAAAGTTATTGTTTAGTAGATATGCCAATAGTTGCTTATGTATGCATTTGTTGAGGATTTTGGCCAGAGGAGGGAGTATAGCAATGTGTCTATAGTTAGATAATTGAGTAGATGCTCCACCTTTGTGTAAGGGTATAATGTAAGAGATTTTCCAAAGTTTGGGGATATATTGTTCAGAGCTGGAGCGGTTTATTAGTATAGAGACATGGTAAGCTTGTTAGTATAGAGACAGGGTAAAGCTAAGACGGTGGCTGGTATTTTGAGAAATTCATTGGGTATGAAGTCAGCCACAAGTGGTGATGGTTTTAGTTTGTTGAGTTTTTTTATGTAGCTAGTCTGGCTAGGATTGATAGTGAAAGAGTTGGGATGGGAATTTGTGGTAGCGGGAATGGTTAATGGGGTGTTCTTGTTGTTTTTTAGTAGGGATTGTACTGAATCTGTAAAATGAAGGTTGAATTGGGTGGCTATATTATCAGTTGAGATAAGAGAGGAAGGGGTTGGGTTGGTGGATTGTTTGGGGTTTAAGAGTTGTTTTATGGAGCTCCAGGGGTTGGGTTGGTGGATTGTTTGGGGTTTAAGAGTTGTTTTATGGAACTCCAGAATTTTTGGGGGTTGTTATGGTGTTTTTGTTGGATTGTTGTATAACAGGATTTTTTTACTTTTTTGATTTGTTTTTTGACAAAGCTTCTTAGCTGCCAGTAGTTTAAAAGTGTGATTTGATTCTTGGTTGTTTGGTATTTTAGCCAGGCTACATCTCTCTGTTTCATGAGCTGTTTAGTGACTGTAGTAAGCCATGGGATTGGTTTAGCCTTTGTTCTGATTTTTCTTAGGGGAGCTAGATTGTCAAAGAGTTCAAATAATTTGATGTTGAAGTACTGAACTGCATTGTCTAGATAGAGATGTTTTAGAGGGGACCAGTTGCAGACAGTATTAAAGGTTTCGGTGGAAATTTTTCTTTTTTTCTGGATTTGTTTTTAAATTATATTTTTTGTGGGGTAGCCTTTGTGCCTAATGAGATATTTGGGTGTGTGGCCACTGAGTGTATCAGGGAGACAGCCGGAGTGTGGGTATAATAAGGGCCTATTTTTTAGGGTCCAGTCTAGAATGGATAGTTTGTTGCTGTGTTTATCTCATCTAACTGGAGAACAGATTTTTTGCAAGTAGCCAAATAGATTAATGTGGTTGTTTGGGTTTTTGGAGGTGCAAGTTGACCAATCTAGGGTGAAATCACCTATGATAATTGTTTCTTGTTTAAAAGTGGAGGCTGTCAAATTGAGGAGGTTTTCTATTGTCATAGTATTATTACCAGGGAGTATGTAGATTGCAATGAAGGTGATGGTTTTGTCAGGATTTAGCTGGAATTGAAAAATGTGTATCTGTTTGTTAGATAGTTCAGGGAGTTGTCTTTCTATTCGATTTAGCTTAAGTGTGTTTTTGTAGATGATTAGAATGCATCCACCGCATTTGTTAGGTCTGTCGTGTCTAAGGATGTGGTATCCTTGTGGCACCACCTGATTGTCTTTTTTGTGCAGCTTTAACCAGGTCTCCGTTATGATTGCAGTGCCAGGGGAGTAAATGGTCAGGGCTGAATGGAGGTCTGTAATTTTATTTAGAATGCTTCTTAAGTTGATATTGATAAGTAGGAGGTCAGAGCCACTTGGAGTGTGTATGAAAGAGTTTTCAACATTGGAGTTATTGCCTTGATGGGATGGAGGTGTTTGGGATTGTGAACCTAGATTAGGGTGTATGTCACCTGCTGTTTTAAGTAAAGTTAATTTACATGAGAGTAGGCAGGAGAGTTTGGATAGTAGGTTAGAGAGTTTTGGATTATATGTGAGGTTGTTTGTGTTTGGGTGTGTTTCAATGAGAAGAGTTCAGTAAAAGAGTTGCATAGTTGTGATGATATTGCAGAGAAAGCATTAATAGTGTATGTTTGAGGGGATGTGAAGTGTGGGAGAGTAAACGTGATATTTGTGTATCATGGTAGGCTGTAAGTTCATAGGTTGTAGTTGAAAGGGTGATTTGAACATTTCCATGGAGACAAGCTGTCTGCAGGTGCAAGCAGTTAATCTTAGGAATTCTGAGTTTTCCTTGCTGAGGTAAATGCAACATTTAAAGGTACAATGGCAAGCAGTTTAGTGAAAACAATAAGTTTGAAATTATGGGGAAATGAATAAGAAATAACAACCTCCCTAGCAGCTTCAGTACTTTAATGCAGTTAATGCAGTTAGTTTTATTTAAAGATAGCCAGTGCACATTTTCTTATGGCTAAAAGATAATGTTTTCTGATGGCATACAAGCTGATTTTTATATCTGGGAGGGGAATAGAGATAAGACAGTCAGTGTAAATGGAAGCACATGCTGTAGCATACACTTTAGCATGGATAAACTTAATTTTAGGTTATGAAAAAATATGTAAACCCACGGCAAACACAAGACAACCAGCAGAAAAATAGCCAGTCTAAAAAATAAATCACAAAAACAGCTGGTGGTCTATCCACGGATAAAAGTTAATCAAGCTTAGTTCTTAAATGGTTATGGTTTGAAAAAGCTGTTTGCGAAAGCGCTTACCTGTCCATGGATTCAACTATTGTGTGCTGTATACACGTTTCGTTATTTTATTCATGGATTTTTTGCTATTGTGGTAAATTTACCTGTGGCTGCAAAGTCTAAGATATATTTTTGGAAAGGTCTGAAGAGACTTCTTTTTGGTACGTAATACGAAGACTATTGGTCTAAATAGACTTATTTCTGTATTAACTTTCCGTGAAATAGAACGTGTGTCATTCACTGAAGAACTACGCTTGATTAACTTTTATCCGTGGATAGACCACCAGCTGTTTTTGTGATTTATTTTTTAGACTGGTTAATTTTAGGTTAGATAATGCCTGTAGGTGCAGCCATCAATTTGGGGTAGTTATTCCCTTCTGGAGGGTTAAATTAATGTTTTGAAGATGTACATAGTTTTGTGTGTTTCTTCCAAGTTAATAGGGGATGGGAGTGTTTTGTGTTTTGTTTTTTGTTTCAGGGTTTTCATTAAAACAAAAGGTCTTGAAAAATGTGAAATAGTTTCAAATGGAGATGAAAAGAAAGAAATCTATAAAAGATCAGCCTGCCAGACATTAGTCTATGCATGAAACACAAACACTGTAAATAACACATTAAAAAACTGTCATGTATAATATATGGGAAGAATCATGATGACTATGCTGTCTGTATTATCCTGGAACGTGAATGGCCTTATATGTATAGATGAAAAGGAAGGAGTATTGACTTATATTAAGGAATGCAGAGTTCAAATAAGAATGCTGCAGGAGACATGTTTGGAGAGAAATGAGCATGTGAATTTGACAAAGAGAGGATTTCAGAAAGGATATTTTGCAGTATATCAGGGACAGACGAAAAGGTGAGTAATTATACTATTTGCTAGAATGGTTCCAATAGTGATGTACGAGGGAAAAAAGACAAAAAATGGTGGATTTGTGGTAGCAAGGTGCTATTGGCAAGGGAGGAAGATTACAATGGCATGTATTTATATTCCACTGAAAACTACTGTTATGGACCTTAAGAAAATTTTGGGAAAAATAATTAGCTTTCAGCAGGGAATATTATTTATAGGTGGGGACTGGAATTTGATTTGCAATAGTGAGGATGTATCAGGGGGCCCTAGAAGGGAAAATATAAACTCCTAAACCTGGTGGACTTCTTTGAGACAGTTACTAAGGCTATAGAAGAGAGAAAGGTGGTCCACACAGCCTACCTAGACCTCGCAAAGGCCTTGAACACCATTCCCCACTCAGGTATTATAGACAAGCTCACCAGCCTGAACATAAACCCCTACATCACGAGATGGGTTGTCAACTGGCTCATGGACAGAACCCACATGGTAAGAGCTGCGGGAGCTAGGTCTGACTATAAACCGGTTACAAGTGGCATTCCCCAGGGCTCAGTCTTAGGACCCCTCCTGTTCGGCATATACTTCTCAGAGGTACAGGCAAGCACAGGAGGACTATGGCTGACCAAGTTTGCAGATGACTGAAAACTAGGGGCTATTATTAACTCTCCGGCTGACACAGACATTCTCCAAAAGGGTCTCACTGAGACAGATACCTGGTGTCAAAACCATGACCTCAAGCTAAATGCCAAAAAGTGCATAATCATCCCCTTTGGAAAAAACAAAGTGCCCACAAACTACCACATAGGTGGTAGCCCCCTAAATATGGAAGACATAATAAGGGATCTGGGAACCCAAGTAGATAGTAACTTCTTCTTTGATAATCACATTGCCAAAGTGATTGGAAAATCCTTCTATGTGGCCCACCTAATCACAAAAGGGTTTGCATCCAGATTGAAAGAGGTCATTGGGCCCCTCTATGCATCACTCATCAGACCCATCATAGAGTACAATGCCCCATTTGGGATGTACCTTACAAGACACCTGCAACAGCTGGAAAGACCACAGAAGTACCTCACCAAGAGGATCATTGGACTCAAGCAGATGCCCTGTGCAGCTTGACTGAAGAAACTCCAGATGTACTCGGTTGCATACCGCCTACTCAGAGGTGATCTCTGCCTGACATACAAGGCCATGTCCAACCCAGAATTGATGGACACGCCCCACCTAAAGAAAACCATATCCCCTCGAGCCACACGCTCCAGGGATCTAAACCTCACCACAGCAATAAACAGGACATGCTGGAGGGATAGATTCCTGTCTCAGAAACTTCCCATGCTCTGGAACAAGATTCCAGTCTACATTAGGCAGAGCTCCTCGCTAACCCTTTTCAAGAGAAACCTTGATGAGTGGATGGGAAACAGAAAGTTTACCCCAGGGATCACTTCAATGGCTTTGCTGGACAGAGGCACAGGGAACTAATCTAAGGGGGCGGCGAAAGCGAACACATTCCGCCTAGGCTTATAAATGCCTTTGGGCAGATAGCCTAGTACCTACTTATGAACCTATGAACCTAAGATGATAGCTTTCTAATGAAATTTATGAAAATATTTGGTATGGATGATGGGAATTCAGTGCTAGGAACTCATACAGAATTTACATATTATTCCCCAAGGTACAATAACTGGGCTAGACTAGATAGAAATGATATTTCACAGGAACATATGCTTTTAATTGAAAGCTTTGACACACATCCAGTACCTATTTCTGATCATGCCCTTATAAGAACTAAGATAAAAATGGTAGGTAATGAAGTAAAAATATGACAGTGGCACTTTTCCACATACCTGTTAAAAAGAGGAGTTTAAGGAAAGAGTAGTGGAAATTATTCAAGAGCTATTATGGGAAAATAGAAATATCTTTACAAGGTATAGCTAGTAACTGGGATAAAATGAAAATAGTGTTTAAAAATAAGGTTGAAATAAAAGAGAAAAAGATATGGTTAGGAAGTAATAGAAATTACTTAGAGCTGCTGACAAAGTTAACATATTACAGAAGGTGGGGAATCACACAGAACAAAAGGAGGAGCAAAAACATTGTGCGAAAGAGAAAATAAGGGAGTATCTGGATAATATACATGAGTTTGGAAAGATTGCAGTTAAGAAACTATTTTTGATAACTCCAGAGCACAAAAACGTTTAGCAGAGCGACTTAGGTAACACATCATTGAAGGGGTTAACACCAAACATAGGCAAATTATAACAAGAAAAATAACCACAGATCCTGTAGAGGTTTTATAGATATTCAGGAAATTTGGAAGTCGAAAAAGCTACAAATAGATTCATAGATTAGTACTAGGCTAACTGCCCTTGTGAGCCATTTTAAGCCTAACCAATTAACCCTTGTGAGACTCAAACCCTGCACCTTGTGTTTGTAAGGCAAACACCTTAACCATTATGCCACCCTCCCAACCCATCAAAACATTTATGGAATGGTTAGAAGTAGATGAGGCCCAATAACTTAACAGTTAAGATGGGAGGTGATTAAGATGGGAGGTGATTAGATAAAAACATATATATATATATATATATATATATATTATATATATATATATAAAATCAATCTGCAGGAAAGTCTCCATTAACAGATGGTATTCCTGTAGAAGTCTGTAAACTAGGAGGGAAGAAAGTGATAAATATCTGGAAGATTTTGTTTTTAACAGTATTTTAAATGGAGAAGTAGCACCAATATTTTAGAAGAAAGCTGTCATGAATGTTACCTAACGATGGCAAAAATCTTTCAGACCCAGCCTCATATAGACCCATTTCAATTTTAAATCACGATTATAAAGTGTTTATGTCTACACTAGCTAATAGAATGGCAAAGGTGTTGGCAAAATTGATAGATATGGATCAGTGGTATTTTGTGGAGGGGAGACAAACATTTGACAACCTTAATAGAACAATAATGATCCAGAGGGAAGCAGAATGTAAGAAAATATCTCAGCTGTTGGTGGGCTTTGATGCAGAGAAAGCATTTTAACAGATTAAGATGGGATTTTATGAGTAGGGCATTGGAAGCTTTTACATTCCCTGAAACAATATATAAGGATATTAGAAGGACATATGAAGGATCGGAGGTAAGAATTAAAATAAAGTGGGAGGGTTCCCCTCAAATAAGCTGTGTTTGAACAGAGGAACCAGTCAGGGCTGTCTTCTTTCCCCTTTATTTGCTTTTTATTTAGAGACATTGGCAAAAAAATAAGGGACTCACAAATACAAGGATATAATCGGTATGATAATCAAGAAAAGTTGGCTTTATTTGCAGATGATACTCTTCTATATCTGATAAATCCAGAAAAGGACATTTTAGAGTTTTGGAACATTTTGAAACAGTTTCAAGCCCTTTTGCGATATAAAATAAATGAAGACAAAACAAAAGCTATAGCCATAAATGATGTGCCCACACATGAATTGGTTCAGCAATACACATATTTATAGGGACATAATAAGATGATGTATGTAGGAGTATGGATTAAAAAATGCTTCTGTTATGGCAGCTAATGATATATGGGAAGAGATTAAACAAAAGATAGTATAAAAATCGAGAAACAGGAAACTCTTATTTATGGATATGGATAGTAACATACAAACAGTGAAAATATTTATGGTCCCTTTAGCCTTGTATAAGGGCTGGGCATACTTTTATCAACCCAAGGTGAAGTGAGGAGCAATAATTAATAAAGAACTGGAGGAATTTATCTGGGTGGGAAAGAGGGCTAGATGTCAGTGGGATAAGCTGATCCAATAGAACAAGGTGGTTTAGTTTTACCTGATTTTAAGGGATATTTTAAAGCTACACAGTTAAGCCTCATATATATAATACAAGCAAAAGGCTATAATTCAAAGTGGAAAGGGATGATGATGAAACAAGGGAGAAGTTGAAGAAACAGAAAGAGAGTAGAATTTCATATGCAGATCTTTAAGGAGAATAATAATGACCATGCAGAATATTATATTCGTAAAGTAGCCTAAAGTATTCTAAGAACTAAGCGACTACAAGAAGGATGACTGCAAGGAGAGGTACAGAAAATAGGCAAGGAGGTTGGGCTGGAATTTGCTGGAGAAACCTAGCAAATGAACCAAGATATTGGGAGCAAATAATTCAAACAGGAAAGGTAATAGAGTGGGATGAGGCCAAGAAGACATGTGTATTGCGGGAGACAGCCTTCCCTTCTAGGGCCTTGTCTCGGAGCACAGGCAAAGAGAAAGGCATGAAGGAATTTTAAGAGAAAAATTTGCTGTGGCAGAGTTTTTAGCTGAATTGAGAACAGAAGCAGCTGTTAAAAAAGGGATAATTAGATGAGCATATAAAATATTACATGATAAGAATTGATTAGAGGACGTTAGAAAAGATTGGGAAGACATACTGTTAAAGCAATTTACAAGAAAACAATGTGATGACACATGTATGGCTCCCAAGTATGCAGCCAAGTCCAGAAGGATTAGGATCTTTGCTTGGAAGTGTTTGGATAGGTATTTTTATACCCCAAGCAGACTTTAAAGAATTTTTCTTCAGCTTGATAGCGAATGTTGAAAGTGTAATGGGGAAAAAAAAGAGGTAACTGAACATATGATGTTAAGTTGTCCATCTCGCCTTCGTTCTTGCTGTTTGGGTTCGGAGCCAATCCTCGGCTCTGACTTGGCCATCTTCTATAGCTCGAGAGCTGTTTACTGGCTCAAGGCTACCCCTTATCCCAGAATGCCCAGCGTCAGCTACTCATATCTCATTTGCTGCTTCAGCTGCGAGGTTGCTTCATTACTGGCTCAGGCTTAGTATAGTTTTTTCTATTATCATAATTGTTGTTTATTCTTAAAAATTTATCAAGTTTGATCAAGTTTTTGTTAATCTAGATATAGTACTTTTTCCCTTATCGCTTTCTTGTGTGTTATAGCTTTGTTGGCCATCATTCCATAACTTGCAGGCCTTTCCTTCCCCTGAACTCATTTAAATTAGAGAGTCCCCCCCCCCTTAGGACAGCCATTTAAATTAAAGGGTCTCCTTTCTATTCCTTAACTGTAAAAAAAAAAAAAAAAAAAAAAAAAAAAGGAAAAGACTGTTTGTTTTTTAGTTTAGTAGTATAACATTTTTCTTATTGTTATTATGGTAATTTAGATTGTTTGTTGTTATAAAAATGTCTAAAGATACCAAGGTATCTGGCTTCAAAAAGTGTGACTCATGCTGTCAGACAATGTCTCTGACAGATGGGCACACTAGTTGTGTATATTGTTTGGGCACTGTTCACCTGCAGGACTCCTGTTCTATATGTCACGCTTTTAGTCCAAGGGTCCTGCAGGAGCGCAAAAACAAATTAATCCTTCGGGGATTATTGAAGCCTCAGGATTCTCTGGCTAAAAGTACTCAGCCAGCGAAATCCCCTAAGTATGTCAAGCCATTGGCTCCACCTTCGGAGCCGACTCCTTTACTTGACCAACCAAGTATGTCGGTGCTGGCAGGCACTGATAAGACAACTCCTCCGTTGGCTCCATCTGATATTTCGGAGATGTCTCGGAGCCATAAGAGACTGAGGTCTCCGTCCTTGGAGCCCATCCACTCGGCACCTCAGTCACCCTTGTTACAGAGTGAATGTAGCCATCATTCTTCCCACTCCTCTCGATCCTCTAGATTATTGGATCATGATGTGGAGAGAGTAGTAAGTATGTTGCTTAAGTCACAGGCACTGGCAAAATTACTGTCCAGCCCACCTCAACAGGTATTGGCTCCAACCGCTTCTATTTCCATTCCTCCTCCGACTACATTCAGCTCAGAGCCGGAGACCATGGATCTGCAGGTAGTAGAACTGTCGGTGCCGATCATCATCTCTCCGGTTCCGACATCAGCTCCGATTGCCTCTATTGTACCTTCTATCGAGGGATCTGGGTGCCGGGGCTCTCTCGTCGGCTCCGATGGGGAGAGTAGCATTGGACACTTGTCCGGCCTCATTCTCCCCCTCGGAGCTTCGGCGCAGGTGTGCTCGGCTCACACATCGGCCTTGGAGCCATCACCCTTGATGTGGAGGAGGACTCCTGTTTCTTCGGAGCCGGAGCTTTCTCTGTCTAGAGGTCGGGACGCCTTTGAGTTCATGCGGAGTGTGCTGTCCCCCAAAACAGCTCTACTGCCAGCTCCATCGGCTCCTCCTCCATGGTGTCTGTTCCAACCTCTACTCCTCCTCCAGACCCCAAGCGTAGGGAACTTATGCCCTAGGACACCCCATTGGGTGATCCTTTTTCTTCCGAAGCCTCCCCTGATCACTCAGAAGAGCCTCCCCGGAAGAAGAAGTGCAAGAGGTAGCAGACAGACTCCCCTGAGTCTGTCACCTCAGATACAGACATGGATGAATCAGAAGGTTCCCCAAGGCCCCCCTCTGAAGATGTTTCCTTTTCAGACATCCTTGAAATGCTTAGACAGAGGAAGGACTGGACTTCCCTAGCCCCTACCGAGGATGAGTCTGTATACCTGGATGCATTTGGTTCCCGACCTTCCACCTTCTGGGTATCTTCTTCTTTTGATCCACTCATGTCTGTAGTGGCTCGGATGGCTTGGTCAGCTCCAGATTCTGTGGAACCTACTCAGAGGAGACTAAACAAATATATTACAATCCCCCAGGCAAACAATTCCTCTCCAAAGGTATGCCCGTTGATGCCATGGTGGTAGCAGCAGCCACCAAGAAAGAGTTAGCAGAAACCTCTTCATCTGTTCATCCTCCAAACAAAGAGTCTCGGATGATGGACAGATATGGAAAGCAAATGTTTGCTTCAGCGACCTTTTCAATGAGGCCCCTGAACTATCTATGCCATTTTACACGTCTTCAAAGGGATCTCCTGAAAGAGCTTGGAGATACCCTCCAAGATCCTACAACTGAGGGAGTACCAGCCAAATTAACTTCTCAGCTTGCGACTCTTAATTCCATAGTCAACTTTTCCATGAGGCTGATTTCCTATGCAGCCGATGGAGTGAGCAGAGCTGCAGGGACAGATGTGGCTCTCAGGAGACATGCTTGGATGCGGCTGTGTCAGTTTGCGGAACCCTTTTGAGTGTCCTTCATCAATACTCCCTTTGATGGCTCCTTTCTCTTTGGGCCTCAGGTGAAAGACACATTGACCAGGTGTGAGCAGGAAGACAAGACTCTCTCTGCCATGGGAGTCCATTTTTCCACCCCTTCCAGACCTTATCCCAAGGGTCAGAAGAGTGGAAAGATGTGGTTCTGAAAATCCCAGGGACCCTTGCTTGACACACACGGTGATTTTTCCCACAGGGACAGAGGGGGAAACAACAATAACAGGTGCCGCCCTCTTGGCAGAGGGAGACCACAAAACCAGGGGGACAGATAAACTGTCTCTGCCAAGCCCTTCCAGCTTCCCAGAAGGGTTGCCCGACTGCTCACCTCTGGAGGCAGTCAGGGGAAGACTTTCGCTGTACCCAAACGCCTGGCAAAATATAACAAGAGACAGATGGGTACCATCCATTATATCCGGAGGTTACAAAATTCCCTCCCATCAATTCCCCATAGAATCAAAAAAGTCCATCCCAGATGTCCCACCCAATCTAAGGGATCAAGCACAGAAGTTTCAAGACTGCTAGAAAACAGAGTCATTCAAGAAGTCCCCGCAGACCAACTAGAATCTGGAACTTACTCAAGATTCTTTTTAGTACCAAAAAAGACAGGGGACTGGAGACCAATATTGGATCTCAGCAGATTGAACAAATCTGTACAAAAAGAAAAGTTCCAGATGGTGACACTGCAGTCCATTTTCCCTTTTCTGGGTCAGGACAATTGGATGTGCTCGATAGATCTTCAGGACACGTACTACCATATCAAGATTTACCGACATTCCAGGAGATTTCTTTGCTTCTGGGTAGGGGCCAGTCATTACCAGTTCAGAGCTCTGCCCTTTGGTCTCACCACAGCCCCCAGGGTGTTCACCAAGTGTATGGCAGTAGTCACGGCTCGCCTGAGGCGTCAAAGGTTCCAGGTGTTTCCCTGTCTAGATGACTAGCTCCTGACTGCTACCACCAGGCATCAACTCTTAGAGGCACGGGATTATACAATCACATCATGCACTCAACTAGGCATTACAGTAAATTTTGAAAAATCTGCCTTGTTGCCCTGTCAGTCTATCACATACATAGGAGCAGAATTAAACCCATAAGAAATGTTTGCAAGATTACCACAGGAAAGAGTTTCCACTATTCGTCAACAAGTGTTAATTCTAATGCAGAGCAAAAGGATTCAAGTCAGATATGTCCTCCAAGCTCAAGGCTCCATGGCAGCTGCCATTCTTCTTGTCCCTTTAGTGCGTTTCCACATGAGAATCCTTCAGTGGCTTCTTTTCACGCTGTGGTCCTTCCAGGAACTACCCACATCTCACATGATCCTGATCACAGAAACATGCAAAAGGCACCTTTCTTGGTGGATGGTCTCCCTACTAATAGTTCAGGGCAGACCTTTCATACAACCCCCACCAGTAGCCACAGTGACCACGGATGCCTCCATGATAGGGTAGGGGGGGCATTATCTAGGCAGGACAGTCCAAGGCACTTGGCAACCTCACAAGTACCATCTGCATATCAGTGTCCTAGAAATGAGAGTGGTGTTCTTAGCATTGCAAGCCCTTCAAGGCTCTCTTCCTTCCGGGACCATTGCAATCCAAACGGACAACATGTCATTGGTGTGGTACATCAACAAACAGGGAGGGACCCGGTCTTACCCCTTGTGTCGAGAAGCACTCAGACTGTGGCAATGGGCGATTTCCTCCCAACGTTTTCTGATAGCAACGCACATCCCTGGGAAATCCAACGTCATAGTGGACAGGCTCAGCAGAGCTATCCTCATGCCTCACGAGTGGTCTCTGAATCAGGAAGTTGCGGATCTTATCTTCCGCAAATGGGGACAGCCTTGCTGCGATCTATTTGCCACTCCTCTCAACAACAAATGCAGCAGCTACTTCTCCCTACTTCCTCTTCCAGGTCATATACTCAGAGATGCCCTAGTCCATGATTGGCCTCAGGGACTCCTTTACGCCTTTCTTCCTTTTCCCCTAATACCAAGACTCATACAGAAAGCAAAATTGTTGGGTTGTAAAATGATCCTCATTGCCCCATATTGGCCTCGACAGATATGGTTCCTGTTCCTGCATCTCCACCTTCTGGATCAACCATGGATTCTGGACCCGGTTCCAGCTCTTCTGATTCATCAATCAGGTGGGTTGCACCAATCCCTTCAAACTCTCCAGCTCACAGCTTGGTTACTCCACTTCCAGCCTTAGCCAGGCTTTCCAGTGTCTCCCCAGCAGTCCGTGATATTATTGTTTCCTCACATAAGTCTACTACGAGGAAAACATATGCTAGTAAATGGAAACGGTTTTCTTACTGGGCAGAATCTAGAAATGTGGATCCTTTCTTAGCTCCAGTCAATGAAATTCTTGAATTTCTAGCACAACTCTTTCAGTCTGGTGTGGCTTCCGCTACCATTAGAGTACAGCTAGCTGCCATCTCTAATTTTCATATAGGTATGTTTAATTCTAGCATTATGTCTCATAAACTCTGCAAGGCCTTTATGAGAGGAACATCTCTTCTTAGACCCCCAGTTAGAGATCCTCCTCCTCCTTGGGATCTCAATTTAGTTTTAGCTTCCTTAATTTTGCCTCCCTTTGAACCGGCAGCATCATGTTCCTTAAAATTTCTTTCTTGGAAGACACTTTTTCTGGTTGCTATTACTTCAGCTAGATGTGTCTCAGAACTTCAAGCACTATGTGTTTGTCCTCCTTACCTGGTGTTTCACAAGGACAGAGTTGCTCTGAGGACCAATCCATTCTTTATTCCTAAAATCTGCTCAGAGGACCAATCCATCCTTTATTCCTAAAATATGCTCAGAGAACAATTTAAATCAATCCATAGATCTCCCAGTTTTCTTTCCCAATCACAGCAACAAGGCAGAATACAAGCTCCACCAACTGGATGTGCACAGACAATTGCGTTTTTATCTCCATAGAACTAAAGAACTAAGAAAGTCAGACCAGTTATTTCTTTCTTATGCTTTCAACAAACAAGGCCTTCCAGTTTCTAAGGTGACCTTATCCAGATGGTTATCTGATACTATTACCTTTATTTATCAGTTACGAAATAAAGAGCTACCAGCTAAACCAAAAGGTCATTCTACTAGAGCTTTAGCCACCTCTGTAGCCTTTCAGTCTAGGTTGCCCATAGATTCAATCTGTGCAGCTGCCACTTGGGCAAACCATCATACCTTTATCTCTCATTACAAGGTGGATATGGTCTCCCGGAGCAGAGCTTCCTTTGGTTCTACTGTTCTGAAGAGTCTGTTCCAATGAGCCACCTGGGATATTAGGTGCTAGGGATGCTGTCCCAAACAGCGAGAACAAAGGTGAGATGGACAACTTAACATAAAGAAGTTATGTACCTACCATACCGTTCCATGTTAGTTGTCTTCATCTCGCCTTCCTTCTTGCGTCCCTCCCTCCTTTCCACTTCCTAGAGGATTGAGAGGAGTTCTTTTTGTTTTCACTGGCTGAGTATCTTTTATTACTTATCATGCCACGTATTTTATGACTCTCTCCTTGTTTAGGTGTATTGGACAACCAGTTTTTAGGTAACTGGTTAATTTACTTATGTCTAGTGTGCGCTATCACAAACGAGATCTGGGTAGCTGACGCTGGGCATTCTGGGATAAGGGGTAGCCTCGAGCCAGTAAACAGCTCTCGAGCTATAGAAGATGGCCGAGTCGGAGCCGAGGATCAGCTCCAAACCCAAACAGCAAGAAGGAAGGTGAGATGAAGACAACTAACATGGAATGTTATGGTAGGTACATAACTTCTTTTTTTGGGACTGGAAAAAATTGGCAGATTTTAAAACTTCCATACAGAGTACTCTCTCAGAAATATTGGGTGAGCAAATGGCTGTAAGTAAGGAAGTTATTCTTTTGCACTAGGATACACAATCTGAATTGCCTAGATGTAATAAGGCCTTGACTTGAATTCTGTTGGCTGCCAATAAGCAATTGCTAGAAAATGGAAACCAAGTCTACACCAACTGTATTTGAGGTACTGAATATTATAAAAGAGGTAAAAGAATTGGAACAGGGATCTTTAGGAAAGGGAAGGAGTAGATTACATAGACATAAATGGAAATTTTGGAAACAATACATGCATAATAATGTTTAGGAGGAGGAGTGAGGTTTAATGGATTGATGATAGTAGAAAAGAAAATGTATGTAATATATATTGTATTTAAATGGAAAATGTCAGAATGGTTTGTTTTCTTTTTGCTTATGTCTTATGATAATTTAAAGGGTGTTTTAAAAAAAGAGATGACATACGAGCATGATATTCTGCATGTAAAAGCAACTTATCTACTGTCCTTAGGTCAAAGTTAAATTACCATGAGTGGGTGGAGATTAGGGTGTAAAACAAACTGAATAAATTATGATACAATATTTCTTTCACTTTACCACAGTCAAAAACTGGAGGTGTAGCCAGTCAGCAGATGATTAGTCTGTAGAGAATAATGTTTGTGTGAAAGCAACTACCTTCCTGTGACTTGATTGTTTCTCTTGACAGCAGTCAAATAACTGATTTCTCTTGATGACAGTCAAACAACTTAAGGGTCCCTAGTCAAAAGGTGGTAATTGAGGGTGAGGGGTTGTATGTTTGTGTGTGTGTGTGTGTGTGTGTGTGTGTGTGTGTGTGTGTGTGTGTGTGTGTGTGTGTGTGTGTGTGTGTGTGTGTGTGTGTGAAAACAGCTTACCTCTCGTCACTTGATCACTGTTAATTAATTATGCATGGGGGCTATATGTGCATTTAAAAAGGATGAATTTCTTAAGAACTCTCTCAAACAAGTGAAGCAGAACATGTTAAAAGCTGATCAGTTTTTGTGAGTACATAAAACAGTTGAAGGTGAACCAGTCAAAAGGTGCTGTAAATATATGGTAAATCTCTGTATGAAAGTAGTTGACCAGAGTTATCAAGTGGTTACAGTTAAATGGTCATATATTTGGACTAGCAGTGTGTGTGTGTGTGTGTGTGTGTGTGTGTGTGTGTGTGTGTGTGTGTGTGTGTGTGTGTGTGTGTGTGTGTGTGTGTGTGTGCGCGTGTGTGTGTCTGCATGCCTGTATGAGAAAGCAACTTCTTTTCATTTGATCACAGTTAACTGATCATAGCACTGGTGGAAGGATGTGCATGTAAAACAAGCTGAACATGTTACTATGGGTAGAATTTATTTGAAGTGATCACTGTCAAACAAATGAAATGTAACCAGTTAATAGGTGGTAGCCAGTGAGTGGTAGTAGACAGTCTGTGATCAAGTTAAGGTATAATGGATTTGGATTTTCATAATTATAGTCAAACATCAAAAGTATAGGAGGCCACTAGAGAGTCCAGTCAAGACAGTTACCTAAACCCAAAACTTTAAACAAGGCCCACCAAAATTTGATAAAAATAGTATTCCCATGGAAAAAAATAACCCAGAAGGAAAGATGAGTGAACAGGAGCAAAAGGAAGAACAAATGGCTGCTTTTGAAGCTGCAGATAAGGAGGAACAATTGTGCATTTTGTTTGAAAAAATAATCATGATGGGCCAGGATGTAAACTCCTTAAAACAAACAAGAACAATATGAAGCAGAAGTTTAAAGGCTACAAGGAAATCTGCGAGTTCTGGAGGAATGTAAAGTAGCACTTAAAGCTGAGTTGCAGGAACAGATTCACACTAACATACAATAAAAAAAAGAAAAGGTGGATGATCCTGACTATTATTCAGGAAGGAGTAACATCCACAAGACCAGCATATGAGTGAGGATGTCACTGGAATGGAAGCACTACATGGAGTACTGAGTTGGGAAGGGAATCTGTTCCTGGACAATGAGCATTATACACAATACTGGCAGATATGTGAGGATGAAGTCTGCTCCTAGACAAAGAGCATTATAAACATATCTGGAAGGCTGGATAGAGGATGCCCTCAAGCAACAAGCATTATGTATGTTATTAAGAGGTGAAGAGATGGTGCTCTAGACAAAAAGACAGTATACTTACTTCCTCAAAGTGAGGGCTGCTCCTGGCTAATGAGCATTATACACAGACCTGGAAGGCTGTCAATGTCTGTTCTTCTGGATAATATATGATGTTAAGTTGTCAATCTCGCCTTCATTCTTGCTTGATGGGTTCAGAGCCGATCCCTCGGCTCCGACTCGGCACTTGCTTTAGCTCGAGAACTCCTTTTACCAGCTCGAGGCAGCCCCATATCCCATGATGCAAGGCAGGAAGTACCCAGATCTCGTTTGCCGCTTCGCTTGGGAGGTCTTCTCTTTACCAGCTCCTGGTAAGTAATTCACATTTGTGACATTTAAGCCCCTTTTTAGTTAAAAACTTTTTGTTTTGATAGTTTAACTTTAATTTAACTTTTTCTGACAGAAATCCCTGTCTCTTTTAATTTTTTAGTCAGTTAATTCCCTATCCCATCCCCCCCCCCTGTTAGGGTGTGTGTGTTGGTATTTTTTTACTAAATACCCTTTTGGTATTAGTTTAATTAATTGGACTGGTGTGTGTGTGTTTTGTTAGGCACCATGTCTAAAGAGAGGGTTTCAGGTTTTAAGAAGTGTGACTCGTGCTGTCAGAAGATGTCTCTGACAGACGGTCACACTTCTTGCCTGTACTGTTTAGGCCCTCTTCACCTGCAGGACTCCTGTGCTATTTGTCACTCCTTCAGCCAGAGAGTCCTGCAGGAGAGAAGGAATAAGTTGATTCTCAGGGGTCTTCTTAAGCCGGAGGGCTCTCCGGCTAAGTCGGCCCCACAAAAATCAACTAAATCTGCCAAGACCCAGGCTTCTGTTTCTAAGCCTGTGGCCTCGGCTCCGACTCATATAGAGTCGAGATCGGCTCCGGCTGGAGCCGATTCTGGATCCACTAAGCTTTCGGCGCCGATGGCTATCGGTGCCGAATCTGCTTTGACCACTGTGGTGTCGGTTCCGACCGGCTCCGACACCCACGCGCGGCATCGGTGTCGGCTCCGATCGGCTCCGACACCCATGTGGCACAGGCATTGGTGTCGGCTCCGATCGGCTCCGACACCGTTACTTTGGTGGCTGTATCGGCTCCGGCTGGAGCCGATACATCTACGCGTTCTGCCGGCTCCGAGAAATCGGTGCCGACAGGATCAGTAATATCGGCTCCGATGGCCCATTCCAGGAAGAGGTCGAGGTGCCCTTCCTTGGAGCCGATACTTTCGGCTCGGCCTCGCCTCTTCTATCGAACGGAGCCATCGGAGCCGATCTTCAAGGTCATCCAGGTTGTCAGACCATGACCTAGAGAGAGTGGTCAGTAGATTGCTCAAGTCACAGGTACTGGCCCAAATGCTACACAGTCCGTCTCAGCAGACGACTGTTGGTCCACACCCCGTTACAGTTCCTCCTTCAACTCTACCTCAGAGCTTGGAGTTGGAGTCTTCGGGCATGGTTACTGCTACGGCTGGAGGACGGATACCCCTTCTGTTCCTTCAGCCCCTACTCTTATCTCCTCTTCCTTAGAGGGATTCGGTGGTCGGGCTTCCATGGTCTCCTCCGAGGGGGTGAGTGGCATCGGACCCTTGTCCGAACCCGCTCTTCCCCTTGGAGCCTCGGCCTTGGTGAGCTCGGCTCCGACATCTGCCTCGGAGACTTCCCTTTCGGTGGCCCCCGGAGTTCCTAGCTCTTCGGAGCGGAGTCTCTCGGACCTGCCTGGGAGGGGAGCATTCGAGGTGATGAAGAGTGTACTGGCCACTGGTATCAGTCAGCAGTCTCTTCCCGTAGCTCCTCCCTCTATTGTACCTGTTGACATCTCTGCCACTTCTCTTGCTACAGGACCCAGAGATCCTCCGCCTCAGGTTTCCCCATTGGGAATTTCCCCCTCTTCCGAGGATTCTCCTGATGTTTTGGGAGATCCTCCTAGGAAGAGGACTTGTAAGAGGAAGCATGTAGACTCCCCTGAGTCTGTCACTTCGGATACTGACTTTGATGAGTCAGAGGGATCCCCTAGATCCCCCTCTGAGGATGTCTCCTTCTCAGACATCCTAGAACTTCTGAAACAGAGGGGAAACTGGCCCACCAACAATCCCTCTGAGGATGAGTCAGTATACCTAGAGGCGTTTGGATCTCGGCCCTCCACCTCCTGGGTGTCTCCGCCTTCGACCCCCTTATGCAGGTTATAGCTCGAAAGGCGTGGACAGCTCCTGACTCTGTAGAGCCAGTCCCTAGGAGGCCTTCTAAATTTATAACTGCCCCTAGTGACAAACAATTCCTTACCAAGGGTGTCCCCGCCGATGCCATGGTGGTGGCTGCGGCCACCAAAAAGGAACTTGCAGATCCTTCCGTGCCTGTCCATCCTCCTAACAAGGACTCTAGGACCATGGATAGGTACGGCAAGCGGATGTTTTCCTCAGCGACCTTTGCTATGCGTTCGCTGAATTATCTTTGTCACTTCACCAGACTCCAGAGATATCCTGAAGGAGCTGGGAGAAGTAGTTCAGGATCCTACAGCTGCAGGGGCCCAAGAAAAGATTGCTTCACAGCTAGGAACCCTCAATTCCATTGCTAACTCCTCCATGCGGCTAATATCTTATGCTGCTGATGGAGCGAGTAGAGCTGCAGGCACAGGTGTGGCTCTTAGACGCCAAGCCTGGATGCGGCTATGTGATTTTGCGGATCCCTTTAAGGCGTCCTTCACAAATTCTCCCTTTGATGGGTCAGCTTTGTTTGGCCCTCAGGTGAAGGAAACCTTGACCAGGTGTGAGCAGGACGGCAAGACTCTTTCTGCTGTTGGAGTCCGTTTTTCCACCCCTTCTAGGCCTTATCCCAAAGGACAGAAGGGTGGGAAGATGTGGTTCCGTAAATCTCAAGGAGTCACGCCGGATTCACGTGGTCAGTTTACCCCTAGAGGCAGAGGGGTAACAACAACAGACGCCGCTCTAGAGGCAGAGGGGGTCCGAAGAATCAGGGCAACAGGGAGTCTCTTCCTGAGAAGCCTTTTCAGCATCCCTGAGGTGTTGCCCGGCTGTCCCTCCTTGGAGGCAGTCGGGGGAAGATTATCACTGTACCCAGAAGCCTGGCATTCCCTCACTCAAGACAGATGGGTACAGTCGATCATATCCAAGGGTTACATAATTCCTTTCGAGGAAAGTCCCTTCCCCTCAAGTTCCCTTCCAGATGTACCACCCGGTCTAAGGGACATTGCAGAGTTAGAGATCGCAAAACTACTGCAAAAAAGAGCCATTCAGCCAGTTATAGACCATTCAGAGCCGGAATCTACTCAAGGTTCTTTTTGGTCCCCAAAAAGACGGGAGACTGGAGACCAATATTGGATCTCAGCAGACTCAACAAGTCTGTCAGGAAGACAAGATTCGAATGGTCACTCTTCAGTCAATTCTACCCTTCTTACAGAAGGACAACTGGATGTGCTCAATAGATCTTCAGGATGCGTACTATCACATCAAAATTCACAGACGCTCCAGGAGATTTCTCCGCTTCGGCTGGGGTCCAGTCATTTCCAGTTCAGAGCCCTGCCCTTTGGTCTCACTACAGCCCCCAGAGTGTTCACCAAATGCATGGCAGTGGTCACGGCTCACCTGAGACGTCAAGGATTCCAGGTGTTTCCGTATCTCGACGACTGGCTCCTGTCAGCCACCACCAGGCATCAGCTTATACAAGCCAGGGATTACACAATAGACCTTTGTTCTCATTTGGGCATCTCAGTCAACTACGAAAAATCATCCTTATCGCCCTGCCAGTCTATTACCTTCATAGGCGCAAACTTAAACACTGTTCGGATGTCAGCTACCCTTACAGAACAAAGAGTTTCAGACATTCAGACTCATGTCAGGATCATTCTGGCCAGCAAGAAGGTACAGGCCAGAATGGTTCTAAAGGTGTTAGGTCTTATGGCTGCGGCCATCACTCTTCTTCCCTGGCTCGATTCTACATGCGCCTCCTTCAGTGGATGCTGTTCACACAGTGGTCATACCAGCAACTCCCAATGCGTCACCAGATTCTGGTGACACAAACATGCAAAGAACATCTTGCTTGGTGGATCACATCGTCTCAGGTTCACCAAGGCAGGTGCTTTGTACCTCCGTCCCCGATAGCCACTGTCACCACGGATGCCTCCCTGATCGGGTGGGGGTCATTATCAGGGCAGGATGGTTCATGGACGTGGCAACCGCTCGAGTACCATCTGCACATAAATGTCCTGGAGATGAGAGCAGTGCTTTTAACGTTGCAAGCCCTCAACGACTTTCTTCCCGTAGGGACAATTGCAGTCCACACAGACAACATGTCTGTAGTTTGGTATATCAACAAACAGGGCGGAACCAAGTCCTACCCCTTGTGTCGAGAAGCTCAGACTATGGCAATGGGCGATCTCCTCTCATCGGTTTCTGGTAGCAACGCATATCCCTGGGAAAACCAACATTATAGCGGACAGATTGAGCAGAGCTATTCTCATGCCTCATGAGTGGTCTCTCAAGCAATCCATAGCGGAAGAGATATTTCTGGAATGGGGTCGTCCATGTTGCGATCTTTTTGCTACTCCCCAAAACAGCAAATGTCCAGACTTCTTCAGCCTCTTCCCTCTATCAGGCCATCCCCCCAGAGACGCTCTGACCCAGGATTGGCCCCAGGGACTTCTTTATGCCTTCCCTCCTTTTCCTCTGATCCCTCAGGTGATCCAGAAAGCTACCGTTTTGAGAGCCAAATTGATTCTCATTGCCCCTTACTGGCCTCGACAAGTTTGGTTCCCGTTCCTCCATCATCACCTTTTGGTGCAGCCGTGGCATCTGGACCCAGTGCCAGATCTACTGATTCACCAATCCGGTCAGCTGCACCGGTCAATCCCTTCTCTCAACCTCACAGCATGGTTGCTCCACTTCCTTCCTTAGCCAGGCTTCCTTTGATCTCTAACCCAGTTAGAGATATCATAGTAACTTCACTAAAATCCTCTACCAGGAGGATTTACACAAGCAAATGGAACGTTTCTCTTATTGGGCTAAGGCCCAAAATATTGATCCTTTTACTGCCCCTGTTCAGGCAGTTCTGGACTTCTTAGCAGAGATTTTCCATGCAGGCTCCTCTTCTTCCACAGTCAGAGTTCAGTTGGCTGCTATTTCTAATTTTCATGTCGGGATAGCAGATCATAATATTATGTCCCATAGGCTCTGCAGGGCCTTTTTGAAAGGAATTTTCCTACTAAAGCCTCCAATCAGGAATCCTCCTCCTCAGTGGGATTTAAATTTAGTGCTGACATCCTTGATTCTTCCTCCCTTCGAGCCAGCTGTTTCTTGTTCCCTGAAATATCTTTCTTGGAAAACTTTATTCCTAGTGGCTATTACATCTGCCAGGAGGGTGTCTGAACTTCATGCTCTTCGGTTCGACCCCTATTTGATTTTTCACAAAGACAGAGTATCTTTGAGAACTAATCCATCCTTTTTACCTAAGGTCGCTTCGAAAAACAATCTGAATCAATCTATTGATCTCCGTGTATTTTTCCTAACTATTCAGATAGAGCTGAACAAAAGCTACATTATCTTGACGTCCACCGTCAGCTTAGATATTATTTGGACAGAACAAAAAAATTTAGAAAATCTGATCAACTTTTTGTTTCCTATGCGGATAATAAAAAAGGCCTTCCTGTTTCTAAAGTGACTTTGTCCAGATGGCTTTCTTCGGTCATCACTGAAATTTATACGATCAGGGGAAAACAGCTGTGCTCAAAACCTAAAGCACATTCAACTAGGAGTTTAGCTACTTCTACAGCTTTTCAAGCTAGACTGCCTTTAGACACTATTTGTGCAGCGGCCACTTGGGCCACTCCTCACACTTTTGTTTCCCATTACAAATTGGACTTGGCCTCCAGGGACAGAGCCAGTTTTGGCTCTACAGTCCTCAAGAGTTTGTTCCATTGAGCCACCCAGGATAGAGGTGCTAGGACGGTCCCATCAAGCAAGAATGAAGGCGAGATTGACAACTTAACATTAAGAAGTTATGTACCTACCATAACGTTCCATGTTAGTTGTCTTCTCTGCCTTCTTTCTTCGACCCTCCCTCCTTCCCCTGGCCTGGACAGACCTTGTATAAGAAACTATAATACTAAAGACCATTCAGACCTGGTCCTTTTTCCATTTGTAAGTTTCTTCTTCCTTTGGGAAGTATTGTTTATGCTTGGTGTTATTGCCCTTTTGTCAACAAACGAGATCTGGGTACTTCCTGCCTTGCATCATGGGATATGGGGCTGCCTCGAGCTGGTAAAAGGAGTTCTCGAGCTAAAGCAAGTGCCGAGTCGGAGCCGAGGGATCGGCTCCGAACCCATCAAGCAAGAAAGAAGGCGAGAGAAGACAACTAACATGGAACGTTATGGTAGGTACATAACTTCTTATTTTGACATAGGGGAGAAACAATAGTCAATGACTGTAGAAACTAAGCAATGCTACACTTTGCATATAGATAATATACACTGGTTGTACATATTATGAAGTGACATCCTCACAACATGTTCAGTAGGCAGTACATTCTGAATGCATAGCTGATGCCACTGTACCTCCAAGTGTGAACTACTAATATACTCACCACTAAGCAGGCAACACCATATGAAGAGATCCATGTCAAGATGTGTAAATTAATGTATTCTTAATGAATTCTACCCCTTACCCTTCTAATCAACTCTGATTCGGCTTATTGTTGATTTACAAAAGCCATCGTTTTGTTTGATTTTTCCTTGGCTTACAGTTTTGGTTACAATTTAACGGTGGGTTGGTGTATACTGCACAGTTTGTATTATCTCACGTACGTTCCATGTAGGGGTATCAGCTAATACAGTTACATAAAGAAGGTATTCAAGCATACTGACCTGATTACTCAGAAAGACAATACATCTGTGTACTGAACTTTAATGAGCAATGTGAATTCTTCTATGAGAACTCTTGATTAATTAATATTCTGTCCTTCTATTTCCATGTTTGACCCAGACTGTAGTTGGAAAGGGTCCACAAAGCAGCCCACCTGCCAAGTTTACAGATTTAAAAAAAGCAGCAAATGGAGCCTTCACACCAAAGGTTCATGAATCCATACAAAAGTGGAAAAAGGAAAAAGATCTGAACCACAAAGCTGTAAAACACATCATTTAATAAAATGAAATGAGCACAGAGTAAGCACTTTCAGGTTACACACCCTTCTTCAGACAAATTACAACATAAAAAACATCACATTTAAAATATCAAATAACCAATGATATTCAATAATGAATCCGCCTTATTTTCAAGGTGGGCTTTACCGGGATTGCACCATTCATGCCGGGGGGTCTGTGTGCTAACAGTTCAACTATCCATTTAGATTCATGGTATTCAGTTAGATAACATAAATCCCCCCTCTTGTAGAAACATTTACAATCTGTAGTACCATGAAATCAAAGGTGTGTGTGCTGTTTCTACTAATGTGTTGCTACAAGGCATTGCATACATTACTTAAGCATATGGCAGACATGTGCTGTAAAATCCTATTCTTTAATTTACAGTTAGTCTTACCTACGTAGAATGAGTGGCAATCTTTGCTCTCAGCCATATATGACATCTGTTGTGTGACAATCTGCATAATGTGTCAAGGAATACTCCTTTCTGGTCATAGGATGTACAAATAAATTATCCTGTCTTATATACTGGCAAGCTTTACAGTGCCTACACGGAAAGGTGCCCTGTCGTGTAGTCTTAACCCTTTTAATCTGATGTCTATTATTATACAACAAGTCTTTCAAATTCTTATGCCTTTTGAAACAAAACAGTTGTTAATCAGTTACAATGTTCTTTATTTTATCATCAGTTAACAAAATACCCCAGTTTTTTCTAATAATATTACATATGCCCCCTGTGTTGTTGCTATACTTTATGTTAACACGTAATGGTTGTTGACCTGGTGTCCTCAAAGGCTGTATGTCATTACTGCTCCTAGAGAACCAAGGTTTACCCTATTGGCCCTCTCCTTATGACACTGTTCAAATGCTCGCTGTATTGTATCGCCTGTATATCCTCTTTTACTAAGGTCATGGACCAACTCAGATAACCTCTCTTTAAGGTTGTCATCATTTGTACACAATCTTGACATCCTATAAAATTGCCCTTTAGCTATGTTGCTGAACAAGTGCCTCTAGTGCATACTGTCATGGACCAGAAGAATATTTTTGCAACACTCCTTCCTATACAAGCTGGTTCCTATAGCACCCTCCTTACTTTTAAATATACATGCGTCCAAAAAATCTACAGAAACTTCTCCACAGGTCTTGGAGCCGACTACTTCGATACCAGTGGTAGATCTCACCTCGGTACTGGAACCAGACTCTGTGGTCTTTGGCTCCATCAGAGCCAACACACCCATGAGACCATGATTTGGCTGCCAGCTTTGGGATCCCTGTATCAGCTCCAGTTTTCTCCACAGTGCTGTCTATGGTTCCTGGTGCCCTGGCAGTTACAAGTCCTCTCATGGCTCCTGCTCTGAGAGGAGGCTCATTGGAGAAGGGTGTAACCCTGGTTCCGAGGTTATCTTTCTTGGTTCTATGCTCCCATCCCTCTTCGGGCAGGCCTGCCTTCCAGATTATGGAGAGAGCCCTAGCTTCAGCAGCCCAACAGTTGGCACAATCCCCATCGGAGTGTGACATTTATGTATCCTCTGGCTCGCAGCTTTCACAATCTGCTACCTCGGGCCAATAGGCACAAGAGCAGCAAGATACCCTACTGCAGGGTCCCCTATCTTTGGAGTCCTCCTCAGACTTTCCCCCTGAGAAGCCCTGTAAGAGATTGTGTAAGAGGAAGCACCAGGATTCTCCAGAGGAATCGGTCACTGAGGATACAAATGTCCCCATGGTCACCCCCTAAAGATGTCTCCTTTGGAGACATCCTGGAAATTCAGAAACAGAGGGGTGATTAGAAGCCCACAAACCCATCCTACTGAGGAATCTGTTTTCCTGCAGGCTTTTCATGCCTGGCCTTTTACTTCTTGGGTGACCCCACCTGGCAATGAACTGATCAAACTCATCATGCAGCATGCGTGAAAGGCTCCAGATACCATAGACCCAATCCCCTAGAGACTGGGACAAAGTTCTTGTAGTGCCTCAGGATCAGACCCACGGATCAAAGGGTCTAGCAGTGGATGCCATGGGGGTGGCAGCTACCACCAAAAAAGGAACTTGCTGAGGACAGTCCAACTGTCCATCCTCCACACTGAGAGTCCTGGATGATGGACAGATTCTGGAAGTAGGTTTTTGCTTCAATGACCTTCACTGTTTGGGTCCTTGAACTTGTTGGCACACTTCACCCGACTCCAAAGGGATCTGATAACTGAGCTTTCAGATACCTTGGCAGGAGCAGTGTCTGATGAGGTCCAGGATAAGGTTGCCTCCCAGCTTGCCACCCTAGAGTCGATCTCCAACTCATCTATACAGCTTATTGCACATACAGCTGAAGGGACATCCAGGGCAGTGGGAACAGGCATTACCATTAAGCACCACACCTGGATGCGCTTGCATGATTTTGAGGGCCCCTTTAAGTCTTCCTTTCTCAACAATCCTGTTGATGCTACTTCGTTGTTTGGCCCAAAAGTGAGAGACACATTGGCCAGGTGTGAAAGGATGGAAAGACCCTTTCTGCTGTGGGCGTGCATTTTTCCAGTCCTCAGTGACCTTACTTCAGGAATCAGAGGAGTGTAAAGATTCATGGTTCAGGAAGACCCAAGGGCCTTTTTGGGACACACGTGGCAAGTGTTCCTCTGGGGCAGGAGGAGAACTCTTTGGGAAGATGCCCCTCCCGCGGCAGAGGGGGCCCATGCAACCAGGGTTCCAGGAATTATTTTTCTGGACAACTCTACCAGTGCTCTTGAGTGGCGGCCTGATTGCTTACCTCTGGAAGTAGTCGGGGAAGATTCTCTCTTCGCCACTCAGACTGGCACACAATAACATCAGATTTCTGGGTGCAGACAATAATTACCAGAGGTTACCATATTCCCTTCAATCTTTATCCCAAGCCACAAAGGTGAATCCCCGATGTTCTACTCAGTCAGAGGGATATAGCAGCTCTAGAGATTCAAAAGCTGCTTCAAAAAAGAGTCATCCAAGCATTTCCACCAGACCAGAAAGGATCCAGATTTTACTCAAGATTCTTTTTAGTGCCAAAAGAGAAAGTGGTCTGGAGGCCAATCATAGACCTCAGTGTACTGAACATATTTGTGCAACAAGCAAAATTCCAGATGGTCATGCTTCAGTCTATCTTTCCTTTTCTGGAGAAGGACGATTGGATGTGCTGCATAGATCTTCAGGATTCATATTACCACATAAAGATGGACAAATGCTCCAGAAAATATCTCTGCTTCTGGCTAGGAGCCAGTCATTACCAATTTTGAGCACTGCCTTTGGTCTCAATACAGCCCACAGGGTGTTCACCAAATGCATGGCAGTTGTAGTGGCTCACTTAAGGCTACAGGGATTCTGTGCATTTCTGTATTTAGATGACTGGCTCCTCACCGCCCCTACCAGGCATCTGCTGTTTTTCACCTTGGACTCCGTTCTAGGACTTGCCGAGTTCTTAGACTTTTCAATAAGCAGAGAAAAATCACAACTATCTCCCAGACTGGACATAGAGTTCATTGGAGCAAAACTAAACACAAAATCCTGCATGGCTGCCCTTCCTCATCAAAGACTGGTAAAGTTGAGATCACATCTTCAAGTGATGCTCTCTCAAGACAAAGTTCCTGCTCGCCTAGTCATACAACTTCTTGGGTCCATGGCAGAGACAATCACTTTAGTTCCCCTGGTGAAGTACCACATGAGGCTGCTTCAGTGCCTACTGGTGTCACAATGGTCACTGTTAACTCAGCCAGTGTCCCACCCAATCCTCATAACAAACCACTACAGACAGGATTTATCTTGGTGGATGAAGCCAGAAGACAATTTATGGAGTCGCCCCTTCTGCCCCTCTCAGCCCAAGGCCATAGTGACCACGGATGCATCCCTGAATGGGTGGGGCACATTTTCAGGAAGAGACAGTCCAAGGCACTTGGTCCCCTCAAGAGGCCAGTCTCATATCAATGTCCTAGAACAGGGGCAGTTCTTTTAGGGTTGCAAGTATTCCAGTCTGGCCTTCCTTCAGGCACAATTGCTATCCAGTCAGACAACATGTCAGTAGTCTGGTACACCAACAAACAGGGGAGAACTAGATCCTACCCTCTATGTTGGAAAGCCCTAAGAGTTTGGCAATGGGCAATCACCTCCAACCGCTTTCTGATAGGAATGCATATCCCAGGGAACTCCAACATGATTGCGGACAAATTGAGCAGATGTATTCTCCTGTCTCACAAGTGGTCTCTCAATCCCAGTGTAGCGATATAGATCTTTCGTCGATGGGGTCAGCCTTGCTGCGACCTGTTCACCTCTCCCATAAACCACAAATGCAATCCAATGAAAAGGACCCAAACCAGTAAAATTGGTATATACAACAGTAGAATTAAGCTTATAAAATAATACATACCAGTACCAAGGACCAAACAGTTGATAAAAACAAAAGTTTCTTTAATTGCAAAATACAACTTTCACAGTCAAGCTGCTTCTTCAGGCTGTAACCTATTATAAGCATAAACCATAAATGCAGCAGCTACTTTTCCCTAGTCCCCCCTTGGGGGGAGTTCGTGAGAGATGATCTTCTCCACGATTGGCTCCCTGGACTTCTATATGCCTTCTCACCAATCCCTCTAATTCTCCAATTTCTGAGGAAAGCCCAGTGGTTGAGAAGCAAAGTGATTCTCATTGCACCTTATTGGCCCCGTCAAGTCTGGTTTTCCTTTCTCTGGCCTCAACTAGCTCACCACCCATGGACTCTGGATCTAACACCAGATCTGTTATGTTATCCTCAGGGCTTAGTCCATCCCAACCTGCAAAATCTCAAGCTGACTGTTTGATTTCTCGACTTCCAGTAATTGCCAGGTGAAACAATTTGTACTCCCCAGTACAAAAGATACTTCAGGCTTCTCATAAACCGTCCACCAGAAAACTTTATCTTAGCAAATGGAAGAGATTTGTTTTTTGGTCTGATGAAAACGGTCTTGATCCTTTTTCGGCTCCGGTCAAGAAGGTATTGGAATACTTAGCCACCTTATTTCATTTAGGAGCCTCTACTTCTACTATTAGAGTTCATTTAGCTGCCATTTTGAATTTCCATAACAGATTTGATGACCATTCTTCGATGTCTCACTGCCTTCGCAAAACATTTCTTAAGGGCACTTTACATTTGAAGCCACCTTTAAAAGATCCCATAGTCCCTTGGGATTTAAAGTTGGTCTTGCAATATTTGGTTTGTCAGCCTTTTGAGCCAGCAGGCACCTTTAATCTCAGGTTTTTATCTTGGAAGACCATATTCCTGGTAGCTATCACGTCAGCCAGGAGAATTTCAGAGTTACAATCTCTGTGTGTAAAACATACGTATTTCATTTTTCACGAAGAGAGAGTATCACTCAGAACTAATCCCTACTTTTTGCCTAACGTAGTGTCATACTCCAGTATTAATCAGACCTAAGATTTACCAGTCTTCTTCCCAAATTTCTCGAACAAGGGAGAATATTGCTTGCATTTGTTGAACGTCCACAGACAATTATGTTTTTATTTGGACAGTAAAAAATCGGACCAACTGTTTCTATCCTTTTCAGGTGCTAGACTGGGCAAACCAGTTTCAAAGTCACTCTGTCAAAATGGTTGAGAGACTGCATTACATTTATTTATAGCAAAAGTAAACTAGACTTACCAACAAAAGTTAGAGCTCATTCTTCCACTTCAGTCATTTTTCATTCCAAAGCTTTTGTAGATGATGTGGAGCTGCAACTTGGGCTACCACTCATACATTTATCACTCATTACAAATGGGATATGGTCTCTAGGAGAAGAGTGTCCTTTGGCTCTATGGTGCTCAGGAATATCCTTCCTTAGGGCCTCCCGGGATCTAAAGTAGCTGGGGGCTCTGTCCCAACATTCAAGAATGAATGAAGATTGACAACATCAGATAAAGAAGTTATGTTCTTACCATAACGTTCCATCTGTGTTGTCGATCTTCATTTATTCTTGACGTCCCACCCTCCTACCCCCTCCGAAAGACTCCTGGAGGTTCAAAACTAGTCCTGGAATTCTAGTAGGGTTGTTGCTCAGACAGAGCTTCCATGATTTTCTTCATAATGGGCAAACTTGATCTGAGATAAAGGGAAGAGAGGCAGTATGGGTAGCCGTAGTTTGAGAGTTTTGGCTGGCGTGAGCTTGATATAATAGTCGAATCGGTTCCGATCCCTCCAGTCAAGAATGAATGAAGATTGGCAACACAGATGGAACACAATGGTAAGAACATAATTTATTTTTTCATTCCTAAACCTGCGTGAGAAAGTACCAAAATTCAAAATGTTTTCCTTACAGAACCTGTTACCTCTTGTTCCTCCCATGAGTTACATGGTGACACTGTGCTTAAAAGATACTTATCATCCTATTCCCATGGCAAAAGGCTTCAGGAAATTTCTAAGATTCTCTGCTTTTGGGTCACATTATCAGTTCTCTACATTACCCTTTGAATCAACTATAGCTCCAAGGGAGTTCACAAAATGTGCGGTCCCAGTTATAGCTCAGTATAGACAGTGCTATTCACATATTTCGTTATTTAGTTTACTTTCTTTTCCTTCTAGAGTTTTTATCCAGATACAAGAGTCATTAATCTGGGTTATGTCTCTTCTGACCAATCTAGGTTTCCAGATAAATGTTACAAAATCTTCCTTGGCTCCATTTCACAGGATTGTGAGGTTTTTTTTGGCTGCCTTATAGATATCTTATCTCGATTCAAAACGCATTTCTGGCATAAGAGAAGGCAGATTTTTTTTATCTGGAATCTTTCCTGAGCTTCTCCAATTAGGCTCAGACTTCTGCAGGGGGGATTTCTCAGGATCCCTGGGTTCATAGCTTCTGTGATTCTCATGATTCCTCTTGCCAGGTTAACACATAAGAAAGGTGCAATGATTTCAAAAAACACATGGACATATCATTTACTTTCTCTGAAACACCAAATTCTAGCTTTGGGATTTCAAAAATGGAACTGCATTGATGGAGATAATAAATTCAACTGAACTCAGTCTCCCTTTCTATACTCAAGTCCCAAACCAACCTCTTACCAGAGGTTGTTCAGATTGTTCTTTGGGGAGCAGTTTCCATGGAGGTAAAGGTGTAAGGTCCATGGAGTCCTTCAGGCAGACCAGAGCACATTAGTATAAAGTAGTTGCTGGCTCTGATCCATGCCTTGAAATATGTTCATCAGCTATGGTCACCAGGACCTCCACAAGTGATTATGGACAATACCATAGTAGTGTAGTATGTAAGCAAGCAGGGAGGTACACGACTGCACCCCCTCTGCAGGCTGGTTATGATGACTTGGTACATAGCTTTATAACATTCCTTAGCCCTCCAAGCATCTTACATTCTGTCAGAGCAAAACAAATTGGGCAGGACTAGGACAGACCCACACAAATGGAAAGTGAATGAGGGGGGTCTTCTAGGAACTGATCCAGTTGTGGGAACACCTCAAGTAGATCTGTTTGCCTCCTTTCAAAATAGACAACTAAACAAATTTTGCACAAGGACTTGTTGCAAGCAAGCCTGTAAAACAGATGCATTCTTATTCCCATGGATGTGAATGTTCCTTTTTGCTTTTTCACTATCTTACACTGATATCCAGAGTAATTCTGAAGATTTAGAAGGACTCCCCAAACATCATTGTGGTTGGTTCTTTTTTGCACTGGCAGCATCGGCTCTCCCTTCTTATGGCATTGATAACACAAGCATCCTCACAGACTGGATCTGCTCATACAAGACAGGGAGAGTTTAATATGCCACTGTCTCAATCAACTTCAGTTGACTGTCTGGATGATTCAACTCTAATACCTTTTTAGGCACCTATTTAATAAGGGCTCACAACAAGTACTAAAGCAGGCAAGAAAACCTGCTGCTAGAAAATCTTATAATAGCAAGTGTAAATAATTTCCTAGTTGGTGCCTAACCAATAACCATGGTGTGCCACTGGTGTTCAAATATTTGTGTGATTTACTTTCCTTTGGCCTCCCTTATCCCCCAATAACTGTTCATCTTGTGGCCATTTCAGCTTGTCTTCCCATGGATCCTCCTTTCTTTTCTGCTTCTGGGAAAACAGTTTCTAAAAGTTATTTTACATCTGAAACCTCCTTGTAAGTAGGTTGCTCCTCCTTGAAATCTCAATTTTGTGCTAGGGAGGTGGACTATGTCACCTTGTGAACCTACTCATCGAGCTGATTTTAGATTCTTTACTTGGACAACTGTACTCCTCATTGCCCTGACATCTGCAAGAAGAGTTGCTAGCTCTCATGGTCAGTGAACCTTGCCTCATATTCCACAGATATAGGGTCACATTAAGAACAAACTCCTCTTTTATGCCTAAAGTGGTTTCAGAGTTTACTTTGAATCAAGCTGTCAGTGTCCCAGATGTTCTTCATATTGATCACTCTGCAGTTGCCTAAGCAATATGGGTTATATCCTGACACAGGATATAACAGCCATCCAGCTTCCAAAGCTTCAGGGCACCTTCCATGTGCCCAAACCATTAGTCAGCTGGAGCTGAGCTGACTAAAAGACACATCTGGGCACCAAGCTTTTCAGAGTTTGATTTCATGGATCAACAGTCAGCTTGTGCTTTTCTATTGATGGACAGATAGTTCTCTTTGGGTAAAAACTTTCCACATGTTATTTTATATGTTTAAAATTATTTTTCTGTTTAGGAGAGTATATTCTAAGGTAGGAATATATGTTTTTATTGACTGTCATGTGACTTTACTGTACTTTTAAATGGGGGTGCACTTTCGTTTTTGACGGATTAAAAGTTCTTTTAAAGATTTAAGGCCATTTTTCCTGTGGAGAAACTGTGTTTAAATGATATTTTGCAACTGATGACGAGTATTAGAGTGTTTCTTTACTCTGTGTGTACTAGAAAAAGTTACTTTTTACTGCTTTTGAAATTTAATGGCTTGTACTGCTTAGTTTCACCAGGAAAGAAGCACCATTTTTGGCTTGAACATGGAGCAAACTACAGTCAGTCCTTCTTCCAGCTACAAAAACAAAAGGTTAACTAAACAGCCTTTGCCAGCACAGCAGGCTAGCATTTTGCCTCAGCTGTACGTGGGTAACTGCTGCAGCCAACGCTGGTTCCTCAGACCCCTCACCCTTTTCCCTAGATATATCTGGTGCTGTCCAAATAGCCACTATATACCAGGGACTGAGAAATCCCAGTGATGTTCTTCGTGTTTCACTGTTGCATTCATTACATTTGGCTAATCCTGCTGGAGGTTGCCCTCAGTCGGCCTGAATTCCAAAGTCCTGGGTCCTGCGTCGGCTGCTGTCGCCCCTTCCCTGACGTCAGGTCGTCAGGGGTATAAAAGATGCGGCCGACGTCATTTTCTTTAGTCTTTCTTGCCACGCAGTGCCCGAAGCAGAAGCAGTTCGCAAGTGCCAGTCGGCTGACTCCTGAGATTTTAGTGTTCGAGTTTCAGATCCGAAGTTTTCAATAAAGCTAAGTGCCCCGTTGGGGAAACCTTTTTCTTGCTCCAGACCGATGTCAGAAAAAGTTAATAATTGTATTTCTTGTGGAAAGCAAATACCTCATAACGACTTTCATTCTTACTGTATTCCTTGCCTAGGCCCTGATCACAATGTTGCTGGTTGTCGGTTTAGTGCTAGATTTAACCAACGCACTATTAAGCGTCGGTATGATTTTGCTTTAAACTGTTTTGGACGCCGGTTTAATTATCCAGAAATGTCGTCAGATAGCCATCTGACTACCGGAGTTCACAAAAAATGCAGGGAAAAGGAGAGAGGTAGACAACCGAGGCCCAAAATCGATGACGAAGCTTCTCCCAAGCCAGTCACCAGTTCGCCGGTTCTCAGTGAGGCGCTTTCGCAGCCCCTGACGCCTGCTACTTTAGAGTCGCAGCCTGCTACCAACTCCCACATGGAGTTGGTCATGCCACTGGAAACTCAAGGTATTGGAGCCTCGGATACTATTCCTTCAGATGGGTCTGGAGCCGCTGAGCAGGCACCGGCTTCTGAGGGTGTATTCAGACCTAATATCTTTACATTAAGCCAACCTCAGCTTCAAAGGCAAAGACTAAAGCATCTTCTAAAGCAAAGAAACAAACTCAAGATCCACATGGACAGGCCTCTATGCCCAAAAAAGAGATGCTCAAAATGGCCGAAGACTTAATTACCTTGATCAGGGGTTCCCATCCCTCTCCTGATAAGAGGCCTAGGCAAGAGACTGACTATGAATCTTCAGATCAGGTTTCTATTTCTTCTGATTCCTCTTCTGATCAGGAATAATCTCTTCCTCCCATGAGGATTTTGATGCTGAAGAATCTATACCTTCAGCTTCTCCTCCAGAGGACTATTCTTTTGGGGAAACCTTGCATACCATGAGGGAGCATTTCCACTGGGAGAGCCAAGATTTTTCAGAATCTAAAAAGAGGCTCAGGGATTTCCTTTTACTACCTCAACACAGGCCACTAGCCATCCCACCTATGTTAGATATTGTAAATGATGTGTTTTCGGAGTTTAGACTTACCCCTGACTCCTTACCTCCAGCTCCTGTTAAGCCTGACAGATATTACAGGGTTCCTGACTCTCATAAATTCCGTTTTAAAAACCCTGCTGCAGACCCAGAAACTATTTCACAGGGTCCCAAAGGAGTTAAGGCTTCCACTGCAAAGAACCCTACCCCCTCTGACAGAGATTCTAGGGCACTGGATAGATGGGGAAAAAAGGTTTACACATCTGCAACCTTGGCTATAAGGTCCTTAAACTGTCAGTTTCATATGCTCAGATATCAGCAACATGTCATGGCATTGCTTAAACAGAAAATGTTATTAAACTCTGAATGTGCAAAAAACAAGGAAATGCAGGATTTATTGCATGCAGCTGAACAAGTTGGAAAGCATACTTTGCAATGTGGTTTTGATTGGAGGCCTCCTGCAGGGCCGCAGTTACGGGTTCTGTAATTAGGAGGCATGCTTGGTTAAAGGAACAAAATCTGCCTGATCATTTCAAAGTTGAATTATTAGATGCACCTTTACAGCATGATACTTTGGTGTTAAGGCAGAGGAGGTGTTAAAGAAAATGGAGGACAAAGCTAAATCTATGCAAATTGTCAATGATTTTTTACAAGTACAGCCACCTAGGTTTAGTAGACACTGGCCTACAAAGAATTGGTCCTTTCCTGTGTCAAACAGACCTCAAAGGGGCAGATCCAGACGCCCTAGAGGCAGAACCCAGGAGCAAGGTTCCTACAGGTCAAAGCAATGGGGCACTTATACCTCCAAAGTTGGAGAAGAGAAATCACAACCATACAGGAAACAGTCCCAATGACTTCCCCCTGCCTGCTCCAAGCACTTATCTCCTGGCAGCACCCTTAGGGGGGAAATTAGCACTTTTTTCTCAAAATTGGCACATTATAACCCAGGACAAGTGGGTTCTAAATATCGTGTCACAAGGGTACAAGTTCCATTTCCATACCCTACCAAAGGCAAACGGCTGGCCAGATCTGCCAAAAAATCAATGGGCAGAGGCATAAAAACAAGTCTCATCCCTCATGGACATGGGGGCCATTCAACAAGTGCCAGAGCAAGAGCAAGGGCAAGGATTTTACTCAAGACTGTTCTCGATACCCAGAAAGGACAAGACCTGGAGACCAGTACTGGGCCTATCTATTCTGAACACATTCCTGGATATACCAAAATTCAAGATGATGACTTTGCAGCAGCTTCTGCCCATGCTGGGCAAGAACGCTTGGCTGGTGACTCTGGACTTAAAAGAGGCATACCTGCATGTCCCAATCAGACAGTTATGCAGTAGATACCTCAGATTCAAGGCTGGCTCAATGCATTACCAATTCTCTGCACTGCTCTTTGGCTTATCTACTGCGCCCAGGGACTTTACAAAGTGCCTGGCACCAGTAATTGCATTCTGCAGACAAAGAGGAATACAAATATATCCTTACTTGGATGACTGTCTATTTCAAGCAGAGAACATGGACATTCTTCTACAGCATCTGGCGTTTGTGAAAAGACTTCTAACATGCCTAGGGTACACAGTCAACGAAAAGAAATCAAAACTAGTACCCTCTCAAGAGATAATATTCCTGGGTGCAAGCTTAAATACAACTGCCCAGATGGCTTATCTCATGCCAGACAAACAAAGGCAACTGACTACCTATTTCAAAATGTTGGCAACAAAGGCCCAGTTATCTGCAAGAAAAATTCTGCAAGCTTTGGGCTTCATGGCATCCTGCATCCTACTAATGCCATATGCAAGACTGCATATGAGGAAACTTCAATGGTACCTAAATAGTGATTGGACTCAACATTGCCACAGCCTGGAAACAATGATTACTCTTATTCCCTACCTACAACAGGAGTTTCGATGGTGGGCAAAGGCTTGTCACCAAAACAAGGGACAGCCATTCACATTACCCCCAGCCAGGCAGACACTAACAACAGATGCATCAGATTATGCCTGGGGGGCCCACATGGCAAGAAGATGCATTCAGGGCACTTGGTCCTCAACCCAAATGCATCTACATATCAATCAAAAAGAGATGCTTGCTGTTCAGAATGCCCTGACAACCTTCAAGGACCTACTTCATCCGGGACAACTACTGATAAAGTTAGACAACACCACAGTCATGTGGAATATAAACAAGCAGGGGGGCACACATTCTTACCCCCTTTGCAGACTAGCCATGACTTTGTGGGACACAGTATTAACTTACCAAGTACATCTGCAAGCACAATTCCTGCCAGGAAGGAAAAATACTCTGGGAAACGAACTAAGCAGAAACATCATGGATCCCCATGAGTGGCAGCTGGATCCACAAGTCTTCAGCATGATAACAAGGAAATGGGGATGCCCAGACATAGATCTATTTGCCTCCCCTCACAACTACCAGCTAAAACGATTCTGCACAAGGACTTATCACAGACAAGCATGGAAAGTGGGCACCCTTTCTTTCAGCTGGAAAAACCTATCAGTATATGCCTTTCCCCCTCTGCCTGTCCTCCCCAAGGTACTCCTAAAGGTCAGACAGGAAAAGCCAAAAATGATACTGATTGCCCCAGACTGGCACTGCCAGTACTGGTTTCCAATCCTAAAGAACTTGTCTCAATGCCCAGCCTGGACCTTGTCTGAAATACCTCATCTACTGTCCCAGTAAAACAATCAGATCCTGCACAGCCAACTCAGGACTTTAAACCTGGCAGCATGGCGGATAATGTAGTTATACAAAACACACCTCTCAGTAAAGCTGTGATGGATGTCATTTTGAAGGCCAGATGGCCTAGTACTAGAAAATCTTATGCTGGAAAATGGAAGAGATTCTGTTCTTGGAACCAGGCACAAGGAACTGATACAGCTGTGCAAAATATTCCGCAGATTTTGCAATACTTAACTGAGATGCTGGACAAAGGCCTATCTTTTTCATCTATTAAAATTCATGCCTCTGCCATTTCGGCTCATTACAATACAGAGCCACCAATCTTTTCTCATCCCTTATTAAAACAGTACCTCAGAGGAGCCAAAAATTTAAGGCCTCCAAGGAGATCATCAGTGCCTGCATGGGACCTCAACTGTGTCTTGGAAAAACTCACCCTTCCTCCTTTTGAGCCAGCTGCTACTGCTGATATAATGTTTTTATCTTGGGAAAACAGCTCTGCTCCTAGCAATAACTTCTGCAAGACGAGTTTCAGAGCTACAGGCACTCATGGCTGTGGAACCTTTTCTCATTTTTTATCCAGACAGGGTCTCTCTGAGGACAAACCCAACATTTATGTCTAAGGTGGTGTCCATTGTGGCTCTTAACCAAACTATTCATTTGCCAACTTTTTATCCAAATCCACAGAACAAGGGGGAGAGAATTCTGCATTCTTTGGACGCACACAGACAGCTTAGATTCTACTTAGACAGAACCAAATTTTTCAGAAAGACAGAGCAATTACTAGTGGCATATGCTGCAGGATCACAAGGAAAGGCTATCTCAAAGCAGACTATTTCAAAGTGGATAGGCCACTGCATTCATTTCTGCTACTTACACCATGGCAAGCCACTGCCTAAGGGCATTAGGCCCCATTCAACCAGAGCTGCAGCCACTTCAGCAGCCTTTCTCAGGGGAGTACCAATCAAGGACATTTTAGAGGCTGCTACTTGGAGTTCAGTGCACACCTTTACAAAGCACTATCATCTGACACTCTACTCTAAATGCAGGGCAGGCTTTGCCACTGCAGTTCTGCAGGGCCTCATAGCCGCTCCTAATGCTGTTTAGCTCCACCCTCCCAACCATAGCTTTGGGACTCTACCCAAATGTAATGACTGCAACAGTGAAACACGAAGAACATAGTACAGTTGTGTACACTTACCATAAATGTAGATGTTTGAGTGTATTCACTGTTGCAGTCCAGGTTACCCACCCTCCATCCCCCTTTACTTCTGTTGGAACCTATCTTTCCTTCTCTGATTTATACAACCTATGTGGTGTATTTGCTTATAGATGAAGGTAAAGTTTATATTGGTGCATGTATTTATATATATATAAATTCTGGCTACCCTTTTAGGGGGCACCTGACATCTGTGGCAAGAAAAACTAAAGAAAATGGCGTCGGCCGCATCTTTTATACCCCTGACGACCTGACGTCAGGGAAGGGGCGACAGCAGCCAATGCAGGACCCACGACTTTGGAATTCAGGCCGACTGAGGACAACCTGCCAGCAGGATTACCCAAATGTAATGACTGTAACAGTGAATACACTTGAACATCTACATTTATGGTAAGTGTACACAACTGTACTTTCTCCGACTGAAAACACTGGTACTTTCTGGAAATTGCCTCAGCGACATGTGGAAGGTTTTATCCACATTTCCTGTGGCTGTTGGGGTCCCCTCAGCCATCAAGGGAGTGCCACACTTGTTTATGGGAGAAGGAGCAGTGGAGGTGCCCCTGCTTAGCCAGAATGTTGTGTCCATCACTGAAGAGGCTGTTGCTGCCATTAATAATCTTGGATTTGTCCCAGCTTTCTTGACAAAAATAAACAGAATACTAGACATGTCTGGCTCCAGTTTAACTGGATAGGAATAGTTTATTACTTCTGGCTCAGTGTCTTGTATAGGCTACTGACCCTTCTTATCAGGTGGTTTCTGATAAAAGGAAATTACTCTTTTCCGTAGGAGATTCAAAAAACTGAGTCTAGAGAGGAATGTGGTAGGGCAGGTACATTTTTTTTCTCCATAGCTTTCTGATTGAGACATAGAGGATAACACGTTATCTGAATCTTCCTGTCAAAGATTCTCTTTCGCTGAGACAATTTCCAGAAAGCACTAGTGTTTTCAGTGGGAGAACATTGGGATTTCACAGTCCTTAGGAAGATTCAATGAACTGTTGCAACCGGAATTCAAAGAACCTCCTTTCATCCCCCATTGCTGTCATCACTGGAGGATGTGGTTATTATAGCCTGTGGTTTCCCCTGATAACCAGCTTGCTGCACTTAAGGAAGCTGATAGAGTGCGCAAAGTTGAACAGACTTTCAGGTTTTTATACACTTATCTCTGAACTGACCTAGCAGCTAATATAGCTTTAATTAATCTACCTGCTGCCAAGCTTTTTGACAAGGTTGGGAAAAAAACTTTAGACGTACAATTTTCATTTTTGGAATTTTGAATTGTCAGGCGGATTTGATGTTTATTCTGACTAATTTTAAAAGTTTGTGGAATGTTTTATCTGCAGTTCCCTAATGTAAGGAAATAAATGTGCTTTGTGTGGTTTAGTTTCTATAATCTCTTAGCTCATTAATCATTGTTTAAAGTGTGTTTATGGTTTTATCAATACTATATCCAGGGATGTTGCAAATAACTGTGTTGAGGAGGTTTGCCTGGCTGTGTAAAAAAATGAGACTTTAAATTTTCCTTTGGACAGATATTTAATTTTTGGCCCCTCTGCTGCAGTGGTTACCCAAAGATGTGATGAGAGTGGTAAGCGGATACAGGGAATGTCTCCGATGTTTCACTCCTCCTTCTCCAAATTTTCCAAGGGATTTTTTTGCTTCCTCATCCAGTTTTGGCAAGAAACAAAAACAGTCTCAGCAAAATGCGGGAAAGCAGACATTTAAAAAACAATGACGGGGAAGTTGCAAAAAGAAAGCACCCCCCCCCCCCAATAAAGGACAGTCAAATAAGGGAGAATGACTATATAAGTGAGTTTGTCCCCTCCCTCACACTCTGGCAGTTCCTTACCTCTTCCAGAAAGTATAAATCTCCATTTCTCTCTTTGGCAACAGATTGTATCAAATGGGTTCTGAGACTAATTCAGCAGAGTTACACATGGCAGTGGGAACAAATTCCTCCCTTCAAGGAATTATTGCATATACACCAGACAAAATCCCTTTTCCCTCCTGTCCTACACGACATGCTATCTCAGTTCTTCCTTCCCAGCTGGGAAAAAGTTTTTATTCAAGAAAGTTTTTGGTGCCAAATAAAGAAATCATCTGGGAACCAGTTCTGATTCTTTCTTTCACAAACCAGTATGTGGTAGTGCTGAAATTCAAAATGCTTTCACTTCACAACCTGTTATCCCTTCTTCCTAATTTGAGTTTTTTTTTTTGGTAAATTTTGTTTAAAAAGATGCTTATCACATTTCTATTCATCTAGACTTTATTTCTTAAGGTTTTGTTTGCTTGGATGACATGATCTATTCTGTGCCTTACCCTTTGGGCTGTACACTGCTCCAGGAGTGTTCACAAAGTGTCTAGCTCCTCTTATAGTTAATTTCAGGTTACAGTGTATCCAAATTTTTCCATATTTAGATGGCTTACTTATTTTTTCAGTCTTTTTCAATGTGTAAAGAATCTCTCACTTTAGGGAAAGATCTCCTAAACAGACTGGGATTCCAAGAAAACATTCAGAATTTTTTTTTTTGACTCTGTCACACAAGATTGTCTTATGAGGTGTCTGCTAGATACCTCAGTACAAAGAGTTTTTCTTCCACAGGAAAAAATAGATCTTTGTTAGATCTATTTCAGTGTTTTTCCTGTCCAAGCTTAGGTCACTGTGGGGATTACTTCAGGCTTCTGTGATTCTCATGATATCACTGGCAGGACTCCACGTGAGAAAGATATAGTGAAGTGTCTTTGTTCCTAGCACCAACACCCATTTTTGTTTCAGATTCCAGGTCTGGGATTTGTCAGAAGAGAAGTTGGTTAGTGAAGACATCAAATTTCTCTAAATCCAGGTCTCCCTTTCCTTTCTCCCCTTCTGTTCCTAAGCAGTCAGTAAGCACAGACACTTCAGACTTTGCTTGGGGTGCAGTATCAAGGGGGATAAAATTGTAAGGTGTCTGGGACACCAGAGACTGACACATAAACATAAGCAGAAAAAAGATGCTTGCTGTTATGAAGGCACTCAACTTTCTGAATCACATGTTGTCCCCAGGAGGAACTCTTCAAGTTGCTACAGATATTTCCACAGTAAAGTCATGCATCAACAAGCAAGTGGAATTCAGAGCATAGCCCCCTATGTAGACTAACCATGTTAGCAAGGTATCTAGCTTTACAGCACAGTATTACTCTACAGGCATCCTACATTCTGTGAAAGCAAAACCGTCTAGCAGCCAAGCTGAACAGGAAAAAGGCAGACCCTCATGAATGGAAAATATATCACAGGACCTTCCAAGATGGGAATCCTCTGTGGAGAGTACCTCAAGTCAACTTTTTGCCTCATCTCTGAACAATCAGCTGACACAATTCTGCTCCAAAACTCCATGCAAGAAGGTTTGGAAGGCAGATGCCTGTTCTTCTCCTTGGAAAGGAATGTTCCTGTATACTTTTCCACCCTATCCACTGATATCAAGGGTACTTCCGAAGATTCAGAATGAATCCCCAAAGATGATTGTAGTGACTCTCATCTGGCCCAGGCAGCACTGGTTCTCCCTTCTTTTGGAAATGGTCAGTGGGAATTACCTCAAGCTTACCCACAGAGTGGATTTACTCACAAAAGAACAGGGATGCTTGATACATCCCAACCCCAAACAACTTCAACTGACTATCTGGTTGATATGGTTTTAATTCCTTTTAGGAACTTGTTTAATAAAGGAGTGCATCAGGTACTAATAGAGACAAGAAAGCCTGCTACTAGAAAATCATATATTAGCAAATGGAAACATGTTCTATTTGGTGCCAACAATAGCACCTGCACCCATTCAGGGCTAATGTTTCTCTGGTTTTACAATACTTGTGTGAGTTGGTTTCCTATGACCTTCCCTACTCTAGGTTCCTATCAAGGTTAATTTATTGGCTGTTTCAGAATGTCTGCCCATGGATCTTCCTTTTTAATGACTGCCCATGGATCCTCACTGTCCATCCCCTATAAAGTCTGGCAGGTATTTATATGATGATGATGAGGAAGAGGAGGCATTTACAGGATTCCTGATTCACACAAGTTTGTTAAGGGTTCACAGGTTCATAGGTAAGTACTAGGCTATCTGCCCTTGCAGGCCATTTTAACCCTGGCCAGTTTCCCTTTTTGTGCTCAAAATAACCTACCCATTGGGTTAAAAATAGGCCTTACCCATCCTATGGTCGATAATTATATATTAGCCCTAATGAAAATAACTGGAATCATACCATAGATAATTTTAGTGGTCCCATTCAGAGGATAGAGTATTTAGGAGCTGCATCTGTCTATTAGTAGTACGGAGGCAGTCCTGGGGTAAATTATTTTTTCTTTCCCATCCATAGATCTAAGTTGCTGTTGAAAATAGACAGGAGTGAACTTTGTTTTATGTAGATGGGGAGTCTGTTCCATAGCAGTAGAATCCTCTGCAAAATACAGCTGCCCCTACAAACCATTCTGTTGATGTTGCAGAAGAGATTTAGATCCCTAGACTGAGTATTTCTAATGCCATTTGACTTGCTGATGTGCAGTAAATCCATTAGTACTGTATCGAAGGATACATTGTATGCCAGACACAGGTCACCTCTTAACAGTCTGCAGGATACTGAGTATAGTGACAGGGCTTTGAGCCAGTTCATATATGACATGTTGCTTAGGCCTTGTATCCTTTTAGTAAGGTATCTCTATGGGTTATCCAGGTGCTGCATGCATCTGGACAGATGCATGCCAAAGTGGGCATTATATTTTATGACCGGCTTAATGAGGGCTGAGTAAAGGGGGGAAATGACACCCCTATATCTAGACACAATCCTTTTGTTTATAATTTGTGCAATATAGAAGGACTTTCTTAAACAACTGACACATGCTGGTCAAAGGTTAGGTCACTGTCCACATAAGTTCCCAAATCCTGAACAACTGGGTCAGCTCTTAGGGGCACATTGTCAGTGTGGTAATTCCCTGGGGTAGATGACATCCCAAAAAAAAAACGATAATGCATTTTTTAGCACTTAGTTTCAGACTATGACTTTTACACCAATTATTTATTGAGACAAACCTTCCTGCAAGATGGCCAAGTTGTCTGGAGATTCAATTACTGTTCCTAGCTTGCAGTTTTCTGCATAATTAGTCAGCCAGAGCCCTTTGACATTGACTTTTACATCAGAAAAATAGATGCCAAACAAGAGAGATCCCAACACAGAACCCTGGGGGACTCCACTGGTGACTGGTCTCTTTGTGGAGGTAACCTCTCCTGTTTTGATTATCTGCATCCTGTCTGTGAGTTAGTTGTCAATCCAGTGGGTGACATAGTGGTTTGCTCCCCCTTTATTTAGCTTTCTACTATGCTTAAGTTGGGAATTGTGTCAAAAGCTGTGGTCAGATCGAGGTATGTGGTGTCTGCTGTTTTGCCTTCATCCATTGCTTTGATGACCTTTTCAAAAAAATCCACCAGGCTGACTAAGCATGACCTGCCCTTTTCGAATCCATACTGAGGTGGGTCTAGTATTTGGAGGTTCCCTTTGGCCTGATTTATTAATTCCACGATAAGCCTTTCCATGGTTTTGCATATCAGGCTGGTCAGACTTATGAATCTGTAATTGCCTGGGTCTGTGGAAGGTCCTCCCTTACACAGGGGAATGGCTGTAGCTGTTCTCCATTCACTTGGTACAAAACCTGTATGGGGGCTGAGATTGAAGAGTGTTGTTAGGGGTATACCTAAATCATGTTTCATGGTTTTTAAGATTTATCCAGGAGTATTGTCAGGGACCATCAATGCATATTTTTAGCTTTTGATAGAACTGTTAGGAGTTGGTCTTGTGTAATAGCTGGAAGTGAGCCAATTTCAGGTATATATTGAGGACAGACAGAGGGAAGAGAGGGGTAAAGTTAGAGCTAAATGTATCATCTAGTGAGTTAGTTATATCCTCATCCTCAGTGTAGGTAACATTGTTCAGAATCTGCTCAGTGCATTGCTGTTGTGCTTTTGAGATTATAAAACATAGCTAAAAAATGTCCTGTGATAGTCTTTGGCTTGTGTAGCTATTTTAGCCTCAGAGTTGGTTTTGGTGGACTTTATTGACCTCCTGAATTATTCGTTTATTGTTATTTCAGTGACAAGGGCTCTAACATTCTGAAAATTACTCTTCTTGCTTTTGGTCAAAATTCTTTTCCTTTTATTATAAATCTTGTTGATATTATGGTTCTACCATGTGAGTTTGTTTCTGGGGTTTTCCCTGCACTTGTTCCAATGGAGTACAGCTGCACCTCTGTGGCTGTTTATCTGCTGGTATAGTGTGATGGTGTATATTTCTGTATATTCAGTGGAGTTAAATGGGTTTGGTGGGGATCTGAAGTTTGCCAATGTGTCACATAGAGGTAGAAGGTTTGTCTTAAAGAAATTTCTAAAGGTACCTTGGGTGAAAGGGATCCCTGGTTTCAGTTTTCTTTCGAAGGAGACTGCCTTAGGGTCACCCTAACAAGTGATGAATATATGCAAGCGATGGTGTAAGATGTTGTTATATTAATAATAGAAGATCCAAGATGTTATTCCTCCTAATGGATTCTCTGACTAATTGTTCCAGGGCATTTATATTGACAAAATCCAGGAATGTCTTTGCTTGCACACTACTGGTGGTGTAGTTTTCCCAGTCTGTAATTAGATAGTTTAGATTACATATGAAAATTATATTGGGTTTAATACTCAGTGATTCTAGACCTTTATAAAGATCCTTCTGCTGTCCTTGCAGAAATTTCTTTGGCTACCGAAAAGATGATGTTAAGTTGTCAATCTCACCTTCGTTTCTTGCTTGTTTGGATCGGAGCCGATCCTCGGCTCCGACTCGGCCATCTTCTAAAGCTCGAGAGCTGTTTACTGGCTCAAGGCTACCCCTTATCCCATGATGCCCAGCACCAGCTACCCAGATCTCATTTGCCGCTTCAGCTGCGAGGTTCGTTGTTACTGGCTCAGGCTCGTATAAGTTTTATTTAACTACATTTTCAGTCAGATTAGGGTTTTTTTCTGGTAGTTTATTGTTTATTGTAGTCGCTTACTAGTTTGTTGTAGTTTTAGTGTATTGTGCTTTTTTCCTTAGAACTCATTTAAATTAGAGAGTCCCCCCCATCCTAGTGTCTGGTATTAGCTTGTACGTAGCTTTTTAGTTTAAGCTTTTCTTCTTCTGATTGCTATTTAGCCTATTAAGTTAGAGGCTTCCTAGTTTAAAAAAAAAAAAAAACTAATTATCTTTAGCTGTAGTATATTGTGTCTTACTTTTTGCTTTTTGTGGTGTGTCTAGTATTAGTTTTGCTAGTTCGGCCTTTTGGCTAAAACAACTTAGAGTAGTATCTTCTAGTTGTGGATATGTCTAAAGAATCCAAGGTGTCTGGATTCAAGAAGTGTGACTCATGCTGTCAGAAAATGTCTCTGACAGATGGGCACACTTCTTGCATCTGTTGCTTAGGCGCATTGCATCTGCAGGACTCTTGTTCTGTATGCCATGCATTTAGCCCAAGAGTTCTGCAGGAGCACAAAAATAAGCTTATTTTGAGGGGTCTTCTTAAGCCCCAGGATTCACTGGCCAAGGCTCAGCCTGTGAAATCTCCTAAACCGGCCAAATCGTTGGCTCCCAGCTCGGAGCCATCATTGGCCCAAGTCTTACCTACTACTTCGGTTCTAGCTGGAACCGAGGAGACTGCCTCCTCGTCGGCTCCACCAGCACCTTCAGAGCCATTGCGGACCCACAAGAGGCTGAGGTCCCCTTCTCTAGAGTCCATACATTCAGCTCCTCGGTCTCCCCTGTTGCAGAGTGACCGCAGTCACAGATTCTCCCACTCTTCTCGGTCCTCTAGGCTCTCGGATCACAACTTGGAGAGAGTGGTCAGTAGGTTGTTGAAGTCGCAGGCACTGGCCAAAATGTTGTCCAGCCCTCCTCAACAGGTGTCAGATCCATCCATTTCTATCGATGTTCCTCCTCCGACTCCATTGAGCTCGGAGCCGGAGTTTGTTGGGGTTCGAATCGTGGAACCGTCTGCTCCGATAACCGTTTCTCCTTCGGTTCCGTCGTCGGCTCCGATCCTCTCCATGGTGCCGTCCATCGAGGGATCTGGGCGCCGAGACTCCCTCATCGGCTCCGAGGGGGCGAGTGACATTGGACCCTTGTCCGACCCCGTTCTCCCTCTCGGAGCATTGGCGCAGGTGAGCTCAGCTACTACATTGGCCTCGGAGCCGTCTCCCTCAGTGCGGAGGAGGATTTCAGCTTCTTCAGAACCAGAGCCTTCTCTGCATTTTGGCAGGGATGTCTTCGATGTCATGAGGAGTGTACTGGCCTCTGAGTCAGCTCCACTTTCGACCCCACTGGCTCTGTCCCCAATAGTGCCTGCGTCAACCTCTGCCCCTCCTCCAGACCCCAAGCATGGGGAACTGGTGCTCCAGAGCACCCCATTGGGTGTTTCCTCTTCTTCTGAGGCCTGCCCTGATCATTCAGAGGAGCCCCCTCGGAAGAGGAAGTGCAAGAGGAAGCACATTGACTCCCCCAAATCTTGTCACTTCGGATACGGACTTGGATGAATCGGAAGGGTCCACGAGATCCCCTCTGAAGATGTTTCCTTTTTGGACATCCTAGAAATGCTTAAGCAGAGGGGGCACTGGAATGTCCTAGCCATACCTCTCAACCTGGAAATATCAAAAATCTGGACAAGGCCCATGAAAAATAGGTACAAATCTGTACGCTGATTAACATCTAATTTGCATACATAATTATGTAACCCCACCCACTCCAATGGAATTTTGGGATACCAACTTTTGAATGCAAATTGAAGAACAGACAACCAAAACATGGCACCAGACTAGTCCCCCTGCAGCCATTCCAGTGTCCTGTTACCTGGCTATTTTGCCCCATTTACCATAAACACTAATGTATGCATACTGCTTTACTTCTAAAATGATTTGAATTTTATTTTTACATTTTACAGCACAACAATGCAAAAACACTAAAAGACATCATCTGGTAAACAAAGCAATACTGTCTCACAATGAAAATAGGCTTGACATTAAACTTTGCCCTTGAAACTCACATTCATTGAAACAGCATTGAACCCACACCACATCCAAAGAAAATGCATCTGGCCAGTGGTGGATAAAGATTACCTTTGGGCTGTTTTCAAATCATTGGCCCCTTGCACACAAAACAAGAAACATACATGTGTTCTTTTCTTTATACACCTTCCTGACTTTAAATTATATTCCTTGTACATGTTAGAGTGCATTTTAAATTTATTGTTTGAACATTTTACCAGTAATCTGTACTGTAGGCAATGAAACAAAACACATGAACCAATAATGACAAAACTGCCCAATTCAGAACTTTTCCATCATAAAAGTCTGCTGCTTCCACACCCACACTATGAATAAAATGACAGTAGTGTAAACCATAGGCATCTTGAACAGCGTTTCGCACTTATTTTCAATTTCATTTGTTTTTTGGGGGAGGGGGACAAAAGGTCAAAAACCAGGGACACATTTTAAACATTGCTTGTATAATTTTGTAAAGTTGCTACAATAAAATGTTGCGCTACCATCATGCATTTCACTGGCAGGTTTTGAACCCAGGATTCAATGCACTACATTCAGAGCAACATACCACTATCCCACATCAGCAGCTGCCTGAAAAATAGGAAGACTGAAACTTAATAGCCATAATTTATTTAGTGAATTAATTTCTCACTTCTCAACATAGCTCTTAACCTCAACGCAAAAAACATGGTCAAACAACAAAGCCAATAATGGGGGAATACAAATTAAGTTCTCACTTCTCATTCACCATATCTCTGAACTATTAGCACAGAAACAATAGGGGAATACAAACTGTGTGCTCACTTCTTATCATAACTCTAAACTCTTAACAGAAAAAAAAGTGTTCTTACTTCTCATCATAGCTCTCAACTCAGTCATCTTCTTATCATAGCTCTAAACTCTTAGCAAAAAAAGTGTTCTTACTTCTCATCATAGCTCTGAAAAAAAAGTGTTCTTACTTCTCATCATAGCTCTCAAGTCAGTCAGAAATGGTGGTGGCTAGGGATAGTAGGCTCTTTTTTACCCTGTACTAAAGGTACAGGGTTTGAGCCTGAATACCTCTAGCCACCAAGTGTATTATATGGGGGCATTTTCTCACACACACACACACACACACACACACACACACACACACACACACACACACACACACACACACTGATAATGGTGGGGACTTTGTTCATGCAATGACAGTCTGATGGTAGGGGTCAACACACACACACAGTGATGATGGTGGGGACTTTGTTCATGCAATGACAGTCTGATGGTAGGGGTCATGGCTCAAGCAATGACAGTCTGATGTTGCTAAGGGTCTTGGCTCAAGCGAGGACAGTCTGATGATGCTAGGGGACTTAGCTCAAAGAATGACAGTCTGATGATGCTAGGGGACCTGGCTCATCATACGACACTGATGATGCTAGGAGACTTTGCTCAAGTGATGACAGTGTGATGATGGTGGGGACTTGGCTCATGAGATGATAGTCTGATGATGCTAGGGGACATTTTTTGGTTAGGGGAGAGTGAGAGCAGTACAGCGTAGAGACACGAGAAGAGAGAGAGAGAGTTTATAGCATTGAGGATGGGTGGAAGATAATGAATGTTTGGATTATGCTGTGATAAGAATAGAAGCTGTGTTATTGCATCTACTAGTCATTTTGGCATTATTAAGTATGACATATCTTTTTGTATCTAATACAATGACTGGCTGACATTTACAAATATAAATTTTCAAAGATAGCACACAAATGTTCACACTCTACTTATTGTCCATTCCAGATGACAATGCGTATGTTTTCACTCAGTACTTCTTAAGTGGTACCAGGTTCTGACCATTAACCTTTCTTTTCCTGCCATCTGTACTGGTCAGAGAATTGTTCTGTACATGCACATTTTGAGTCCTTACACATCAAGTGCCCCACATAAAATCTAATTCCAGTATTTTTTTTGACTTATACACTTTTACTTGGACCCTACTAGAATCACCAACCAGAATTTTCAACACTTTCTTCACTTTTAAACCAAGCTTAATTTTTTTTCTCCCAGGATACCTCAAGAGATTGTTCAATAACTTTTAAACTTTATTAGATAAATTCAATGCCTTAAATATAGTCAGATAAATTACTGAATTCTGCAGCAGCATCAAGCCTAAGAGCAACACTTATACTTTAATTATCAGATTTTCTAACCAGAAGTCTTTACTTCTATTTCCAGTATCATGTACATTCAATGAATACATCCAAGTGATATTGTACACTGTATAGGCTGACCATTTATGAAAAATAGCAACTTAATATCAACACTGGAACTGTTTCTGTGTCTTAATCTTTTTACCTTTCATTGGAATTTCCCAGTTGTATAATCATTTTTATTTTAGGTTTGTGATCTTTCTGTAACAGGATTTTTTGTTATGCATCATACTTACTAACTTAAACTCATTTTTAGATTATACAAACTTGTGATGCTTTACCACTGAGCTAACAGTGTAGAATAATTATTAATTTAAACAATTAAATTCTCTACACAATTATTAAGGAAACAGAGTGAAATCCATACCTCCTGAGGAGTCCATTACACTGAAGAGTTACTTATAAAATATTTGCAACCAGACTTGGAGAATGGTCAAATGGAGCTCTAGGCAGGCTATAGACCATGGCTCCACAGTCTTTCCAATATCACATTATTTGTTTGTACCCTCTCAATTACCATAAACACTTTTCAAACCTGACAGTGTGCATTACTTTATTCTTTACTTTTGCAATAATCAGAGACATCTGGATTTAATTTAAACCTTATATGTCAAATTTTACTGCATTTGATAAACAGAACAAAAACTTGCACATTAAAAGCAGACTTGGCATGAATAATAGTAAAACTTGTCTTCCCTTGAAACTCACACACACACACACACACACACACACACACACACACACACACACACACACACACACACACACACACATACACAAAACTCTTACCCTGAGCAGTACACACACAAAACTCTTACCCTGAGTAGTACACACACACAACTCTTACCCTGAGTAGTGCTCAGCTGCCGCCATTAATCCTGGCTGTATCCCGCTACCACCATTCATTAATCCATCCCGGCTCTGTTTCAGGGATCCGCTCTGTTCCCCGTGCTGCTGCTGCCATCCATTTCAAGGCTGCTGCCCTTAATCCCGGCTCCGTATCCCTGGCCCTCTGTTCCCCATGGTGCTGCCATCCATTTAAGGGCTCGCTCCTTCTGTTCCATGCTGTATCCACGTCCCCATGCTTCGCGTTTAATTCCCACCGTTAACATAACCGCCCTCTGTTCCATGCTACTGCCATCTGTTTAAGGGCTCGCTCTGTTCCATGCTGTATCCACGTCCCCATGATTCGTGGTTAATTCCCGCTGTTAACTTAACCACCAGCCGGAAATGATGATGTCAGCTCCTTGAGCTCAATTCTGACTGGCTGGTAGCCTGACGGTGCTGACGTCATTGCGCACGTGATGACGTCAGCTCCGACAGCGCGAAAATTTTAAAAAAGAAAATAAAAAAATCGGAAATGAAGGGGTGCCACTCGGGAATTGTGGCACCCCTTTATTTGGACCCCAAAACTCGGTAAAAACCGAGTAATTCAGAACGGTTGAGAGGTCTGGTCCTAGCCCCTACCGAGGTTGAATCTGTATTCCTGGACTCATTCGGTTCCCAACCTTCCACCTCCTGGGTTTCTCTGCACTTCGATCCACAGATGTCGGTGGTGGCTCGAAGGGCTTGGTCAGCCCCGGATACAGTGGAACCAACCCCGAGGAGACCTGGCAAGTTTATCACTGCACCCTCTGATAAACAGTTCCTTACTAAAGGTGTTCCCATAGATGCCATGGTGGTAGCAGCAGCCACTAAAAAGGAGTTAGCGGAGACTTCTTCCTCTGTCCATCCTCCTAACAAGGAGTCTAGGACCATGGATATATATGGGAAGTGGATGTCTGCTTCAGTGACCTTTTCCATGAGGTCAGTGAATTACTTATGCCATTTTACCAGGCTTCAGAGGGATCTCCTGAAAGAGCTCGGAGATACCCTTCAGGATCCATCAGCTGAAGGGGCTCAAGCTAAACTGGCTTCTCAGCTGGTGACCCTAAATTCTGTAGTCAACTCTTCCATGAGGCTCATTTCATATGTAGCCGATGGTGCGAGTAGAGCCGCAGGTACAGGCGTGGCCCTCAGGAGACACGCATGGATACGGCTCTGTAATTTTGCGGAACCCTTTAGAGCGTCGTTCACCAATACTCCCTTTGATGGTTCCTTTCTTTTTGGACCACAGGTGAAAGACACTCTCACCATTTGTGAACAGGAAGGCAAGACTCTCTCTGCCGTGGGAGTCCATTTTTCCACTCCTTCCAGACCATACCCCAAGGGTCAGAAGAGTGGTAAAATGTGGTTTCGGAAATCCCAGGGAGCCTCGCCTGACACATGTAGTGATTTTTCCTCCAGGGGCAGAGGAGGAAACTACAACAATAGACACCGGCATCATGGCCGAGGGGGTCTGCAGAACCAGGGCAGCAGAGAATCCTTCTCTGACAAGCCCTTCCAGCATCCCTGAAGGGTTGCCCAGCTGCCTGCCTCTGGAGGCAGTCGGGGGAAGACTTTCACTGTACCCAAAAGCCTGGCAAAACCTAACGCAAGACAGATGGGTACACTCAATCATATCTGGAGGCTACATAATTCCCTTCTTTGAACCCCCCTTACCGTCAAGCAAATACCTTCCAGATGTTCCACCCAATCTGAGAGCCCAAGCAGTCATAGAAATTTCAAGACTGCTAGAAAAAAGAGTCATCCAGGAAGTCCCGGCAGACCAACACGGATCCGGAACTTACTCAAGGTACTTTTTGGTACCAAAAATGACAGGGGACTGGAGACCAGTATTGGATCTCAGCAGACTAAACAAGTCTGTTCTAAGAACAAGGTTTCAGATGGTCATGCTACAGTCCATTCTACCCTTTTTGGGTCAGGACAATTGGATGTGCTCAATAGATCTTCAGGATGCGTACTACCATATCAAGATGGACAGGCGCTCCAGGAGATATCTTCGCTTCCAACTGGGGGCCAGTCATTACCACTTTCAGAGCTCTGCCCTTTGGTCTCACCACAGCCCCCCAGGGTGTTCACCAAATGCATGGCAGTAGTCATGGCTCACCTGAGCCATCTAGGATTCCAGGTGTTTCCATATCTAGACGACTGGCTCCTTACTGCTACTACCAGGCATCAACTCCTTCAAGCCAGGGACTGTACAATTTCAATTTGTGCCCAGCTAGGCATTACTATAAATTTTGAAAAATCTGCCTTGTTGCCCTGTCAATCTATTACCTACATAGGAGCAGATTTAGATACAAGAAGCATGTCCGCAAGGCTACCGCTTGACAGGGTGGCCACAATTCGGCAGCAAGTTCATATCCTCATGCAATGCAAAAGGGTACAAGTCAGGTTGGTCCTTCAAACTCTAGGTTCTATGGCAGCGGCAATTCTTCTAATACCTCTGGCCCATTTGCATATGAGAATTCTTCAGTGGCTCCTTGTCACACAGTGGTCCTTTCAACTGCTCCCCATGTCTCACATGATCATGATTACAGAAACATGCAAAAGGCACCTTTCCTGGTGGATGGTCTCCCCATTAGTGTCTCAGGGCAGACCATTCATCCAACCCCCTCCGGTTGCCACAGTGACCACGGATGCCTCACTGATAGGGTGGGGGGGGCATTATCAGGGCAGGACAGTCCAAGGCACTTGGCAGCCTCACGAGTACCATCTGCACATAAATGTCTTGGAGATGAGAGCCGGCCTCCTAGCGTTGCAAGCCCTTCAAGACTGTTTCCCTTCTGGGACCATTGCAATTCAAAAGGACAACATGCCAATGGTGTGGTACATCAACAAGCAGGGCAGAACCAGGTCCTACCCCCTATGTCGAGAAGCACTCAGACTCTGGCAGTGGACGATTTCCTCCCAACAATTTCTGATTGCAACGCACATCCCTGAGAAGTCCAATGTCATAGCGGACAGGCTCAGCAGAGCTATTCTCATGCCGCACGAGTGGTCTCTGAATCAGGTTGTTGCGGATCTGATCTTCCGCAAATGTGGACAGCCTTGCTGCAATCTGTTTGCCACCCCTTTCAACAGCAAATGCAGCAACTACTTCTCCCTTTTTACCACTTCCCGGTCACCCTCCCAGAGGCTAGTCCACGATTGGCCTCAGGGACTCCTTTATGCCTTCCCTCCATTCCCTTTTATACCCAAACTCATACAGAAAGCTATCCCGTTGGGTTGCAAAATGATCCTCATTGCTCCCTACTAGCCTCGACAGATATGGTTTCCATTCCTGCACCATTACCTCCTCGAGCAGCTATTCCAGACTTGCTGATTCATCAATCAGGGGAGCTGCATCAATCCCTCCAAACACTCCAGCTCACAGCTTGGTTGATCCAATTCCAACCCTAGCCAGGCTTCCCAGCATTTCCCCAGCCGTGTGAGAGATTATTGTCTCCTCTCACAATCCGCTACTAGGAAGACTTAAGCTAGCAAATGGAAATGTTTCTCTTGTTGGGCAGACTAGGAACATAGATCCCTTTTTAGCCCCAGTTCACGAAATCTTGGAGTTCCTGACAGAGCTTTTTCATTCTGGATCTGCTTCTGCCACAATCAGGGTTCAACTGGTGGCCATCTCTAACTTTCATGTTGGGTTTTCTAATCTAAACATTATGTCTCATAAGCTGTGTAAAGCCTTTCTCAGAGGGACTACTCTCCTTAGGCCCCCCAGTGAGAGACCCCCCCCCTCTTCCTTGGGACCTTAATTTGGTACTGACTTCCTTGATTATGCCCCCTTTTGAACCATCTGCATCCTGCTCCATTAAGCTTCTATCTTAGAAAACTCTCTTTCTGGTAGCTATTACCTCAGCCAGACATGTCTCGGAACTTCAGACACTGAGTGTTCATCCTCCGTACTTAGTTTTTCATAAGGACAGGGTTGCTCTGAGATCTAATCCCTCCTTCCTTCTGAAAGTCTGCTCAGAGATTAACCTAAACCAATCTATAGACCTCCCGGTGTTTTTCCCTAACCACACCAACAAGGCAGAATACAAATTACACCAATTGGATGTTTCTAGACAATTGTGTTTTTACCTGCATAGAATGAAGGATATAAGAAAGTCGGACCAACTTTTCCTTTCCTATGCTAGGGGCAAACAGGGTCTTCCTGTTTCCAAAGTGACTCTGTCCAGGTGGTTGTCCCACATTATTACCTTCATCTATCAACTAAGAAACAAAGAGTTGGCTATCAAACCGAAAGGTCATTCTACTAGGGCTTTGGCCACCTCTGTAGCCTTCCAGGCTAGGTTACCCATGGACTCTATCTGTGCCGCTGCCACGTGGGCAAATCCTCATACTTTTATTTCTCATTACAAGTTAGACATGGTCTCCAGGAGTAGAGCTAACTTTGGTTCCACTGTTCTGAAGAGTCTGTTCCAATGAGCCACACAGGATCTTAGGTGCTAGGGACGCTGTCCCAACAAGCAAGAAACAAAGGCGAGATTGACAGCTTAACATAAAGAAGTTATGTACCTACCATAACTTTCCATGTTAGTTGTCTTCATCTCGCCTTTTTTCTTGCGTCCCCCTCCTCCTTCCCCCTGTCCTATTGGACCGAGAGGAGTTCAGGTTTCACTGGCTGAGTGTTCTCTGGTTTGTTTCTCTACTGACTTAGAGTTTATGACACCTAGGTTTACCCTTCGGCTTGGAGAGGTTTCATTCTAGAACTATGGCTTGAGTTAGCTATTTCAAATGAGATCTGGGTAGCTGGCACTGGGCATCATGGAATAAGGGGTAGCCTCGAGCCAGTAAACAGCTCTCGAGCTTTAGAAGATGGCCGAGTCGGAGCCGATCTCAACAAGCAAGAAAGAAGGTGAGATGAAGACAACTAACATGGAACGTTATGGTAGGTATATAACTTCTTTTTCTAACCCCTTACTTAACAATAAAGACAGCAGATCATTTGAGTGGTATTCCTAAAAGGTGTGCTCTTCTGCTACCTTATTGTTTAGTGGGGGGAATTCCTCATATAACTCTTGTTTACCTTTTATGTGAACAGACAACTGAAACAAATTCTGCTCCAGGGCATCTTGTAAGGAATCTTGGAACAGATGCCTTTTCAGTCCTCTGAACAGAGATATTTCTTTATGCCTTTCACCTTTTCTCTCATTTCCAAAGTCTTTCAAAAGATCTAGAAGGACTTACCAAAGAAGTTACTAGTGACTACCTTTTGGACTAGACAACACTGGTTCTTCTTTTTCATGCAACTGACCATGAGCAATTACCAATCATTTCCTCACAGACTTATTCACACAGGACTCGGATTTCTCACAATATTTAAAAATTTCAATCTAAAATATGTTTGCTAGTTTTTTTTTTTTACCCTGAGGATATGCTGCAGGTATTAAAGGAGGCAAGAAAGCCTGCTACTAGGAAATATTACTTTTCCAAATAGAAAAGGTTTTCTTTTTGGTGTCAAAAATGGAGAGAAGGTCCCATCTCAAGTAGGGACACCCCTGGTTCTGCAGTATATATGTGAACTGCTCAATTTTGACCTAAGGAATATTTCAGTAAAGGTACATCATTTGGCCATTTCAGCCTGTCTGCCATTGGATCCCCCTGTTTCCTCCTTATACCAAGGCAAGCGACTTTTAAAGAGGGTTTGTGTACCAGGCCACCATGAAAACAAGGTGGCTCCCTCTTGGGATTTGAATTTTATTTTAGAACAGCAAACTCTACCTCCCTTTGAACCTGCAGCCAGTTCTTTGCTGAACTTTCTAACCTGGAAGATTGCCATGCTGGTAGCATTCAGTTCTACTACATGGGTATCTGAATTATAGGCCTTAATGTCTGTTCAGCCTTTTCTGATTTGTTAGAAGGACTAAGTTAATCTGAGAACCAGTCTTTCCTTTATGCCTAAAGTGTCTCTGAATGTATCATTGATCAAACTCCACAGCTCCCTGTTTTCTAACCTGATCCACAAATTAAGGGAGAAAGGATTCTTCATTGCCTGGATGTTCACATACAGTTGAGATATTATCTAAACAGAAAGTCTAATCAAACATGTTAAGTTGTCTATCTCGCCTTCATTCTTGCTGGATCGGTTCGGAGCCGACCTCGGCTCCGACTCGGCCACTCTAAAAGCTCGAGAGTTGGTTCCACCGGCTCGAGGCTCCCCTTATATCCCACAATGCTAGGCGAGAGTTACCTCAGATCTCGTTTGCCGCTACAGCTATCGAGGTTGGTTTTCTACCGGTTCTTGGTAAGTGACTTTTTCTTGTGTAATTTAGTCTATTAAAACCCCTTTAATTTTAATATTTTTACTTATTTCCCTTAGTTTAAGAGAAATTTTTATCCCCTTCAAAAAAATTCCCGTTTTTTTCCCTCAAGAACTTTAGGTTCTTCCCTTGGGCCTATTGGCCTTTTTCTCTTCCCTAGGGAGTGTGTGTATTATTTTTATTTTAAAAACCTAGTTAGTGGTTTTATTATTATTTAAACTTGACAGGGTGTAATTAGTGTGTGTGTCTGTGTGTTTGATTACACCTTAAGGAAGCAAAGGTCTCCGGATTCAAGAAGTGTGATGCGTGCTGTCAGAAAATGTCTCTGACAGACGCTCACACTTCTTGTGTCTACTGTCTGGGACCTTTGCACCTGCAGGACTCCTGTGCTGTGTGCCATGGCTTCAGCCCCAGGGTCCTGCAGGAAAGAAAAAATAAATTGATCTTGAGGGGCTTACTCAAGCCAGAGGATTCCCTTTCTGTTTCTACTGGGAAGCCCTCTAAGGCATCTAGGTCTTCGGCTCCGACAACTGAGCCGAGACCTAAGGTTTCTAAACCTCTGCCTACATCGGCTCCGGCTGGAGCCGATGAGTCTCAGTCCACAGTTTCTGTGGTTCCCTCGGCTCCGGCCGGAGCCGAGGTATTAGAAGTTCCCATGTCGGCTCCGACCAGACCTTCGGAGCCGACAACTAGGAAGAGGTCCAGGTCACCATCTCTTGGCTCCGTTCATTCGGCTCCAGGATCTCCCCTGCTGTCTGAACGCGGCCAAAGATCTCACTCCTCTAGGTCATCGAGGCTGTCGGATCATGACCTTCAGAGGGTAGTGAGTCGACTTCTTAAGTCCGAGGCACTGGCCCAGATGCTTCAGAGCCCGACTCATCAGTCGATGCCTGCCCCGGTCCATCATCATATTCCTCCTTCGACTCTCTTGAGCTCGGAGCCGGGTCGCGTCGGAACCGAGACTGTGATAGCGTCGGAGCCGATACAATTGTCTTCGGCTCCGTGCCGGCTCCGATTTCTTCCTTGGAAGAATCTCGGCGCCGGACTTCCCTCGTCGGCTCCGAGGGGGTGAGTGGCATCAGACCCTTGTCCGACCCCCCTCTCCCTCTCGGTGCTTCGGCGCTGGTGAGTTCGGCTCTGACATCGGCCTCGGAGCCATCACTGTCGGTGCTGAGGGGGGTTCTTAGCTTCTCGGAGCGGGGACCTCTGGCTCTGCCTGAAAGGGGTGCATTCGAGGTCATGCGGAGTGTGTTAGAGCCTGGCTCTACTCCACAGTCGGCTCCGTCCGCCCCTCCCTCTACAGTGCCTCAGGTTAAGTCGACTCACTCCCTCATCCCGGACCGCAGAGAGCCAGCTCCTCAGGAACCCCCTGTGGGATTTCATCCTCTTCGAGGCCTCTCCTGATTTGGCAGAAGAGCCCCCTCGGAAGAGGAAGTGTAAGAGGAAACACATTGACTCACCTGAGTCCATCACATCAGACACAGATTTGGATGATTCTGAGGGTTTCCCCCGTTCCCCTTCTGAAGATGTCTCATTTGCAGACATTCTGGAGATCCTCAAACAGAGGGAAATTGGCCAGCCCTCAACCCTTCGGAGGACGAATCTGTGTATCTTGAGGCGTTTGGCTCTCGTCCTTCCACCTCCTGGGTGTCTCCCCCCTTTGACCCCCTCATGCAGGTGGTTGCTAAGAAGGCATGGACGGCTCCTGATTCAGTGGACCCCACTCCCAGGAGACCCTCCAAGTTCATAACGGCACCAGCAGACAAACAGTTCTTAACAAAAGGAGTTTCTGTGGATGCTATGGTGGTAGCTGCTGCCACTAAGAAGGAGCTAGCTGATCCTTCAGTACCTGTCCATCCACCTAACAAGGAATCTAGGTCCATGGACAGGTGCGGGAAGCGGATGTTCTCGTCAGCGACATTTACCATGCGTTCGCTGAACTACCTGTGCCATTTTACCGTCTTCAAAGGGACTTGATCAAGGAAGCGAGTGAAATGTTAAAGGACCCTACAGCTGCAAGATAAGATGAACACGCAGCTGGCTACCCTTAACTCCATAACCAACTCCTCCATGCGCCTTCTTTCTTACGCGGCTGATGGAGCGAGCAGAGCCGCAGGGACAGGTGTGGCCTTACGTAGGCATGCCTGGATGCGGCTATGCAATTTTGCGGACCCCTTCAAGACGTCTTTCACTAACTCCTCGTTTGATGGATCATCCCTCTTTGGTCCTCAAGTGAAAGAAACCTTGACTAGGTGCGAAACTGATGGCAAGACCCTTTCTGCCATCGGAGTCCGTTTTTCTACTCCTTCTAGGCCTTACCCCAAAGGCCAGAAAGGTGGAAAGATGTGGTTCCGTAAACAATCTCAAGGGACTTCGCCTGACGCACAGAGTCATTTCCCCGCCAGAGGCATAGGCGGGAATAACAATGGTAGACGTCGCCCTAGGGGCAGGGGGGGTCCGCAGAACCAGGGCAATCGGAAGCCTTCCTGACAAGCCCTTTCAGCATCCCTGAGGTGTTGCCCGACTGCCCATCTTCGAGGCAGTCGGGGAAGATTGTCACTGTACCCAGAAGCCTGGCTATCCCTGACTCAAGACAAATGGGTACAGTCCATCATTTCCGAAGGCTATTCTATCCCCTTTCTTCGCATTCCAAATCAGTCAAAAATCCCTTCCAGATGTTCCACCCGCTCAAAGGGATCTAGCGGTTTTGGAGATTTCAAAACTGCTTGCAAAAAGAGCAATTCAGCCAGTTCCAGCAGACCAGCAAGGATCTGGAATCTACTCAAGGTTCTTTTTAGTTCCAAAGAAAACAGGGGACTGGAGACCAATTTTGGATCTCAGTGTCTTGAACAGGTCAGTCAAGAAAACAAGATTTCGGATGGTCACGCTGCAATCCATCCTTCCCCTTTTGGGCAAAGGAAACTGGATGTGCTCTATAGACCTTCAGGATGCGTACTATCACATAAAAATGAACAGACGCTCCAGAAGATTCCTCCGCTTCAGGCTGGGAACCAGTCATTTTCAGTTCAGGGCCCTGCCCTTTGGTCTCACCACCGCCCCGGTGTTTACCAAATGCATGGCAGTGGTAGCTTCTCACCTGAGACGACAAGGATTCCAGGTGTTTCCATATTTGGACGACTGGCTCCTCACAGCTCCCACCAAGCATCTCCTTCTGATGGCCAGGGATTACACTTTTCGCATTTGTCAAAAGCTGGGTATTTCAATAAATTGCGAAAAGTCTGTTTTGTCGCCTTGTCGTACTATTACCTACATAGGCAAATCTAGATACAGTAAACATGTCTGAGACTAACACATCAGAGAATAACAGACATTCACAAACTGGTATCACTCCTTTTCAACAACAACAGAATCAAAGCCAGGTTAGTTCTGAAAGTGTTGGGAATTATGGCAGCGGCCATACCTCTGCTTCCATTAGCCAGATTCCACATGCGGATCCTTCAATGGATGCTCTTTACTCAATGGTCATACCAGCAACTTCCAATGTCTCACACCATTATGATCACGCAGGCGTGCAAAAATCATCACATGTGGTGGATGTCTTCCCCTCAGCTCTTGTTGGGAAGACCCTTTGTTCCACCTCCTCCGGTTGCTACTCTGACAACGGATGCCTCCTTGATCGGGTGGGGGGGGGCATTATCAGGGCAGGACGGTCCAGGGCACATGGCAACCAAACGAATGCCACTTGCACATAAATGTTCTGGAGATGAGAGCAGTGCTTTTAGCGTTGCAAGCCCTTCAAGACTCTCTTCCCTTGGGAACGATTGCAATCCAAACAGACAATATGTCTGTAGTGTGGTACATCAACAAACAAGGCGGAACCAGGTCATACCCCCTGTGTCGAGAAGCACTCAGATTGTGGCAATGGGCGATTTCTTCTCAGCGGTTTCTGATAGCAACGCACATCCCCGGAAAGTCCAATCAAATTGCGGACAAGTTGAGCAGAGCTATACTCATGCCTCACGAGTGGTCTCTGAAAGACTCTGTAGTGAGAGAAATTTTTCTCAAGTGGGGTCAGCCTTGCTGCGATCTTTTGCTACTCCCCAAAACAGCAAGTGCAGAGAATATTTCACTCTATTCCCTTTACCAGGCCAACCCAGCAGAGACGCTCTAGTCCAAGTTTGGCCCGGGACTTCTGTATGCATTTCCTCCCTTCCCACTAATCTCTCAAGTGATACAGAAAGCTATCGCTCAGAAGGCCTCATTGATCCTCATTGCTCCTTACTGGCCTCGACAAGTGTGGTTCCCCTTTCTACATCATTTTCTTTTGAGCGACCGTGGAATCTGGACCTAGTTCCAGATCTTTTGATCCATCAGTCGGGTCAGTTTCATCGCTCCCTCCCTCTCTGAACCTCACTGCTTGGTTCCTCCAGTTCCAACCTTAGCCAGGCTTCCTCAATTATCTCACTCTGTTAGAGATATTTTGATAGCTTCCCATAAATCTTCCACTCGGAAGATTTATTTGAGTAAGTGGAAACGCTTCACATATTGGGCTCAAGGAAAGGACATAGATCCTTTCACTGCTTCCATCCAATTAGTCCTTGATTTTCTAGCTGAACTCTTCCATGCAGGTTCATCTCCTCTACACTTAAAGTTCAATTGGCAGCTATTTCTAACTTTCATGTGGGTATTTCTGAATCTGCCTTAATGTCCCACAAGCTTTGCAAAGCCTTTTTGAAAGGAGTTTTTCTTCTCAGACCTCCTATAAGAAATCCTCCTTCTCCTTGGGACCTAAATTTAGTTCTTGCTTCTTTGATTCTCCCCTTTCGAACCTGCAGTCTCCTGTTCTTTAAAATTATTATCATGGAAGACTCTTTTCTGGTAGCTATTACATCAGCTAGAAGAGTTTCAGAGCTTCAAGCACTCAGCTGTCGTCCTCCTTATCTTTTGTTTCATAAGGACAGAGTATCCTTACGAACTAACCCGTCCTTTTTGCCTAAGGTGGTCTCGACGTCAAATCTAAATCAAAGCATTGATCTACCTGTCTTTTTTCCAGAATACTCCAATAGGTCTGAACAAAAATTACACTGCCTGGATGTTCACCGTCAATTGAGGTACTACTTGGATAGAACAAAACAGTTCAGAAAATCTGATCAGCTGTTTGTCTCCTATGCGGAAAGCAGAAAGGGACTTTCAGTTTCAAAGGTATCATTATCCAGATGGCTAACATCTTTGATTTCCCTTGTATATGAAATTAGACATCAAAAGCTGCCTAATAAACCTAAGGCCCATTCCACCAGAGCTTTGGCTACTTCTTTAGCCTTCCAAGACAGACTGCCTATTGACACCATTTGTGCAGCGGCTACTTGGGCTACTCCTCACACTTTCATTTCTCATTATAAGTTGGATTTAGCTTCTAGGCATAGAGCTAACTTTGGTTCCACTGTTCTCAGGAGTCTGTTCCGTTAGGCCACCCGGGACAAGGTGCTAGGGACGCGGTCCCATCCAGCAAGAATGAAGGTGAGATAGACAACTTAACATATAGAAGTTATGTTCTTACCATAACGTTCCATGTTAGTTGTCTTCTTCTCGCCTTCTTCTTGCGTCCCACCCTCCTTCCCCCTGGCCTGGACAGACCTAGAGGAGTTGTGATTGTGACCTCTCTTTCTACCACCTCTTTTCTTAGATATATGCTATTATGCATATTTCCTGGTTCAGGATGTAGGTCACCCTTCTTTCTTCCTGTTGTGAGAGGTGGACTCTGTTTACAGTTATACTGTTACTATTATAAGCTGGGGTTAGCTTACAAACGAGATCTGAGGTAACTCTCGCCTAGCATTGTGGGATATAAGGGGAGCCTCGAGCCGGTGGAACCAACTCTCGAGCTTTTAGAGTGGCCGAGTCGGAGCCGAGGTCGGCTCCGAACCCATCCAGCAAGAAGGCGAGAAGAAGACAACTAACATGGAACGTTATGGTAAGAACATAACTTCTATTTTTGTAGGTTATGATGGCAGGAAACAGAGACAGACAGCTTATATACAAACTCTCTCTGGATGGCTTTTTCTTACATTTGAGTTCTGTTGTACTAACCTGGCAAAAGTTCTGATATGTGAGTGTCAAAGCTCAGTCTCCTTGAGCATTTGTCACATCTGGAGCTTTCGTGAAGGGTGCGGATTCTAGATCCATTTTGAAAGCAGCTACTTAGTCCTCTGTTCATGTACTTCCCAAACATTTTATTTGCCAGGAAAGTCCAGATTGGGACAGAGCCCATTTTCAGCAGAGGCCCAGAGAGAAATGCTCCAGATGCATGTCTTTGAAATGTGGGAGGAAACCCACACGAACACAGGCAGGACATGCAGACTCCACACATAAGGCACCACTGCTGAGAATTGAACCTGAGAACCTCTTGCTATGTGGTGGCAATGCTAACCTCTGCACCACTGCAGGATTTGCTAGAGCTGTTCTTCAGGGAATTCTAGATTCTGTTCCTTCTCTATCTGCCCTTTCTTCTTAAGCTTTGGCAGTTGTCATGCAAGTAATGGCTACTACAACAGTGATGTAATGAAGAACTTAGCACAGTCATGTAGTTAACTTTCCAAAATAGTAGATGTTCAAATAGATCGCTGTTGTAGTACTGATAACCTCCCTCATGCCTCACAGAACTTTATCAGAAGGTTTTGACTTGGCTCTGGGTTAGAGTGATTTTCTGGGTACGTATATTACTAATGAGTGAACATAGCCAGTGATGATAGATATATAAAGTGTCTTTATCAATTTGACTGTAGCTATACTGGATGGAAATACAGCACACAAGATCTAACTTATTTGCTGCCAGTGGGAGTAAATATGCAGAACAGGGATGAAATATGAGACCTATCTTACTTTATCTTGGTCAAACAGCCTATAGCATATGTTTATGACCCCCCCTACCCCCCCACAACTCGTGTGAACTGACAATGAACTATTGTGTTGAAGCATATATAAATAATGCTTTCATGTAAACTAGAGGTGTCTGATGAAGCTCTGCTAAGGGTGAAAGTGCTCATCTGTTTAATATTTTTTATTACTCAATAAAGTGGTTGATTATTTTGAAGGCTCAACTGACATTGGCTGCAATTCTTAGTTCTTTTTTCTTAGTTTTGAGGAGGCTCGGCCAGCAGCTTCAGTGCTCAAAAAGTACCATTTTTTTTCTGTGAATTAATATTTTCCTTAAAGGTGAGAGACATATTACCTCCTAAGGTTGGAAGTTTTTGTATCTCACTATAAGAATCTTCTAGGTTGTTTGGAGAAGTATGTCAAACCACAACCCTGTTTTCATGTTTTTATCTGCATCATTTTGTGAAAGCTATAAAGAAAAAGTATCATAGCCTAATTTGTAAAAACAGTTAAAACTCGAGTAGTTCTCTATTATACAGTGCATTGCTATTCCCACTAGTTTAGCAAACTGTATTTTTTTCCGCTGGATGCATGTACTTTTTTCTCATTGCATATTATTTTTATATTATTTCTCTTTATTGCTATGTAATAATTGAAACAATGAACTGTTACAAAAACCTGACATGAACTCAAATGTGTTACCCATCTCCAGCCTTTAAGTGAAAGTATTAAATGGTGGCCTGTTAATGACAGATCTCATGTGATCCCTTAGCAGGTTAATAGGCTGCTAAATAATGCAGGTAAAAAGCAGTTTACTAGTATACTGAAACCTTATGTTGTTATTAGAAACAGGCTTGAGAGCACCATTAATAAATTATCCTGATTATACACAGGGTTCTCTTTCACATCAAGCCTTTGTCATCTCATTCTGCAGTCCTGGGAAGAAAATGAGAAAGGAAAACATAAAATACAGGTCATTAAATAAAAATCTTTCATTCCATAGAACACTGGCTTGAGTTTAATGATCCATGAGAATCAGAATTTTGTTATCCTTCTAAGGGCAAAAAATAAAATAAAGTGACATTAGACAGACAGACAAAAAGAGCCAGAGAGAAACAATGAAAGAAAAGTTCTTTGAATAAACATACAGTCTTAACAACTCAAACAATTTAAAATGCGCAAATACCATACCTGTGCTCCTGCAAGTATAGTAACCCTGGCCTGTTTATTACCCAATAAAGTGTATTTTTATGTATTTATTATTTGAGGTGATAACCTGTGCGTATAGGAAAGGTTGTAATATTTTGCTTTTTATGGTACCTATACTTTCCAAGCCATTAGTTTGTTTTCAATAAATGTGATCTAGGCTAAGATTAAATGTCAATGCTCATTTCTTCTTTATCTTGGCACTGGAAGATTCTGAACTCTATAAATACAGAGGGATCAACAAATCAGTTCTAGAAGCAGTCTAAATGTAATCCATTGAACACTTCCAGAACTGTGACACACTAAATGCTGTGGAGGATTTTAAATTTTTAATTTACCTTTAGACTAGGAGGGTCAGACTTGTTTTCTTGTCAAATTATTCTATAAAAACAAGTGAATATACTTTTACTTGATATATTTTTCTCCTTTCCTTGGTGAGCAGTGAGACATCTGAGGTTTTATTTTTTCTTAAGCCCTACGACTCCCATATGTAATCCAGAAGGAATTCAAAGACTGCCTACGCAGTGGGATGCTTTTTTCCCCCTTCACTGAGTGTCACCACCTCAGTAGTGCCATTCCATTATAGGTGAATGCTTCCATTTTATATCTGGTCTCCACTGGGGATATACAAGTAGAGCACATGTCCAAGAAACACATCTCAATCTCTTGCCCCGAGAGAGAGGGGAACAGGTTCATTCTTATTTTTTCCTGTCCCTCTCTAGACGTATCCAACAGTGCCAGGGCTGCTATCAGAACATGGGCCACCTGGGTCATATTCGGAGCTCCATTCCTCTTTGTCAAGAAGATGACAGAACACAGGTCACCTGGATTATATTCAGAGCTCCATCCTTTTTGTCATTAGTAGTGAGCTGATGGACCTTCACTGACGGTTGGCTATGGGATTTTTTTTTTTTAATTTATTCATTTATTTTTGTAACTCATATTAAAATCTACAGTGGCTTTTTTAATTGTTAGAGCATTTTTGTTTCTCAAGAACTTTAGCGTCTTAAAGAACTTTAGGAGTTATTCCACTACAAGAAGGAAAAAATAGTGGGACAGCATTTAACATTGCTACCTCACAATATTTAATTCTTCATTTTGATTCTTTCTGTGTGGAATATGAGTCATCCTGCTTTTGTCCATGTGGATTTCTTTCTACCAGGTGCTGTTATAGTTTCCTTCCACATCTGAAAATCGTGTGATAGTTGAATTGTCAATTCTCCAGAATTACAAATAAATATACACACATGCTGTAATTGTGTGTGTGTGTGTGTGTGTGTGTGCCTGCACATGATAAGCTAGATAAGTCGGCACCCTGTCCAGGAGTAGTTTTTGAGCCTATCTCCCAGATAACTAAATTAACAATAACAACAACAAAAAAACTCCTGAAATATTTAAATCATCAATCAGACAGCCTTTCACTGAACAGTGCCCCAGAAGTAAATGCATAGTATTCATTACTGCAAATAAATATTTTGCTTTATATTTGTAATGACATAAAATGCATCTATTGTATCATTTAAGAAATATTCCTTTTATTACAAACTCAAACTAGAGAAATCTGAGAGCAGTGCTTTGGAAGTGCTACTTTCCTGTTCCACTACTGTCAAAGACAGGAATAAAGCACATACTTTTTTCTGTCCAAAATAAGTCTCTGCCTTTTTTGAGCAGGGCAAACAAGGAAGTGATTATAAGTAGCATGGGGGTGTGTATTGGTGCAGAACCCTCTCATGGAGTAATATAGTGGCATTTACCCCTAAATAAAACACTAGTTTCAGAATAATGTCCATGATCTTCTGACAGATATTTTATGTATCACTGCAAGGTACTTACAGTTTGTGAGTTTCAAACATTTATTTGATGCAATAAAAAAGTTCATCTAAAGTACAAAATTCATAAATGGAGTTCCAGGCTCCCTTTTAATTGATGCTGTGTACAGTTTCAGTTAGCAATCACAAACATGTAGCTTCAACATGAAGTGCAATTGGCATTTTACATTTTTTAAAAGCACACAGTCCTCCATATGGTAGAACTGCCATAACGTTCACACATTTCCATTAGGAATGATTTAATTAAACTATAGAAATATTTCTTAGGCTAGAACATCTGAAAGTATTTTTGTTCCTTAAAAATGTCCATTTTTCTTATAGCATTTCATTTAGGGTTTCTTTGTTTTCTGCTTTTTGGACTTGACCTTCTTTCCCCTGAGGTGGCAACATATTTTCTCATAAAGAAGTGTGTGGTTTCTGTATGAATTCAGCTAGGACATTATTATCTCAAGACAAGCAGAAATAATATACTTGCACATCTATTGCTATAACTTTGTTAACTGCCTTGCAGAATAAACTGTCATGGGAATTGGCTTCAAAGTACATTATGTTGAATTATCAACACAGATTTATAAAGTTGTGTTAGTTTGTCGGATATTAAAACTATTTAAAATTTAGCAGTCAGTGCACTTTGGGGCAATCAACTGTACAGAACATTGGTTCTGGGTTTACCTGATACTATTTTTTTCTGTTTTTTAAGCATTACAGCTATTGTGCCTAAAAAGCAAATATATCCTCACTTTTAGAAAGGGCCAGTACCTCCATGTCCTGACTATGGCCCAGGTGGCGTAAGTTTGATTATCAGCTCAGGCACTTGATGGTGAAGCAGAGAGGATGGGCATACTTATCCCTGGGGGGGGGTTGGTAACGGCATACTGGGCATCTCGCTTATGGAGTTCAGGCTGATGCTAGAGTCCAGGGATATGAAAATGGCTTGGTGTAACAGAAGTACTGAGAAGGCCTGACTGCCCTTAAGCCCACGGTAGAGATGCACTTTTGTTTTTACTCATTATTTCTCATACAGCCTAAGGCTGATGTCAGTGTGCAGGTGAAGGTATTTAGAGCATTAAAAAATCCCTCTCCAGGCTCTAGTATGATGACTTCTGATCTGGTCTAGTATGATGGCTTCTGATCTGGTCTAGTATGATGGCTTCTGATCTGGTCTAGTATGATGACTTCTGATCTGGTCTAGTATGATGGCTTCTGATCTGGTCTAGTATGATGGCTTCTGATCTGGCCCATCCCACTCTGCAGTACTGGCAAGCGTTGACCTTAGAGCATGCGCATGGGTGTACATCAATGTACAGGAGCTCTTATGGAAGGGTTACTTTCCCAGCATGAGACAACTAAAGAGGCTTGGAGTCTTGAGAACTTACAAGATGGGACTATAATAAGTTGGCATGGGACAATGGAAGCCATCAGCAGATGGGATGGGAAAAAAGTGCTGATTCTTCCCTGGGGAAATATATGGTTGAGGTAGACATGTTTGTAATCTAAGCGTGGATTGAGTATGTATGCTTGCTCCTTGTGGAGTCGGTTTTAGTGACATAAAATTTCACTCTCAGACAGTCTAAAGTATGTCATGAAAATCTGCTTAGATATGTTGTATTGCTTTGAACTAATGAATATGGCTATACTGCAGACCTTTACTTGGATGTAGTGAATCAGCTATTTTAAATATTTCAGTCAAAAAGTAAATTCATTGCACTAATAAAAATGCTAGTCATTGTTTTGTGTTATACATTTTTTGTGACAGCCTTGCATGCAAGTCAGGCTGTGTTCATGTCATAGGTTCATAGGTAGGTACTAGGCTATTGGCCCTGGGGCCTATACAAGCCTAGCCAAAAAGGTACCCTGGCTTTTGCCACCCAAGAAAATTTTCCTGTGCCACTGTCGAGCAGAGCCACAGAGGTGATCCCCGGGGTGAATTTCCTATTTCCCATCCAATCATCAAGATTTTTCTTGAAGAGTGCTAATGAGGAGCTTTGATTGATATAGATAGGTAGTTTATTCCAGAGTATGGGAAGTCTCTGGGACAGGAATCTATCCCCCCAGCATGTTCTGTTTATTGTGGTGACAAGGTTTAGGTCCCTACAGCATGTAGCTCGGAGGGAATGGGATTTCTTTAAGTGGAGCATGTCCAACAGCTCTGGGTTTGACATAGCTTTGTATGTTAGGCAGAGATCACCTCTGAGTAGGCGATATGCGACGGAGTAAAGTTGGTGTTTTTTGAGACGGTCAGCGTAGGGCATCTGTTTGAGGCTGGTAATCCTCTTTGTGAGGTATTTCTGCAGCCTTTCCACTTGTTGGAGATGTCTTGTGAGGTACATACCAAAAGGGGCATTGTACTCTATAATGGGTCTAATGAGTGATGCGTAGAGGGGAACAATGACCTCTTTTTTTCTGGATGAGAAACCTTTTGTGATGAGGTGTGCCACGTAGAAGGATTTCCTGACTGCTGTGGCGATGTGACTATCAAAGGAGAGACTACCGTCCACCTGTGTCCCAAGGTCTCTTATCACACTTTCGGTGTTAAGTATACTACCGCCTATGTTGTAGTTCATGGGTACAGAGTTTTTACCAAAGGGAATGACAATGCACTTTTTGGCATTGAGCTTGAGGCCATGGCTTTGACACCAGGCATCTGTCTCAGTGAGGCCCTTTTGTAGGATGTCCACATCGTTAGGAGTTTCGATTATGGCTCCTAGTTTGCAGTCATCTGCGAACTTAGCCAAAGACCTTCTGTGTTAGCCTGTACTTCAGAGAAGTAGATACCAAACAGGAGAGGACCCAGGACTGAACCATGTGGTACTCCACTTGTCACTGGTCTGAAGTCAGATTTGGAGTCTGTTACTTTCACAGTGTGGGTTCTGTCAGTGAGCCAGTTGGCAACCCATCTTGTGACATAGGGATTTATACCTAGTTTAGTGAGTTTATCTATAATTCCAGAGTAGGGGATGGTGTCAAAAGCCTTGGCAAGATCTAGATAGGCTGTGTGAACCACCTTACCCTTGTCTATGGCTTTGGTGACTGCTTCAACGAAGTCTATCAGGTTTAGGAGACATGATCTGCCTTTTACAAACCCAAACTGGGTGGGATCCAGAATTTGGAGATTACCAATGTCTTTGTTTATAAGTTCCATGATGATATGTTACAGCTCGTCAGGCTAATGGGGCGGTAGTTCCCGGGTCCGTGATGGCTCCCCCCTTGTGGAGTGGGATAACCGTTGCTGTGCGCCATTCAGCAGGCACAAAGCCTGAGGTGAAGCTATGATTGAACATGGTACTTAGATGAGGTGCCAGTTCGTTCTGTAGTTCATGTAGAACGCAGCCTGGGATGTTGTCTGGTCCCATAGATGCTGAGTTCTTGGCTTTGGAGAGTGTGGTTTTTACCTGTGCAGCCATGATTACAGGAACTTTGCATTCTTCCGGTATAGAGATGGGCTCTTTAGGGGGTGAGAGGGGGTAAAGTTAGCACTGAACCTATCTGCCAGGATGTTGGCAATATCAGTTGGGTCTGTATATTTAGTGCCATTGTGCTGTAACTCAGAGCAGATCTGAGTGTTGCCATTCAGATTCTTGACATAGCTATAGAATGCATTGTGGTTGGCTTTAGAATCAGTGGCGATTTTGTTTTCGTAACTAGCTTTGGAAGATTTTATCAAGGATCGCAGCTTCTTACTGAGGCTGACCAGGGAGCTCCTCCACTCGTGGGATTTTTCTCTCTTTTGCAAGAGTTTCTTCCTTCTGTTGTACAGTTTGTTTATGGCAGGGGACCACCGGATTGGCTTCCTTTTTTTGGAGGATAGCGTCTTGGTTCTGTTTGGGATAGCATGATCCATGCACTCAAGTGCTTATAAAGTGCAATTGTGTAGGATTCAGTAGTCGTAACTGTATTGTACATCTGCATGGGTGTCATGAAGTTCATCACTTTGGTCTTAAGAAGCATGAAGTTGGCTTTGGAGAACTTTTTTATTATGGTTTCCTTAATGGGGTTGGAGGCAGAATGTGGATATCTAGGGTAATTAGCTTATGGTTGGATCGGACCAATGAGGCATTGACTTCAGGTGTGGAACTCCGGTCACTCATATTGGTAATAACTAGATCTAGGATATTGTTGCCCCTGGTGGGGGTGTGGATAAGTTGATCCAAGGCATTGGAGTTTATGAATTCCAGAAAGCGTTGAGCAAAGGAGTTGGTACATGACTAGTTTTCCCAGTTAATGGTGGGGTAGTTGAAATCGCCAATTATTAGGGTGTTTGGTTGAACCCTAATATTTTCCAGTGTATCAAGAAAATAGGAGTGGGAATCCTCGGGCATGGTGGGTGATCTGTAGCAAGCTACAATTTGGATTGCAGTTTTGCCCAGAGTTAGTTGCACTTGGATAACCTCGGCTGCATTATGCTGAGCAACTAGCCAGGAGGTGTGGATATCCTTAATGAATATGGATACACCTCTGTCTTTGGTGTTCCGGTCCAGATTACATGGCCGAAAAGTGTGGTATGAGTTATAGCCTGGTAGTGCAGGGGTGCTTTCTGGAGCCTTGAACCAGGTCTCAGTCACTGCACAGATATCGATGTTCTCCATTTTAAGGAGTGCCTCGAGTGAGTGCATTTTGAGATTTAGACTTCTGGCATTGAGTAGCATCACCCTCAGTTTTTGCTTGTCTGTTCCTGTTACAGTGGTGAATTTGTTATTTGTACCTTGCCTAAAAAAGGCACTATAGGGGCGGCAAGAACCTTAGCCAGTATCCGGAATCCCAGGGGTGACAGGTGCAGGCCATCTCTGGCAAAGCATCATGGTCTGTCGACCATGTCATCCCAGGCAGACAGATACTGGATCCCTTTAGAATGGCACCAGAAGCTTAGCCAATTGTTGAAGTCAATCATTTTGTCCTTGTACTGCGGCATCATTCTGGGTGATGGCAGAGTGCTACTCAGGGCTAGGGTCATACCTGCCTGGGCTACAAGATCAGAGAGCTCTTCCATGTCTCTTTTCATGTAGTCCAGGGAGGTACGTCTCAGGTCGTTAATACCAACATGGACAATGACAGAGTCATATTTGTACTTATTGTGGTGTGACCTGAGTGCGTGGGTTATGTGACGGATCCTGGCACCCGACAGGCAGCTGACAGTAACCTTCTCCTTGTTTAGCCTGGTGAGTGGGACATCAGTGTGCCTGACTATAGAGTCGCCTATGACTAGTGTGTTGGGTACTTTTTTTGCCTTATTGGCTGTGATTGAGTGGCACACTGAGTCTCAGGCTATGTGTCATTTGGGTTGTGTTGGGGGTGAAGGTTGCTTGCATTTCTGCTTTGGAGGTCTTTGTTGCTTGAGCAGATTATTATTGAGAGCCTCCGTGATTGTTTTTGTATTTCTATGTTTGGATTTTGGTGGTGTAGATTTAGTGAGACTATGTGATGAGTGTGGTGTGGTGCAAGTGTTTACCTTCTCGTCTTGACTGTCAAGTTCAGTCTTGATTGGAGAGAGCTTTACCTCCAGTTTGGCTAGATAAGTGCATCTCTCACAGGTTGTAGTGTTGGGTGGTAGGAAGAGAGGGTTGTCTGTGTACATGAGGCAATTTCTACATTGCCCCATGATGCCCAGATTCATCAGATAGACAGGAGAGAACACTGGGAGCTGACCCTTGGACATGCCTGTATAAAAAAAACTATTTTCCTCTAGATAAGTGAGGAAAGTGAGTACAAGAGCTGTTTTTCTCTAAGCAAGTGAGGAAAGTAAGTACCAAAGCTGTTTTCCTCTAGGTAATGAGGAAGGTTGAGTGCTGTAGTAATTAGTAGGTTATTTAGTGCTTACAAGTTCTGAACAAGTGCTGATCACGAATAAGCAAATTCAAGTGCTAAAAGTAAGAATCGTATCTGAACTAAACTAGTTACAGGAAAGGGGGGAAACAAGTGCAAATGTGGGCTTTTAAATCAGAAAGTTGAGAGAGATGGAAAAAATGCCCAAACAGCCATTAACTACAATTTCTGGGCCAGAACCACTCCTTATGTGGTAGATAGGTTACCTAGTGCTTACCACTCCCACTGATAAGCTAGAAGGCTTCCCTCCAACACAGAAAGCTTGGGGGGCTCAGAAGCTTACATACAGTCCTGGATACAGCAAATCTGAATCTGGTCTACACTAGTTACAAGAAAGGTATTTATATATATATATATATATATATATATATATATATATACAGAAAAGCAGCTAAAACAGCAGTCAAAACAATTCAAATACAGTGCAAGCTAGCACACTTGAGTATGTAGCAATGTTAGACCAAACAGTTTTAAAAAAATGCAATTAAATTAAAAATAACTAAAAACAATCCAGAAGGAGTCTATTAGGTAGAATGAGGTAAAGAGATGGGACTGGGAGAGTGTCCCAGATCAAATCTACAGTGGGAGTGAGCAACTGCAAAAACCTCCAAATTCAAACAACAACACAGGAATAGGGAGGGTGGTTATGGGAGAACCAACACCTTCAGCAGAGATCTGAAAAACTATACATTGAAGCAAAAATAACAGTGCACAACTCTGAAGTCAGCCAGCAATGATAGGAAGGCTCCAACAATGATATGCAGACTTTTTTACTAAGAGGGTCTAATTTTATGCAAGTAATCCTTGAGATGGTCAGATAACACACAGGATGCAAAACCAGTTATACCAACTTAAGACACAGAGAAATAGGGGGAGGGGGGAAAAACACCTTCAGAAGAGATCTGAAAAACTATACAGTGAAGCAAAAATAACAGTGCACAACTCTGAAGTCAGCCAGCAATGATATAAAATTAGTCAAACAACAATTACCAGTACACCGCTCTGAAGTGCCAGAAAAATGTACTCAGCTCTGTATATCTCCAGATAGTTTGAAGAGCACTCTTTCAGGACACAGGAAGGCTCCAACAATGATATGCCAACACAAATTGTGCAGTTCTTCTCATACAACTGGAGGTTATGTGTACTTTGAACTACAGAGCACAATTTATACATATACATTCTTGGATACTCTGCATAACTTTCACTGCTCTGGTGTCTTGACAAGAGTAAATGTGCTTACTTTTTTTTTCAAACACTGCAGATTTCAGTATGTAAACAGTTGCTTTGGGAACAAATGTGTTTGGTCCATAAGTTGTTTAACATGAGAGCTTACCTTTTGTCAAACATAATCTCCTGGAATGCAGTGTCCCCAAATCCAACTCGTCATATGGTAAAGTTAGAGTGAGATTTGCTATTTTACCCTTACAAGTTGTATTGCTTTCCTCATAGCTGTGTGGCTAAGGAGTTAGCTTAACTATAAGTAAATGGGGTTTGTAGGAGTTACAGGTGGCTGTCCTCCAGCAAAAATGCTTTGTTTTCATTCTGTTACCCTCAGGCTTGACTGATATGTTCTTTGATGGGTTTAACTTATCCAGTTTGCACTCTGTGATTTTATGCAGACATCATATGAAATCTGTTTAAAGTTCTTGTGAACCATATTTTTAGATTTACAATGATCATATGGTATGTCTTTTCATTTCCTTTTGGGGGAACAGTATTATAATTGAATCCTCCTGATTATCTGTCAATCTTTGCAGTAACTTTAAAGGGCACCCCACTGGAAGTTCAAAAGCCAGTAATGCAAGTCCCAAAACTGCAAAAATTAAATGTGATCCTTATATAATGACAGTGATGTATGAAACTCATTTGCATACATTAATAGCATTTTTGCAGGGGGCAAGCCCCTCTGTACCCCAAATATAAGAGCTGCACTCCCCACACCCCAGTAATTATAGATGCTAACTCCAATATCACTCTACCTAGGAAAAGAGAAAAAGTTATGAGCTACATCAATTTTGGACATAGCGTTTATTTCTCTGTAGTTGTAATTAAATTATCTTAGCTCCTAGAATTGCACATATGGTCATCAAGCATGTAAAAGGGACCTCACTTAAAACTACACATGTCCATTTTAAATTTCATATTATATTCAGAATTGATGCTTTAACTGATACTTTAAATGTCTAATGATACTGCATGCAAACTCATTTTATCTAACTTAATGCACGGAGTTCACCAAAAATGATGCTAGAAAGAGGAATTACAGAACATTAACTTCTATTAGCTTTGTATAAGTTCCTAGCCAGCAAATACTGATATGTAGGTCCAGCCTGACAATATGGGACTGTGAGTATTTTAAATACTGCAACCAGTATATAGATTTGGAATGGTTTACATATAAATTTGTTCATAGTCCTAGGCAGCAGCTGTAGATCTCTATCTATAGATAGATATAGATATGTGTGCCCTTAGTGTAACTTTTCTGAGTGAATAGACAGCACAAGTAGTATGGAAGGGATGTTCCTGAATTCAAAAAGTGTATACATAGTGTACACATATACTGTGGTAACCTTTATGTATCTGGCCTATCTGATACAAGTCAAAGTTAGTGCACAAAAGTTCCACTTTTCATAGTTGATAAAATACAGCTGACAATACAACAGTGTTGACTGAAACAAAAATATGCAAAACATTTCAGTGAGAAGAGGTAGAGTAAGCCTTCCTGTACCCACCGCACATCACAAATCTAAATGTCCTCACTTTGAGGCATTCAAAATGCAAGATAATATTCCGTTATTCCTTGTGTTTGTATTGCTGTGTTCCAATATGGAAGACAAGGCTTCTTTTTTATTTGTTCTCCTCAATTGATATTGTCAGCCTCATTAAGAAATGAAAGCTGGCCTGTAGGTTCTTCATTTCTTTGTTATCTAAAAGTTTTGAAGGAACTGCAGTGCGAGAGGCAACTACAGACAAATGTGTCTGAAAAGAAAACTGTTGCAGTAAAAGTATCAGGAGGTATATGCTTACCTGACATATAATCAATTAACAAACACATGTAATGAAAATTGCATAGAGTTCACCAAACTGGCCTCTCTCAGTGTTAATGTAAGATGGGAACACATCCACCTTCATGCAGAGTGTGAAGCCATGGGAAATACAGTGCTAAAGGAGGCCATTATGAGAGTGCAAAGCTGAATGCAACAATGTGTTCTCTTTCCTTTTTTTTCTCCTCTTCCTTTCTTATTTAGCTGAAAAATATGCTCTTATGGTAAAATGGAGACACGTTTATTTGTCCTGATGTCACAAGTACAGATAGAGCTACTGATCCTATAGACATGATGACACCGCTTTTAATTTAACAAACAAGGTGAAAAAGGCAGTGAAGTGTAATGTTTGTAAGAATTTTTATTCACAATAAACCAAACCTCTCCTGGAAGCCAAAGAGTCCTGATGGTAAAATAGTAGCAGTGAATGAAAGACAAAACCAAGGACTCAACGCTCAAGTATTTATTCCACAAAATAATAGTTGAGCAGTAAAAACAGCAACACTTTTGAGTATGAGCTCTTTATCAGTGCTTAATAAAATGACTTTATGCTCCCTACTTTTATACACACACACACAGCCAGCCTATGAGAATTAAGTGTAAAATCACAAGATATTAATTCAAACTCTCAATAAAAACCTTTATAAGCGTAAATAACCACATTATCACCTCACATCACAGCCCGCAGAAATACATAATAAAACAATACTACAAAAATGTATAAGATATCACTACAAAAAAATGATGTTTAATTTTAAGTACAGGTTTTATACTGTTTTTATTATTTAAACAGGGATGTACATCAGCTCTAAAGTAGTTAATCCACTTGTATTCAGCCATCTCAGTTTTAGTGGCCAAATCACCACCCTGAAAGCCTAAGCAAACTCTTTGCAGCACTCTAAACTTAAATCTGTGGTCATTACACACAGAGTGAATATGTTTCCATAGAGCATTTGTTTCCATACCCCTACATATATCCGACAAGTGAGAACGAATCCTTTCCTTCAACTTCTGGTTTGTTTTTCTTATATAAAACCTGTTACAGACAACGCAGTTCGCAAGATAAACAACATTGTCAGTATAACATGTAGTATAAACAGTGAATTTAAAATCTTATTTAGTGATAGGATGTTGAAAAACAGGAGATGTATTAATTTCATTACAGAGAACACAATAGTAACATGGATGTGTCCCTTTCTTCTTAAATTTCAAACCGCTTTGAGTAAATGAACAAAAATCCTTATAACATATCTGTTTGAGATTTTTCTCTTTTTTAAAAATAAACTTAGGTGATTCACCAACTATCCTCCTAACATCAGTGTTAGGCTGTAGTATAGCCCAATTCTTCTGTATAATCTGCTTAATCTTATTTGTATGCCTATTGTATTTTATAACATAACCAGCAGACATAATGCGAAAATTATTGCCCGATCTATTAGAGTTAATATTATCCTTAGCAAGAAGGTATGGTAGTTCCACATCTTCTTGCTAACTCAACACAGTTTTTTTAGTGGTTTCAGTTACCTCTGAGCTGTAACCTCTAATACAGAAGTCTTTGGCCATATTATCCAACTGTTGATGAAAAAGGACTTCATTAGTGTTCCACCTACTGGCTCTTCACTACACTCTTATAGGTATATCTTGGGTGCATACTATTGTAATGTACATAGTGTGTAGCCTGGACATCTTTCCCATGAATCAGTGCATTAAATCCCCTGTCATCAAGCATAACATGTATTATGTATTTCTGCAGGTTGTGATATCAATGTGTTTATTTAAGCTTATAAATATTTTTATTTGAATTAATTGTGTCAATATAATCGTGTGATTTTTACACTTAATTATGATAGGCTGGCTGTGTGTATAAAAGTGGAGAGCATAAAGTGATCTTATTAAGCGCTAATAAAAGGTGCTGTTTTTTACTACTCGTCTATTATTTTGTGAAATAAATATTTGAGCGTTGAGCCCTTGGTTTTGTCTTTTGTTTGCTGTAAGAACTTAAGACACAGATAAGATTCGATTCTTTGAGGAAAACAGATGTGTTTTGTCAGTTCTTGGTGACTAATATGCTAGTGTATGACATCGTTTTTCTAGTAACAATGATGACATAGACACTGGGACTAGGGTTTTGCTATATATGTGCATGTTTATATCAGTAAAAAAAGTTGCTTGTTGCTGTTGCTGATGCTGTTTATCTTGTGTCTTTGGCCTCATTGTTGAATCACTACCTATTTTAGGAATAGTCTTCTTGTAGCAAGTTAGTTAGGAACGTAGATATCTTGAGTTAGGTTTTTCTGTATGTATTCTGTCTATGTTTATTGCCTTGTCTTTTAATTTTCCTTGTGTGCCAGCTTGTCTATATTATGCTGTGTATTTTACTATTTTCTTACTATTTTAGTAAAATCTATTTATATATCTTTAAGATCTTGTGACTGGTCTATTTTTTATCATAGGCGTATTTATGTACTGTTGTTTGTCTGAGAAGAGGATAACTATTATTTACTGTATGACACTACAAACTGCAGGGTACATGCCTATGAAACCACTTCAGATGATTATCAAAGAAAGAAGTATTCATTGGTGATGTAAACGCATCAAATAACACAAAGTCTCTGACTTTGTCAGAGTGGTGGAAGTGCTACTATGCCAGGAAGAAAGCTGTGGAGAGCTGGAAAATTCTGACAGCCTTCTTTGGTGTGTGTGTGTGTGTGTGTGTGTGTGTGTGTGTGTGTGTGTGTGTGTGTGTGTGTGTGTGTGTGTGTGTGTGTGTGTGTGTGTCTGTGTGTGTGTGTGCGCACCTGTGCGCATACATGTTTGTGTTTTATGTGAAATTAGAACTTTTTGTGAAAGGCAGTTACTATGGGTAGAAGTGTGCTGGGAGACATTGGTTCAAAGAAAAAGTGGTGGAGCTCAGTAAGTGAATAGTTTGCAGTTTAATATGGGTATAAAGGATGGAAACCCATACCCTGCACAGCAGCACATATTCACTCTGTGCTGTTGGAGCCAGGTTGTACTTTGTAAAATAGCTATTGAACTCCATCCTTTACGATGATTTGTTACCCAGTGGAGAGAGCAACAGAAATGAAGTTAAGTGTTTGAGTTAAGCTTCACAGCCACAAGGTAAAATATAATGAGGTCTGAATATCCACAGCATTTATTTTATTTTCTACTTACCTTATTTAGGAACAAGGGGGAAATGAGCTCTGTTGACAAGTATGCTAAAATTACAGTTGCTCAGCTAACAAAGAAGCAAAAAGCCAAAGGAGTACAGCAGGCAAGTATGTTCAGATAGGAGATGGTGGAAGCTTTATTTACAGTGCAACTTGAAGACAACAAGGACTGCCATTTCCATCTCAAGAGCGCTTTACAGCCCAGGATGGAATTGCAGAGCCTTGCATTTAAATGGAATGTACAGAACTTGGGGCAGCTGAATGAAGGTGACAACCAGGCGAAAAGAGGAGAGCAAATTAAATAAACGAATAAATAAAAATCAACACCAGCATGAAATGATCCTATTGCAGAATCATGTGAGTCATACACTGGAAGAAATTGCACCCAAAAAGCCCATGTCAGTAAACAAATAATAACAAAAAAAAAAAACAGAAAAACAGAAAAAAAGCTTTTATTTCAGTATAAGGAGGGGATGATTAAGATTGCTTTTAAGGACCTTTGAATGGATGTGTAATTCAGCACGAGTTGATCAAGGACAGTGGGTGAGTATTTTATCTCGATTATGGGTAAAGCAAGGAATGCAGTTTCTAAATTCAGTGATGAAAGTGTAAATTATGCCAAAATGAAACAAATGCATGCTTCCTTGTTATCAGTTAATTCCCGAACTGTATAGAAAAAAAATAGAGAATACAGGAGAAAGGTTGATGAAAGTATAAATGAGTATATAACAGAAATAGCACTGTACTAGAGGATCAAGCACCTCCTTTCACCTGCTCCTCACAGGTCCCTTGCTAAAAATAGTTTAATACCCAAACTGGAATATGGCCTTTGTTTTCTCATTATCCATCAAGCCCACACTTCTCACAGAATACAGACTCCTGAAAATAAGTATGCAGATTCATGCTTTTAGCAGACCCTCTCCCCCAATGCCCCCCTGCAGTTTTGTAAAAGAATTCCATTTGGTATCAGAGCCTCATAGGGCCACATTTATCTAAGTACTCTAATATACAATGTTCTAAAACACAGTCATTGCTTCCTTTTAAGAAGACTACCTTTACAAGACAACTGTTGGGTACTCAGGTGTACACAGTCTCTAGTATGCCCTGCATTTAAAACTGGTGTAGGTGAGGGATCCTTCTCTAGACTGGACCAACTACCTTCAACCACCTGCTTACTGACACCAGAAATCTAGAAACCATTCAAAGCTTCAAAGATGCACTTATAGGGCATATCTTTACTGAATCTACCTGCAGCTGCTACTATGACAATGGTTAGATAACCTACCATCCCATATCATAAGTAATAGAATACATTTAAAGTTTATTGGGTCACGTTCTAAAGCAAGTGTTGGATAGTACAGTGGTGCAGTGGTTGCATTGTCGCCTCACAGCAAGAGGTTCTCCAATTCGATTTTCGGCTGGGGATCCTTCTGTGCAGTGTCTGTATGACCTCCCTGCATCCATGTGGGTTTCCTCCGGGAGCTCCGGTTCCCTCCCATGTTACCAAGACATGCATCTGGAGCATTTCTCCTGGGGCCTCCACTGAAAACTAGCTTCGTTCCAAGTCAGACTTTCCTGGTAAACAAATGTTAAACAAATCAATCAATCAATAAATAAAAGTGTAAGTAATAAATCTTTGGAGTTGGATATAACCACCTTACCATATTCATTATCAGATCATACAGTTTTTTGATGCAAAAATTATATTGTTTTTGCATGTTATTTTGTTGGTAAGGAACATAAATTAATGTATGGACTACTATATGTCCATGTTAAATGCATCAGAAGTAGTTTCTAACTTCCTAGAAAGACAAGCTGTAAACTAGTTCTTGTGGTTAGAATAACTCATGCTGAAAAGTAGCACAATATTATGTAGAAGTGAAACCACAATGTAAATAAGAAGCAGCTACTCTATAGAGGCAAGTTATTTCTGATTACCCATAATGTTGTACAGTTGTATGCAAAGTATTGTTCAGTACAGTACCTGTTGTGTCATAATTGTGTAGGTGTGGTCATTCAGAAAACTGAGGAAGCAGAGAAACTAAAAAAAACTGTAATCTTTATTTTTTGCAAAATCACTTGCAACTTTATTGTGAGAAGTACAAAAGAAATTAAATTAATTGTAAAGCAAAAGCACTTGCAAACATAACTAATTCACTTTAAGAAACTTTTGTCAGACTCTTAATGTGGCATATTATATGTGTATTTTTCACATTTGTATAGGAGTTTATATGACTGCACTGTATTTTAGTCATAGCTTTGCTAGCGTTTTGTATATAGTTTTCATTTTCTTCTTCTGTCAATGCACCCTGACTGGATCTTTTAATCTTACCCTAGCTGCTTTGAATCTTACCATCATGTTTTGAATTTTCCTATGTATTGACTTTCTATACAGTACTGTTGTTAAGAAAAAAAAACATGATATGTTTTCTGCTGTTTGAACTAGGGTCACAGATGAAAAGGGTTAATAAACCAGTCCATGTAGCCGAAGAACAAATTGCAAATAAATAAATGTAAGGTTACCACATTTGAAACGCTTGCAGAACTTTTGGTCAGGAACAAGCGCTTAACGCTGTGTCTCAAGATGTGAGGATTTGGTTGGTAGACTGGCAATGTAACACTGCTGAAGAGATGGGAAAAAAGGGGACCTTTGTTTAGGTAGCTAGTTGCTACTGCACAGGAAGGAAGGACCCAGTGTTGAACATGTATATAAGGGAACCATGGGGTAGACTAGGCTCACCCATCATGTTAAACAGGACAAAGTGGAAGCCATTGGTTCTGGTACATGCCTAGGTTTAGTGGTTAGATTTTTTAAATATAAATAGATGGTTCTTGTATAGCCTTGTTGTCCACTAAGGCAGGGGAAGAACAGAGATCTCAGGAAGCATCAAGCAAGACTATCACTACAACAGCGGTGGGCTGTTTAGAGGCAACAGCTGCACTTAACTATTACACAAGTCTGTATTCCCCCCAATAAAATGGAAGGAGATCATTGCCAAAAGGGACCGGTCTTAGACATAACCGTAATCAAACCTGCAGTGGTCAGACAGGAGCACTATTTGCCTGGGCAGACCACTCCAGTTAAAGTCTTAGGTGGAAAAATATTCTCAGGTACCTTAGGTCTGAGTTTATTTGGACTGGCAAGGGAAGCAAGGTAGCAGGCAGATGGCTGCATTTGATGAAATTCCTGATGATGTTCTACTAGGGAATTACTTTACTAGTACAGAACCTTGTGTGCACACTGTTGCACACATTCAGGCATGAAAGCAACCTATAGGAAGGCAGTAGGGGAAGACCCAGTGATGCTGCTACTTCAGTGGGGGAGCTGGATAGTATTATAACCCAGGATCTAGGCCACATCAGGGGAAAAGAATGGGGATTCCCTTGGAATGTGATACTTCTAGGGGAGAGGTAAGTGATGGGTAGGTGGCCAAAACTTGTAGCACCTCTGACAGATGTTACCAGACTTCCTTTGGAAGTGGTACTATAGATGGACAGTAAGGAGGAGTTGAGGCATGCTCAGCTCTCAGAGCTTACATTACAGGACTAGAGGGAGGTAGCCAAGGAGGCCCTAGACACGCAGTGGCTCAGGGAATCCATATACTGGAACAAAGGATTGTAGGTAGTACAGGTAATGGATTCCTGAAGGAGTGCTACAGGGAGAAATAGTACAGCAGTTGGTAGAACTCAAGACCTACCAAATAACACTTCTGGCCATAACTCATGATATTCCTTTTGCAGCCCATATGGGCATTAACTTACTAAAAGATGGATTATGCAAAATTTTTATTGACCTGGAATGGCAAAGGATGTAACAAAGTATTGCATGATATATGAGCAATGCCAAAAGGTTGGCAAGGCTAGAGAGACATCCAAGGCTGATTTGATGCCTTTGCCTGTTATTGAGGAGCCATTGCAGAGGGCAGCTGTGCCCGATGTTCTACAGGCAAGAAATATATCCCAGTAGAGGTGGATTATAATACTGGGTTTCCAGAAGTGGTGGCTCTGTCTTTCATTGAAGCAAAGAAAGTAGTAAATACATTGCTAGACATTCTCAGCAGGGTAAGATTTTGTAGAGAAATGCTGACAGACAGAGATGCCATCTTTATGCCAATCATGTTGCCATGTTTGTGGAATTACTGTGGGGTAAAGCACATAAAGGCTACTCCTACCATCCACAGACAAATGGTTTGGAGAAGAAATTCAACTCTACATTGAAGACAGTATTAAGAGCATTTGCAGAATGGTTCACAAGGGAGTGAACAAGTAGCTGGCCCATCTTCTGTTTACATACAGGGAAGTGCCCCAGGAATCCACATTTTTAACAATTTGAGCTACTCTATGTTTACATGTTAAGCAGACCTCTGCATTTGATTTGTGATGAATAGGAGGGAGAGTGTAATTCCCACAAGGAGTCTGTTGTGGAGTATGTCTTAAACCTCTTTAGGTATGTCCTAAACCAGAGTGTATTTTCTAGTACAACAGGTGATTGCACTTATTCCTGGCATCCTAGTAAGGCCTTTTCACTGTTGCAATAAAAGGTGATTGATGTCAAGTACGTGATAGTTTCCAGGCAGGAGGCCAAAGCACAAACTGTACCATGTTAAGATGATAAAGCCCTATCATGACAAGAGGCCCAGTTACTTAGTATCTGCAGTGAGCAGCAGCAGGAGTAAGAGGGGAATCTGGAGTTGGACCTTTACTGTGATGCTTGAGCTGACACCATGGTGAATGGGATGACCCTCTCCCTACAACTAATCCAGGTTAAGGAAATCTGAGCATTACTGTAGGAATTTTGGGACATGTTTACTAGTATGCCGGAGTTCACCCACCTGGTGAAGTACCATGTAGACATTGGACCTCAGTGACCAATGAAACAATCCTCTGAGAGACGTCCTGAAAGAGTTAAGACTAACTTTGAAAGAGGAAATGAAGAACATGTTGGAGATGAGACTAAACCTGGAGTCCAACAGTCTCTGGGCTTCACTAGTGGTGCTGGTCAGAGCCATACCTGGCTCATTTAAACCCAGCGACTCTGCTCCTCAGTCTGGCACCCCTCAACTCTAAGCTGAGAAGCAAAGAAAAAAAAATCTGATCACCAGTGTGGCACTCCCAAACACTAGGTCCTCCACGACCCTCAACTCCTCTAAGTTGTAAGTGCACAACTCCTCTATGCTGTAAATGAGGAGATAAAAATCTATAGCAAACTACGCTTTACATTAACAAATCAAGCACTTTAGTCCTAATAGGAAAAGCACTAAAGTATTGGAATTATATTCCATACTGTCGGAAATGAATGCCAGTACTGCATTACTGACTGATATGCATTTGCCTGACACACCTCTTAACAGCTTGTGATTTTACGTCACCCTAACTATGCCTCTTATGCTTGTGCCAAAGAATGATGGCAGCACCCACTTCTGTGGGGGATACATGAAACTGAATAGTTTACACAGTCAGGTGCTTACCCAATACATAAGAAAGATGAAACCCTAGAGTTGTTGGATGGGGATAAGTATCTAAATATTATTGACTTAACCAAGGATTACTTGCAGGTACCATTGACACTTGCGGCAGGGGAGAGATGAGAGCTTCCTAACCCATCTGGGTTGCATGAGTATACAAAAATGCTTTTTGGTATGACAAATGCCCTAGCAACCTTCCCTGAGCTGGTAGATCACATACTAGTAGCAGCAGGAAGTGATATCCCTGCTTATCTGGATGATATTATCACTTACAGATGGCCCTAGCAGAACATGTGTAACATGGCAGTGAAATGTCGAGCAGATTGCAATGGGCAGGGCTGACTATTAAGGATAACAGGTGTCAGGTAGGTATGGCAGAGTTATCTGAGAGGGTGCTAGAAACATTAGGACAGAACCTTGCAGGCATGGCCCACCCTAACTAGCAAAAAATCAGATGAGGGCATTCTTAGGGACAACAGGGTGTGAGAGAACATGTGTTCCTCAGTATAGTGCAGCAGCTACTCCTCTTACAGACTTTACTAGGAAAAATAGAACAGATAAGGTTTTCTGAACAACTGCTTTAGGAAACGGAAAATGAATATCAAAAGCTCAAGGAGGTTCTTAGTGGTCCCCTTACATTGGTTAGTCCTTATTATAGTCAAGAGTTTGTAGTACAGGTAGAAGCTTCTACATATGTAGTGACAGCTGTAGTGAACCATCTTTCCTAAGAGGGTGAAGAGTGTCCTGTCTTGTGCAGCCATAGAGAAAGTATGTCTGGGTATAATTTGGTCACTGCTTAAGCAATGACCCTACCTATATGGTAAAATGTTTATTGCAGTTTCAGACCATAACCCATTAAAATGTCTACATAGAGAAAGCGGACAGAATGGGAAGCTTCTTAAATGTAGTTTAGCTTTTCATACTGATAATATGAGTATCCAACATGTTTGTGGTAGTGCCAATAGTAATGAAGAATGACTACACAAGGGGTATAGGATAATATACCAAAAGTCTGTACTCTTGTCTCAAATTTCATTTCTTCAAGGATATCTCCAGAAGACTCACATTAGGGTCCTAAGATGCAAAAGATTTGAAGCCAAGGGAATGCCAGACTAAAATAAACCATTATGAGAATCAAGACTTGTTTGACTTTTTAGCTTTTCCACGATTAGGAGTCGCCACAGCGGAACTCCGGTCCACTAATGATTGGCAGTAGAGTTTTATGGTGCCGAGTTGCCAGCCCGATGCCCAACCTTCAGCGAAGGCACACCCATTCACGCATGTCTTTTGAATGCCACTCGACCGCAGGGAGGAGATGCAGGCTCCACACAGAAGGCACTCCAGCCAAGAATTGAACAAGAGAACCTCTTGCTGTGAGGCAACAACGCTACCGCTGCACCACCGCGACTATGTCTGAGAATCAAGACTGAAAGCAAACATTTTTTCTTTTTTTTTTCTCTTCCTCTCATGTTTACCTGTAATGTATACTATCTTTGTAAAAAAGAGACAATTTTGTTTGCCCAGACATCAAAGGACAGTTAGATATGTTGATCCTCTAGGGCATGATTTCTAATGTAACATGGCACCTTTTCTAATGTAACAATCAGGGATAAAAGAGCAGTGGAATGTAATGGCTATAAAACTCTAAGGCTCAACTGGAATTTCATTCGTGAAGGAAAACACATGTGTTTTGACAGGCCTTGTTGACTGGTGTACCAATTTATGGTGTGTTTTGCTAGCAACAATGATGTCATGGAGAGATGGACCGCAGTAGGATTTTGCAATATAATTGTATGATATAGCAGTAGAAAAGTTGTTATTGTTGATGCTGATGATGCTTGTTTTGTGCCTGTGGACTTATCTTTGAGTAAGTAACTGTTTCAGGGACAATCTTCTTGTAGCAGATAAACAAGGGAACTGGGACTGGTGTTTTGTTTGCATTCAGTCAATGTTTATTGCCTTTACTTTTAAATTTCCTTATTTGCCAATCTACTTATATTTTACACTGCATTTGCATTATTTTCTTTATTGTTTAAATAAAACCCATTTATTTACATTTAAGCTGTTGTGTCTGGTATTTTTATTGTAATTGTATTTATGCAGTGTTCTTCAGCTGAGAAGAGAGTAACCATTATTTACACTGTGGGGTAGCAAACTGTAGGACACACACCTACAAGATCATTTTGTCTGACTACCAGTGAAAGAAGTATTAACTTCTGATTTAACAGCTGCAGGTAACTGGAAGTCTCTGTCTTTCTCAGAGTTTTTGTAACAACATCAAGCCAGAAAGAAAGCTTTGGGTAGTGGAAGAATTTGGTCTGTTTCCATGCAATATGTTTGTGTGAAAATAATAATGTTATGTTGCCCATATCTCGCCTTCGATCTTGCTGTTCTGGTTCGGAGCCGATCTTCAGCTCTGACTCGGATGTATACTGTAGCTCGAGAGCTTTTACTGGATCAAAGCTAGCTCCTATCCCAGCATGACTAGCGGCACTTACCCAGATCTTGTTTGCCGCTTGCAGTGTCAAGATTGCAGATACTGGCTCAGGCTAAGTGTTTTTTTCTCTTCTTATATTTTGAGCAAAAATTTTCTAGTTTAGCTTAGCTAATTTGTTAACGGTAGTTGTCATTAGCACTTCTATCTATCCCTGTCCTGTCTGATGACTTGTTTTTTATGTACATTAATCGTTTTTTCTCTCTGACCTTTACCGTCGTTCAAACCCATTTAATTTAGAGGGTTCTTCTTCCTCTTCTTACCTTTAGCTTTTAAGGAGTTATCATTTAAGTTAGAGGCTCTCCTTAGGTGGGGAGTTCGCCGTTTAACCTAAAGCTCTCCCCCCTTTCCCTTTAAAAAAAATATATATATATAAATATATATATATATATATATATATATATATATATATATATATATATACATACATATACATACATATATATATATATATATATATATATATATATATATATATATATATATATATATATCTAATATTGCTTGTATGTTATTGCTATAGTTTTTTTTCTCTTTGTCTAACTATACAGAGTGCTTCATAGTGTTATTGCATAGTCTTCTTCTAGCAGTCTATAGCATTAAACATAGTGCTGTTTCCTATTATGTCTAAGGATACTGCCAAGGATTCAAAACCTTCTGGCTTCAAAAAATGCGACTCATGTTGCCAAAAAATGTCCCTTACGGATGGGCACACGAGTTGTGTATATTATTTAGGGGGTTCATATTACATTATCAAAATTCCAGAAGGTCGAACACCAGATGTTAGAACTTGGAAGATCGAAATGTAATAACATCGAAACATCAGAACAGCGAATTTTTTCCCAGTGAAAAAATTTGCTGTTCCGAAAAACACACACACAAAACAAGCACACCAAAAACCTGATAAACCTACACTAAACCTTACATACACAACTACCTATGCACTAAACTTAACCCAAACCCTAACCCTAAGGTCCGTCACTATTGCACACTTACCTTACCTGCACCCTAACCCTAAGGTCCGTCACTATTGCACTCTTATCTTACCTGCACCCTAACCCTAAAGTACGTCACTATCACACACTTACCTTACCAGCACCTTTGCCCTAAAGTCCGTCACTATCGGACACTTACCTTACCCGCACCCTAACCCCAACGTCCATCACAATCACACACTTACCTTACCCGCACCCTATCTCCAACATCCATCACAATCACACACTTACCTTAACCCGTTCCGTAACCTTCGCACCACAGTGGAGAAAATGTCAAAGCCGCAGAAACATCCAACCAAATTCTTTCCCTGGGAAAGAATTCGGACTTCCATGGCTTCGACATTTTCACCTTTCGAACTTCCAGGTTCGAACTTCTAGTGTTCAACCTTCTGGAAGCTCAATTAGGTAATAGGAACCCATTGTTTAAGACCTCTTCATCTGCAGGACTTTTGCTCTATTTGCCATGCCTTTAGTTCACAAGTCCTGCAGGATAGAAGAAACAAGCTAATCTTGAGAGGTTTGCTGAAGAGCCGCTTTGATGCTGTCATGGAGGGGACTCAGCCAGCTAAAAAAATGGATAAAGTCAAGCCTTCATCCACTTCAGCTCTGTGTTCGGACCCATCTAGGGATAAGGATAAACCACAAGCTAAGTCGGACCTGACTTTCGGTTCCGACAAGACATCTTCACCTATGGTTCCATGAGTGTTTTCGGAGCCAGTAAGGCCCCATAAGCATTCTAGGTCTCCTGCCTTGGAACCGGTGCAGTCTGCTCCACAGTCTCTTACTACAATCTGTGGCAGGCAGTCACCAGTCTTCAACAAATTCCTGTCGGTCATCCAGGAGCCTCTCGGATGATGATGTGGAGAGGGTGGTAAAGAGGCTTCTTAGGACACCAGCATTAGCCAAAATACTTTTGGGCCCACCCCAAACGGAAATGTTGCTGATAGCCCAAACTACACCTGTCTCGATTACTCCTTCGACTCCTCTGTGTTCGGAGCCAGAGTGTATGGAAGTCATAGTGGTTGAACCGTCGGTTCCAGTAACCTCCTCTGGTCTTTCAGTTCTGACTACTGCTCCGATCTCCTTGATATCCCCTTCTATCAAGGGATCTGGGGGCCGACACTCCCTCATCAGCTCCGAGGGGGGTGAGTGGCATCGGACCCTTGTCTGACCCTACTCTCCCTCTCGAAACTTGGGCACAGGTCAGCTTGGCTCCTACATTGGCCTTGGAGCCATCGCCCTTGGTTTGAAGGAAGTCTCCTGCTTCTTCGGAGCCGGAGATCCTTTTGTGTCAGAACTGCAACTCCGTCGAGGTGATGAGGAGCATGATGTCTGCTGAGACAGCTCCACCCTCGGCTCCATTGTCTCCTTTACCCTCAGTGCCAGTGTCTGCCTCTGAACCTCCCCTCCGCCCCAAGCATAGGGAACCCATGCTCCAGGATGCCCCACTGGGCAATCCCACCTCATCCAAAACCTCCCCTGAGCATCCCTCAGAGGAGGCCCCTTGGAAGAAGACTTGCAAGAGGAAACATGTGGACTCCTCTGAGTCCTTGACATCAGAAACAAAGTTGGATGTCTCAGAAGGGTCCCCATGGTCCCCCTGAAGATGTTTCCTTTTCAGACATCTTAGAAATCCTTAGACAGAGGGGTGACTGGAAGTCCCTTGCCCCTTCTTAAGATGAGTCGGTGTACCTGGATGCATTCGGTTCCCGACCATCCACCACGTGGGTATCTCTTCCTTTTGACCCACTACTGCATGTAGTGAGTCGGAAGGCTTGGACCTCTCCAGACACGATGTAACCAGTTCCGCAGAGTCCCAATAAATTCATTACAGCCCCTGGAGACAGGCTCTTCGTATCTAAAGGTGTTCCTGCTGATGATATGGTGGTGGTGGCAGCCACCAAGAAGGAATTAGCGGAAACTTCTTCATCTGTCCATCCGCCGAATAAAGAGTCTCGTACGATGGATAGATACAGGAAGCATATCTTTTCTTCAGTGACCTTTACACTCAGGTCACTGAACTATTTGCCCCACTTTACAAGGCTTCAAAGGGATCTCCTCAAGGAGTTAGGAGATGCCTTACTGGATCCTACAGCTGTGGGAGCCTCGGACAAGGCGTCTTCTCAGCTCGCGACCTTGACTTCAGTGGTTAACTCCTCCATGCGGCTTATTTCTTATGCAGCTGATGGGGCGAGCAGGGTGGCAGGCACAGGGTTAGCCTTATGCAGACACTCCTGGATGCACCTTTGTCATTTTGCTGAGCCCATCAAGCCTTCCTTTACCAATGCCCCCTTTGATGGCTCATCACTGTTCAGGCTGCAGGTAAAAGAGACTCTTACGAGGTGTGAACAGGATGGCAAAACTCTCTTTCTGCCATAGGAGTAAGTTTTTCTGCTCCATCTAGGCCCTATCCTAAAGGCCAGAAGAGCGGAAAAATGTGGTTCCAGAAATCCCCGGGAGCTTCGCCAGACACACATGAAGAAATTTCCCCCAGGGGCATTGGAGGAAATAACAACAGAAGACACTGACCTCGCAGCAGGGGGGTCTGCATTACCAGGGCGACAAAGGTACCTTCTCTAGTAGGACCTTCCAGCGCTCCTGAAGGGAGGACTGACTCTCCAACTCCAGAGACAGTTGGGGGGAGATTATCCTTGTAGCCAAAAGCCTGGCAGACAATCACAAAAGATACATGGGTACTATCCATAACATCTGTTGGTTACAATATCCCCTTCTCACTACTTCCCCTCTCAGGAAGGCAATACTTTATCCCAGACATTCCACCCAGTCTTCAGGATCAAACAAACCTGGAGGTTCAAAGGTTGCTAAGAAAAAGAGTCATCCAGGAAGTCCCCACAGACCAAATTGGATCCGGAACTTACTCAAGGTTCTTTTTAGTTCCAAAGAAAACAGGCCACTGGAGGCCCATTTTGGATCTCAGCAAGCTGAACAAGTCAGTCTAGAAAACAACGTTCCGGATGGTAACACTGCAGTCCATTCTTCCCTTTCTGTGACAGTACAATTGGATGTGCTCTATCAATCTCCAAGATGTGTACTACCATATAAAAATGGACAAGCGATCAAGGAGATATCTACGCTTCCACCACAGCTCCCAGTGTGTTCACCAAATGCTTGGCAGTAGTTGTGACTCACCTAAGGTGTCAAGGAATCTGGGTGCTTCCATATCTAGACAACTGGCTCCTTACTGCCACCATTGAGCATCATCAAATCAGGGTAAGGGAATACACAATCCGCTCTAGTTCTCAACTTGGGATCACCATAAACTACGAAAAATCTGCCTTGTTGCCTTGTCAATATGTTACCTTTATAGGGGCAGATTTAGACACAAGGGCCATGATAGCAAAGCTGCCTCAAGAAAGATTATAAACGATTCGTCGCCAAGTTGTCATACTGTTAACACAAAAAAGGATTCAAGCAAGATTTGTCCTCAAGGTCCTGGGTTCTATGGTGGCAGCAGTCACTCCGGTCCCCATGGCTCGCTTCCACATGAGAATTCTACAGTGGCTTCTATTTGCACAATGGTCATTCCAGGATTTACCAGTGTCACATCAGATTTTGATCATGGAATATTGCAAAAGGGATCTGGAGTGGTGGCTTCACTCCCCCGTGGTGACAATAGGCAGACCATTTCTACCCCCCCAACCTATAGCCACAGTGACCACGGACACTTCCCAAATAGGGTGGGGGGCATTATCTGGGACAGACTGTTCAAAGGACTTGGCAGGAACATGAGTACCACTTTCACATCAATGTCCTGTTGATGAGAGCAGTGCTCCTGGCTTGGCAAGCACTTCAGGACTCTCTACCTACAGGGACTATAGCAATTCAAATGGACAATATGTCAGTAGTATGGTACATCAACAAACAGGGTGGAATCAGGTCTTACCCTTTGTGTTGAGAGGCTCTATGAGTTTGGCAATGGGCGATGTCTTCCCAATGCTTTCTGGTTGCAACGTACAACCCGGGGAAATCCAGCATGATAGTGGACAAGCTCAGCCGGGCTATCCTGATGCCCCATGAGTGGTCCCTGAAGCAGGAAGTTGCAGACTTGATTTTTCCCAAATAGGGCCAGCCATGGTGCTATCTGTTTGCCAACCCCCTCAACAACCAGTGTAGCAGCTACTTTGCCCTAGTCCCACCACTGGGACAGTCACCCAGGGATGCACTTGTTCACAATTGGTGACTGCTTTACACCTTCCCACCTTTCCTCTGATCCCCAAGGTTCTTCAGAAAACACAGTTATTGGGTTGCAAGTTAACCTTCATTGCCCCTTACTGACCTCGTCAGATATGGTTCCCATTCCTTTGGCCTCACCTGCAAGGGGAGCTTTGGATCCTAGACCCAGTGCCAGATCTTTTGAGACATCAGTTGGGGGCTCTCCATCCGTCTATTCAAACTCTGAAGCTCACAGCTTGGTTTCTCCACTTCCGGTCTTAGCCAGGCTTCCCGATGTTTCCCCAGCAGTTCAGCACATTTTGATTTCCTCCCATAAGCCCACTACTGGGAGACTTTATGCTAGAAAATGGAAGAGGTTCTCTTGTTGGGCAGGCATAAATCAGGTTGATCCCTTTACTGCTCCCATTTCAAAGATTCTTGAATTTCTTTCTGAAACATTTAACCAAAGAGCAGCTGCAGCTACTATCCGAGTTCATTTAGCTGCCATTTCAAATTTTATTATGGTAGAAATTGGTTCCAGTATCATGTCCTATAGGTTATGCAAGGCTTTCCTAAGAGGTACTACCCTATTAAGACCTCCGATAACAGAACCTGTTCCCCCCTGGAATCTAAATTTAGTTTATGATGCTCTAATTCTTCCTCCCTTCAAACCATCTGCTTCTTGTCCGCTCAAATTTCTGACTTGGAAGACCCTTTTCTTGGTTGCAATCACCTCAGCTAGAAGGGTCTCAGAATTACAGACCTTATCTATTCATCCCCCTTACTTGATTTTCCATAAAGATCAGTTTTCTCTCAGAACTAACCCCTCGTTTTTACCCAAGGTATGTTCTGACTACAATCTGAATCAGTCCATAGAGCTTCCTGTGTTCTTCCCCAATCATAGCAACAAGGCAGAGTATAAGTAAGTATAAGTTTCATCAACTGGATGTTCAAAGACAGTTACATTTCTATTTAGCACTTATATTAAGTGATCGAACAGTGAAATGTTTGAACACATAATAATCGACCCCAAAATATCGAAACACCGTACTATCGAATGGCAAAAAACACCCAAACAAACCATTAAAGTGCTCTAAGTAGGGGGGGCACGCCCCCCTGCCCCCCCTCACACCCCCGCTACTTAAATATACCAACTCCAACATTGCAGTACAGTGCAGACAATGGAAAACCTCCATGTCTGCACTGTGCAGAGATCTCCTTTGAACCATTTGACATTACGATGGGTCAATATTTAGGGGTCGATTATTATGTGTTCAAACATTTCACTGTTTGATCACATAATATAGACCCTCTGTTTACACAAGACCAAGGACTTTAGAAAATCTGATCAATTGTTCATATTTTTTGCGACAATAAAAAAGGTTGTGCTGTCTCAAAGGTGACTTTAGCAAAGTGGCTTTCAGACACTATAAAACATGTCTACGAGTTGCATAAACCAACACTTCCAGGAAAAATGAAAGGGCACTCAACAAGGGCCTTGTCTACCTCTATTGCCTTTCAAGCCAGATTGTCTTTGGATTCCATCTGTGCAGCAGCTACATGGGCTAATCCTCATACCTTTATCACTCATTACAAAGTAGATGTAGCCTCCCGGAACAGGGCATCCTTTGGTTCCACGGTCCTGAAGAGTTTTTTCCAGTGAGCCACCCAAGAATCAGCAAGAATGAAGGCGAGATATGGACAACATATAACAAAGCTATGTACTCACCATAACATTCCATGTTTGTTGTCCTTGATCTTGTCTTCCTTCTTGTGTCCCTCCCTCCTTCCCCCTTCCTATAGGATCGAGAGGGATCTCTTGTTTTATTGGTTATACTGGCTGGTTGTCCTTTATACCATATCTTATGGTTAGTATCAGTCTACTACTATTACTATTGTGGAGTGATCACATCTTTATATGTAGGTGTCATCGGATATGTAAAGTAGAGTATATCTCTTGTCTATTTATATAGTCTAGTGTTGGGTTATCACAGACGAGATCTGGGTAACTACCACTAGGCATGCTGGGATAAGGGCTAGCCTTGAAGCAGTAGAAGCTCTCGAGCTATAGTATACGGCCAAGTCAGAGCCGAAGTTTGGCTCCAAATCCAAACAGCAAGAAGGAAGGCGAGATCAAGGACAACAAACATGGAACGTTATGGTGAGTACATAACTTATTTTTTTGTGTGAAAGGCAGTTACCATGGGTAAAGGGTTGCTGAAAGCCATTGGTTCAGAGAGAGAGTGGTGTTGTAGCTTGGTAAGGGAACAGTATGAATTTTAATTTGGGTGAGGAGGTTAGAAACCCATACCCAGGGCAGTAATGCATATTATACCATGACCGCCGAAAAACGTGCACGCTGATTGGCCAGCGTGCCCGTTGTAAATCGAGTTATACTAATGGAAAAAGGTCTGGTCACCCGGACTTTTTTCCATTAGTATAACACGGTTTTTTAAAACACTGTCTCGCTATGTTAAATGGGTTTAACATAGCGAGACAGCTTTAAAATAAGCAACGGAAATCTCCGTTGCTTATTTTAAAGCTGTCTCGCTATGTTAAACCCATTTAACATAGCGACAGTTAAAAAGCAACGGAGAAAGCAAGATCTCCGTTGCTTTTTTTAGTGTTAGCTATGTTAAATGAGTTTAACATGCGAGACAGTTTAAAATAAGCAACAGACATGTCCGTTGCTTATTTTAAAACTGTCTCGCTATGTTAAACTCATTTAACATAGCAAAACACTAAAAAAAAAGCAACGGAGACCTTGCTTTCTCCGTTGCTTTGCTCAACTCTGATGTACTGCACAGGCGTGCAGTACATCAGAACTGCCGCGGATGCCAGACATCTGCGGAAGGGTAGTAAACAGGCATTATACTATGCCATTATTTAAGAAAAGCAATAGTTTCTTTTCTTAAATAATGTCATGGTATAATAGCAATAACCCACGCCTGGGTGTGGGTAATGCTAAATTTACCCACGGTTGGCTTTGTTTGGTCCCTCCCTCGGGACCAAACCACGCCAACTGTGGGTAAATTTAGCACTACCCACACCCAGGCGTGGGTTATTGCTATATTCCAATAAAAAACTTTCAATCACCACAAAGTCCAGCAGCCGTACCACAAAGGTGAATTCACCACAGGATTTTATTAGAACAGGCAAACAGTTGCAAACTGGTACAGACTAAGCACAGTAGGATGCTTTCGCCAAACAGTTAGGCTTCTTCAGAGTCGTAACAAAAAACTAACATACACATACATTTTAAATACCATACTCAATGCTACTATTGGTTGAACAATAGGTTTTTGCTCCCCTGTAATCCTGAGAGGAATAAAGTTGGTGTGTTGTTCTGTCTGATCTGTGAACATTACAAAGGCATGCAAACCCATATGTTGCAATGCTCACACAATATTTGAATACAGAAGTTCATTTTATAGAATATGAAATGGATGACTAAATCGGTGCAGTTTTGCCATGCACTTGGTATTTGTTTTATTTATTTATTCATTTATTCTCAAGAGATCATATGAGCTACCTAGTTCCTTTTTCCTGTTCTTTCTCTTTTTTGGGGGTTTACTTCACTTTTCATTGCAGTAGTTTACTGTTGCAATACTGATGACAAGGGAAACTCTGTATCACGACACTTGGGCTTGAAGGCTGAAGAGATTTATTTGACAAAATGGCCCCAGGAAGGATGGATTTGCATCTGTAAATCAATAGAAAATAATTGCATTAAATTGTGTAAATAACAGTTAACATTTCTAATTTGTTTATGTGTTTAGGTGCAGTGTTATAAATAGTTGTGTGTTTCATATAAGTAGCTTTCTGTTTTTTTTGTTGTTATTAATCATTTTACTCTTAAGGTTGAACTGAATGCTTTGCAGTTCCAAGGTAACAATGATGTATGCAATGGATGATCACGTCTTTGCTGTTTTTCCAGCCTTTGAGGTTTGACAAACGGGTTGATTGTTGTTTGTTTTCACCTTAAGACAGCTCTAAGTAATGTTAGTTCTATTTCTGTGATGCTGCACCTGGATAGCATTACAGTTAAAGGGTGAAACGGTCATTTGGGTTTCTGTATTCTTAAGTGTCATTATAATGAGAGATACCGAGGCAAGGTGCCAAAAAGAAAGAAAATCAAGAAATTAAATGAGAGGTAAGGGTTTGAACGTAATAGACCTCATGTGAACTGTATTTGTAGAAACCGATCACCAAACAGTAGTGTAACTGAAACTATAACAAAGGCACCATGATATCGGTGAAGAACCACGGTCTTATTACTTAAGGTTAATAGCCCTTGAAGGACGATTTATGAATTACATGGAGATAGTTTACTGACAGCATAAAAGAGCACACATGATTGCTTTTGTCTGTAATATGTATATCTGTAGTTCTTGATTACTAAAATCACAACCTGCCATGCCAAACTAAAAAGTCATATGTCTTCCAAGGTTAGATAAAATACGATATGTTGATTAAAGTGTCAATAAAGAAAATTAAAACATAATAATATACCTGTCTATGTGTGTATGTCTCTTTGTCTATGTATAGACACACAAACACAGACACACACTCAGAGACACACACACGCGTGCTCACACGCACACACACACACACACACACACACACACACACACACACACACACACACACACACACACACACACACACTCCTATGGATGATATGTATGATCACCAATTTAACTATTATACATGAAAAAAATATAACTGGAGGTGCAGTTGTTAAAACCAGTTTGAGAATAAAACTGAACACTGATACCTGAAAAAGGTCTGAGTGAATGTTTGACCACAGACTAAACAAGTATGGCTTGGACCAATCTCAAAAGATGTTTTAAAATATTCTTTGTTGATACACTGAAAATATGCTGAGACGTAAACTAAACTACATTAACAGCTTGTTTGCAAATGTGAGCTAGATGTTTATGTAAGCAATAATGCCCTATAAGGTGGGTATTATTGGGGAGATTATGGACCACCTATGTGAGTTGTGAAGCCAGATGCTACAGGTGGTAGCCCTGTTCATCACTAAAAGGTCTATTTCCTTAATAGCTCCCATCACAAAGGGCATTATTGCACTTAAAAATGGTCTTTGTTAGTCCTAAAATACTTTTCCTGCTCCCTCCCCACTGCTATTCTCTTTTAGTATATATATATATATATATATATATATATATATATATATATATATATATATGTATGTATATTTGCATCTATTTTTTTATGTAGAATATTTCCTCAGCTTTGTGTTTCATAGTTGCTCTAGGATATGGAATTGATGTTGGAGGATGTATTTTACATCCAAAATATAAATATATATGTTGTGCAAGCATTTAATGTGTGCGCACACGTGTGAAAAGACACACCGTTTAGATATATACACACACGCATATATATATATATATGTATGTATATTTATATTCCACACTAACGGATGCAGAGGGGGAGAGAGACAGAGAGAGTGTGACACCCACACATATGCAGAATTTTATATGGATAACCCCCCCCACACACACACACACACACACACACACACTGAAATGAACTCAGCAATTAATAGCCATTTTTCTGACTGTCTGTACTTTAGCTGACTTATTGTGGTCAAATGAAAGAAAAAAATAGAAAAAAACAATGCATCTCTTCCACTTCTACCCATCATACCTCTCAAAAGTCCCTAATTTTGCAGAATTTCCTTCATTTTGCGTCAAATTTTTGTTGTGTCTATTTAAAAAAGTTTAATTTTTCATACTTCATATTGTTCAGAAAAAGCATGTTAGTGGAAAAAAAGAGAGGAAAAAGTATGTTGGTGCAAAACCTATTGCTCTGTTAATGAAATGAATTAGGGTGATGTTTACATTTTTCCTGATTTTGCATCTTTATCACTCCATTCATTTTGGCATTGTTCAGAATTGTTAAGCAAAAAAGTTAAGTATGGGCTTGTCACAAACACCATCTCTGTCTCCCTTTCTTTCTCTCCCTCTCTCTCTCACACACACACACACACACACACACACACACACACACACACACACAGTCATTCCAATGCAGTTGACTGCATATTTTTATTTTCCCAAACTTGATAAACATGGCTATTTTAAGAGTCTCACACGATATATAGAGGCTTTCCAGCAATACAAAACTAAGAAACCAACACAATTGGAAAATGGTGTGAAGAATAAAAATTACAAAAATGCATTGTTTAAACACACATTAGAATGTGGAGGAGCCAGTTTTAGTTTTTTTTTGTTATCGAGTCTGTTCCCAGAGAAGTGAGAGGGGGAGCCTGGGAAACTAAACTGGAGTACAGGGAAACCTATTGGAAGATTGCTTTGGAAGCTAATAGGTACCCTGGTCTTAATGATAACATTTCTCTGGTTCCATTACTAAAATTAAGGTCTGCTAAGCTTTAATTAGTATATTATTTATGTATACTTTCTACCTTTTGCATACATTGCAGTGCTACACATTTTTATTATATTCAATATTATAGATCATGTGTACTTATTTCTCAAACAGTAACTTATTTTGTGGATATTTTTACAATATGTTTTAATAATGTTTGTATGAAAGTATACCTTTAAAAGGTAAGTGATTCTTAATTGAAAGTATGAGAGTATATAAGGGGTGGTACATTTCTATTTGGAATTTATCTGATGAAGTCTCGGAAGTACTCGGACAAAAATGCACTTTTTACTTTGTGAAGTGTTAATCTTTGCTGGTATACAGATTAAAATACCATTTTATCTGCACTTGTCCTTCCTGCTTTTCCAGTTGTGTTGATTTCTTATTTTAAGAGTCTCTGATAGTGAGGCAGAAGTAAAACGGCAATGACAGCTCCTGGCAATTTTTATTGCTGTTACTTTAGTATTTTTCCTTTTAACAGGCACTCGCTACATTAGCTAAACAGTCACATGTAGTGAACAAAACAGTATGGAGAACATTTCTTTTTCTGTCTTTGCTTCACCATGACTTAATATGTGGTGTAGTACAGGTACTCTCATGCTAGTAGGTTGTTCAAAAAAAAAAAGTGTTTGAACTCCAACTAGCCCAATCTCCCATTTCTGTTGCCCTCCCAACACCCAGCTCTATAAACTGTATAGTCCTGCCAGAGCCAAACCTTTAACCCTAAAACCCCCATCCAGTTCACAACCTGAGTCATTACTTCCTCACCTTAAAACTCCACACCCTTCCGACTCCCTAACCCTAAACTCCATGATAAATCTCAACTTTCAGTCCCTCTTCACTAAACCTGAATTACCCAATTACTCACTAACCCTATAATCCGCCTCCCACTCCCTAATCCTAAAATCTCCCTCCCTCTCTCTCCCCATGGCTGATTGCCCAAGTTCATATTTCAGTTTGAGCACAAGCAGCAGCCTACAAGCCTACACTACCTACAAGACACTCAAGCTCCTGGCTACAAGACTGGATCTTTTGAGCACCTGTAGTCAAACTCTTAATATGTTGCTGTGAAGCTGAGGATTTGATGCAGGACTCTCCTCCACCATTAATATTCTATTGGAGACCATCTTTTCTGTAGTATAATATTGAGCTGAAGTTCTGCTTATTTTCTAATGTGATTTAAATTATGCAATTCCCAATTTGTTTAGGTTAATACATTATAAAATGTGAATCGTACAGTTTGCAAATATTTTTTTTTTAATCAGCATCAAATGTGACCCTCTGGTACTAGCCTTTCAACATCTTCCTTGAGTTTTGAAGAAAAGATTTTCACACTGTCTAAGGTGATTTTTCCCATCCATGTCCACTGAGAAGATATTTTAATGTAGGAGGAGTTTAGAGCAGTGCACGATTGTTGCTTTGAGCAGGGGTTAAGAAACTAACAATGGAGAATGTGGATCAGTGATGGACAGTATGCACTAATTCCTGACATAACAGATAAGTTGTGGGGCACAAATTGTTGCTTTATGAAGTGTCCAGTTACTGATGCAACAGTTAGAGTTGGGGGGGGGGCGGGGGTAGAAAAAGAGACTGTTTAAAAACAGGATGAGTGCACTGGAAGGGAGACACCAGTTAATGTCAGGAGTGTTACAATGAAGAAAATGTGTTTCAGCAGACTGTAGTGGGAGAGGCATTGGCTGTTCATATGCTGGCTGAAATATGTCAACTCTGGGTGCTGATTTACACAGTAAGGTAGGATAGTGCACCTATCACTAGGACACCAGATGGGATGGGACATAAAGATGCTGACTGCCAGGGTAGGAGCAGGATAGCATGTGGAATGTGATGTGATCACGCTAAGTACTATTCCTCGGGGGAAGTGTAAACTTATTTGAGTGGAGTGTGGAATCCACTAGCTTTCTTAATGCATAGTTCCATTGACTAGCTAGACAACCTGCAAATAATGGTGCCTTTCATGAAAGTTATCCGCTGTTTTATGTCATTAATTGCACATCCATAACACAACAGCAGCATTTCTCTAGTCTGATGCTATGGTGGCAAGGAGCATTAATCAACTTGGAAGTATCATGCTGTTGTCTTAGCATTGCTGGAGCTCTGTTCAGTACAGAACATTTTTTGAATCTAGGTCACTTTAAATAGAAAGGCAGCAGAGTAACGTTGTCTTCTTAATACCAACATTTCTTTGATTAGTTGGGATGCATCTGTTATGCTATAATCAAATATTTAGTCAGCTAAAAATGGGAATAAATTCCTAAAACTAATATGGGTGAGATAAGTACAACAGAATAACCCTTGAAATGCACTTCTTTCTAGTATTTCATTGCATGATTTTTGACTGATAAATTAAGGGGATAAATTAGCCTGTTTAATTTGCTATTTCAGTGAATTTAAATTTTACTCCCCCTCAAGCCCCCAGTTTCTGTTCCTCCTTTCTCTAGTTGCCCCAAGTCTTCTTAAATGTCTGTGAATTCCATAGTGAGGAGCTCACAATCCTCTCCATATAAAAGTACTATTTATTTTTCTTGCAGATTCATTAAGCTGTTGTTTCCTGTATGTATTCAATGCTTTCCTTGTCTTTCTTGTTCAGGTGACCCCTTCACATCTCCTAAACCTTGTATTGTGTCCCCATGTCATAATGCCTCCCACCCATTTCTTTGTGGTATCTGCTGAAAAGAGTCCCAGTATCTCTAACCTTTTATCATAGTAATTTCCTTCTGTCCTGCAGACCTTTTTCATGACTTTTCCTGAGTGTGCTTCTAGCAGCCCAATATCCTCCTTCCTGTATGGCCTTGAGAATCATATACTGTACTCAGTTTGTAGTCTGAGCAAGTCTCAATAAAGAATTAATATTGTTTCTTTACTTATAAAACATGTTTTCAGGAGGATCTTCCTGTTTTCCTGTTTGCTTTTACAGTGTTTACATTTTTTGCAGTGAAGTGATGATTTTGCAAAGAATTTTCGGAATAAGCAGTCATTTTAAGTATTTCCATTCTAAGTGGACAGAATAAAGAGGTGGAGAGTCACTGATGAACCTAACAAAGATGTCAATCTAAGAAATGATTTCCACCATCTAATGGCATTAAATATTTAAATGATAATTATGTGATTAAGCTAAAGTATTATTTTTAGTGAGATTAAGCTAAAGTATTATTTTTAGTGGCCAATGTAGGAGATAAATTTAACTACAAACTTTTTAAATTTGGTGGAGTGTCTCAGTATAATCTCATTCAAGAGAGTCTGTGTAGTTAGGGCTGAGATAGATATGGAAAGGGATCAGTATGCTAAAGTGGAGGTGAAAATTTCCATCAATCATCTATCCTCAGTCAACAGTCTCACTCATTTTAGATGAGGTTTGAAGGAAAAGGGGGATTAGGGTGAGATAAGGGCATACTGAGTGCAGTGCTCTGAACTGTGGAAATGACAGAAGGGAAAGAAAGGAAGGAGGACACATTTCAGGGACATAGTTCAGCACTGTTTCCAATTGTCCAGAAGATATTAATTTACAAGCTGACAGATTCACCACATAGGTAAGCTCGAGTGTCCTTCAGGATGGATCAGGTATGTAATATGTAATATATAAATTCAGCTCTTACCACAGTAAACTGTGTTCACTACAGTATGCAGGAAATTTAAAGGAATTATCATTGTTATGGCATAAGGTCATCTACAAAAGGAAGTGTCTGCTGAAATTCGCCACAAGAGGGCCACGTTTAAGCCACTTATCTGTAACATACAGAAAAAGGGTGCTGCTTTTGAACAAGTTTATCTTCATCATCATTATCATCAGCCTCATTTTTCCCATTTATTCTACATGGGGTCAGGGTTTTGTGTCAACTGTCACCATCTCTCTCTCTCTCTCTCTCTGTTTATTCAGTGCTACTGTCCTGCCTTCTTTGACACTCACACCTAACTGTCACAGTCTTTATCACACAGTGTATGTACCTCTTTGCTGGATGCCCTCGTTTCCTCTTGCCTTCTTCCTTTCTGTCCCAAATCTTCTTCACCAGATTGTCTTTTGCTTTTTTGCAGATGTAGCTCAACCACCGCAATCTGTTCTCTTTTGACCTATTCTGCAGTTGGAGTTACTTTGGCTTCTACTCTTATGTTGTCATTAGCTTGTCTGTCCCAGAGTGTGTATCCTACCACCCATCTTAAGCACTTCATCTCTATCACCTCTAGCTTCCTCACAATCAGTCTGTCTTTATTGCCCATATTTCTGTACCATACAGTAGTACTCGTTGCACCACTATTTTGTAAACCTTACTTTTCAGCTTCTTTGGCATTATTGTGTCACACAGACTACTCCTGACACTCTATGCTAGTTAGCTGCAGTCCCTATGATTCTAGCTTTGACCTCTTTATTCAGACTTCCATCCTCCTCAGACACCTCTCCCAGATACTTGAAGCCATTAACCTGTTCCACTATCTTCTCTTTTATCTCAATTCTCAGCTTTTTCTAATTTTCTCTATTCACTGCCATTACAACTATCTTATCTGTACTCACTTTTATCCCATGTGCCTTCAGTTTTGCATTCCATTCTCTTATTCTTTGCTGAAAGATCTGCATACAGCAACTTTGTTGATCTGTCCCCTCTGATCTGTTTGCTAATGTAGTCCTTCACCAGTATGAACAGCAATGGGCTCAGAGATGAACCCTGATGCACACCCACTCCCATTAAGAACCTCTCTGAGAGACCAAACACTGTTCGTACTTGAGTCATAGGCTCATTGTACATGGCCTGCACTAAATCTACCAATGTTTCTGGGACTTTGCACCAATGCAGGACTGCCCAAAGCAACTTTCTTGAGACTTTGTCATGCTTTCTCCAATTCTAGGAATACCCAGTTGGACTTTTCCCTCATTGGTAGCTTCTTCTCAAGGATCTGCCTCTCTGCAAATGCCAGGTCAGTTGTGCTGCATACTAATCTAAATTCAAACTGCTCATCTGCCATCTTACTTTCTACAGCTCTGCATATTCTTTTATCAATCACCCTCTCCAGAAATTTCATGCGTTGTGATAGGAGCTTGATACCTCTATAATGACTACAGTTGTGAATGCCCCCTTCTTCTTGAACACTGGCACTAGTATGCTTATTCTCCATTCATTTGGAATACACCTTTCTCTCCATACTGCTGCGAGTACCCTCAGAATCCATTTCTCCTCTGTCTTACTGAACATCTTTATCATATCTGATGTGTCATCATCCTGCTGCTTTCCCTGACTTCCTTAGTGCTGTTCTTACTTATTCAATGACGGGCTCCTCCTTTTCTTTCATTGTAGGTTGTGCCCAGAGCAGTACAGTTTCTGTGGGGTTTTCTTATTTAAGAAGCTGCTAGAAGTAGTCCTTCCATCTGTCTTTGATGCCCTGTGGACAGGTGAGCAGGTTGCTGCTAGCATCCCTTACAAAGGGTGTCTGTCTTCAATATCTTTCTGCTTTTGCCTTGCAACATGATAGAGTTTTTTGTGTCACCTACTGAGTCACTTTCCAGAAGCTGGTAGAATACCTCTGATATTGAAACTCCTTTTTTAGCTTGTTTATAAGTCAAAAAGTATTCCTTCCTAGTCTAGTCTGTCTTTTCTAACTCCCACTTTTTCATCTACTCCTTTCTTTTGATGACTTCCTGGTCTTCTTAATTCCACCACCAGCTTATGTACCTTATTTTCATACCTGGCTCGGCCACATATCTATTTTGTAGTCCTAAGACATGCTGTTTTGAGATACTGCCATTCTTCTTCAGCTCCAACTATTTTTTGTTTTTCCTGAGTTGCTAGAGCCTTTAGTAATTCCTTGAAATCTTGTGCTTTCTCTCCAGTCAACTTACAAGTTTTCAGCCTATCTCTGTTGATCTTAGAGCCTTCTCTGACCACTGCTTTCAGCTGATTGTGGCAACCAGTGTTTTATGGTCTGGGACAAATGTTTCACTGGGATTGCCTTTGCAGTCACTGATACCACGTCAGTGTCCTTTCCTAACCAGGAGAAAGTCTACTTGAGTTGCATGTTTGTCATTCTTGTATGTGATCTTGTGACTGTCTGCTTTGCTGAATCATGTGTTGACCACCATCGAGTCATTTGCCAGACAGATGTCTCGAATGACCTCTCCTTCTTTATTCCCGTGCCTCATCCATGTGGACCCAGGCAGTCTTCATATCCTGTTTTGTCTGTCCCAGTATGTGTATTCAGGTCTCCCATGCTTTATTTACTATGTACTGCAACTGCTGTCTTTTCTTCACTATCACAACCCTGCTGTGGGGCCTAGGCTGAGCTTATGAATACTGCCCTATCATTACACTAGAGTCTGATTGCCATGGGTCTGTCACTGATTTGGATGACATCACTCACTGTCTTTTGAAACCTTTCCCTCACCAAAATTCCCACACCATTTCTAGCCTGCCCTCCACTTCTTAAGTAGTTTGCTCAAGGGCGGCCTGTGCTATTGGACTGCCGGACTGCAGCCCCTTCAACTTTAAAATAAAAAAAATAAAAAGAAATAAATAGAAAAAAAAAAATTAAAATTCGTGGACTTCGCACATGCGCAGTAGTCCGGACTGCTGCTGAGACAGTCTGGAGCATGCACATGTTGTCTCAGCAGCAGTCCTGACTGAGAAACATGGAGAACAGAGCTCCCAGAAGTCTATGCAGTTGTAAACTGCATAGACTGTCCTGGGAACTTGCTGGGGAAATGCTTCAGGGTCGGACTGCAACGTCAGCAGTCAGGAATTTAGGATCTCACGATGGGCAGGGTCTGGATTGGAGTTCGTCGGGGGAAGATCTCGCGACGGGCAGGGTCAGATGTGAGTGGGTTTTGGATAGGGATCGGATGTGCAGTGGTGGTTTACAGGCAGGATTTATTTTATTTCGGAGGTACTTTGGAGTTATGGACTACAGGTAAGTGTGTGTTACTTTGGAGTTATGGACTACAGGTAAGTGTGTGTTACTTTGGAGTTATGGATTACAGGTAAGTGTGTGTTACTTTGGAGTTATTGACTACAGGTAAGTGTGTGTTACTTTGGAGTTATGGACTACAGGTAAGTGTGTGTTACTTTGGAGTTATGGACTACAGGTAAGTGTGTGTGTGTGTGTGTGTGTGTGTGTGTGTGTGTGTGTGTGTGTGTGTGTGTGTGTGTGTGTGTGTGTGTATAAATGCCCCAGGTGCAATATACTGGTGGTTAGACTCATGGTGGTGTGGTAGGGAATACCTCAGGCTTGAACCCTGTACCTTGTATGCAGGTGTTAAAGACCTGAATTCCCTACCCACCACCATTTGTAAAAAAATTGCAGATTTTTGCCTCATATTTGATCTGATCTATTCCTCATAATATCTGTGGTTTGTAAATATTGCAATGCTTGATATTTGATGGTGCAGTGGTAGTATTGTTGCCTAACAGCTGCAGGTTCTTGGGTTTGATTCTTGGCTGGGGTGCCTTCTTTGTGGGGGGGGGTCTGTATCTTCTCCCTGTGTTTGTGTGGGTTTGCTTTTGTGTCCTCCCATGTTACAAAGACATGTCTGCATTATTTCTTCCTGGACCTCTGCTGAAATTTTTTTTTTGTTCCAAGTCAGACTGTCCTGATTAACAAATGTTAAATAAAATTGACAGGCATTTGAATTTTAGACTTCAGGTTTCTGAATGTTTAATTCCTTGCATATTTGACGGTGCAGTGGTAGTATTGTTGCCTCACAGTTATAGGTTTTCTGGTTTGATTCTTGGCTGGGGTGCCTTCTGTGTGGAGTCTGCATCTCCTCCCTGTGTTTGTGTGGATTTGCTCTGGTGCCCTGTCATTTTACAAAGACGTGTCTGCAGTATTTCTCCCTGGGTCTCTGCTGAAAATTGTTTTTGTTCTGTCAGCAGTAAAATTGACAGGCATTTGAATTTCAGACTTCATGTTCTTCAGAAAATACATTGTAACACAACCGTAACACAACCTTTTATTCTAGCAATTTTCTAAGTTTATAAGATGAATATTTGAAATTTGTCCCTATTTTTGGGACTGTATTCCCCCATTATTGGCTTCATCCAGGAGTTTTGTGCTAAGGTTGACAGCTATGGCAAGAACTGAATTCACTGAATATGTCTGAGGGCTGTATTCCCTCATTACTGGGTTTGTCCAGGTGTTTTGTACTAAGAGCTTGACAGCTATGGTGAGAACTGAATTCACTAAATGATAGCCATTTAAGTTTCAGTCTTCCTCTCTTTTACAAAGCAGCTGATTTGGCATAGTGGTATGTTGCTCTGACTGTTTTGCACAGGGACCTTGGCAGTAAAATGTATGGTGGTAACACAGCATTTTATTCTAGCAACTTTCCAAGATTATACAAGCAATGTTTAATGTGTCCCTGGTTTTTGGGCTTTTGACCCCCCCCCAATACATTTTGGCTTTTTCCAGTTTTCTTGTGCTGCGAAGTTGAGATGAAGTTGAGTATTGAGTAGATTTTACAAGGAGCTGAGAGCTGCAGGGGAACAGAAGTTTAGTGTTGCTTAAGTGAAGCTGCTTTGCCTTATTAATAGCACAACAGGTTGTGTACTTGCTTTTGATGCAGAAGGCTGTGGGTTCTACTCCCACAAGGGGTGGATGCTGCCGTACTGAGAATGTTCTCCTTGGTGAAGATACTAACTATGAGTCTGTTATCAGTTTGCCATCCATTTCCTCTTGCAATATTACTAGCTTATTTTTTTTAATGTAATATAGGCAATTTATTCCTGAGGGGCAACAGACACTTTATTTTTCGATGAAACCATGAAATATAAAGGTGTTTGCTAGCAGCAACCTCTTCATTAGTTACAGATTTCTTCAATGTGGAATTATTTAGATGACTTTTACTTCTTCAAAGATTGTGCATATTTACTGATACTGGACTGTAGAATTGTGCATATTTACTGATAATGGTGGACTGTATAATTGTGCATATTTACTAATAATGGTGGACTGTGGAAGTCTGAGTAGACTTTTATGATAAATGTTCTGAACTGGGCAGTTTTACCATTATGGGTGTATGCGTTTTGTTTCATTGCTTACTGGAAAAATGTTCAAAACAAATTTAAAACGCCCTCTAACAACTGTACTGTATTGTTCAAGGAATATAATTTAGTACAATGAGGAAGGTGCATCAAAGAGCACATGCATGTTTCATATGCAAGGGGCCTATGATTTGAAAACAGCCCAAAATTAATCTTTATCTGCCACTGGCAAAATGTATTTTCTTTGAATGTGGGTTTCAATGCTGTTTCAATGAATGTGAGTTTCAAGGGCAGAGAAGTTTTAATGCTAAGTTTTCATTGTGAGACTGCATTGCTTTGTTTAGCAGATGACTTAGTGTTTGTGCTGTAAAAACAAAATAAAACTTTCAAATGAAGTCCAACTCATCATAGAAGTGAAGCAGTATGCACATTAGTGTTTATGGTAAATGGAGTGAAATAGCCAAGTAATGGTTCATTGGAATGGCTGCAGAGGCTCCATTCAACCATGATTTTGTCAGGGGGAAAGGGCAATAAACTCAGACAGGCCCAGCTGAACTATACCTCCCAACTGTCCAGATTTTCAAAGAATGAATAGATTTTTGCTTCTTATTTTTGGTTTGTTCTTCATAAAATTTGTAGTTTTCTAGCAAATCATTTAGGAATTAAGTCACTAAATAATGATACACTGAGTTTCAGACTTCATAACCTTCAGAAAAATGCATACTAAAGTAAGAACTGTTATTCTATCAACTGTCTCAATTTATACAAGAGCAATTTTTAGTACTGTTTATATGTTCCCCCAATATATTTGGCCTTGTTCAGATTTACTGCATTAACAGGTTGAGAGGTACATGCAAATAAATTGCTTTATAGAATTAGACATAGCCAACCTCTCAACTGTCCCCGATTTTGTCTCAAAATGCTGCTCTTCCCCCTAATAATCCCTCCACAAAATAGCAATTTTGGAAGAAAACATGGAGGGTTTACAATTAAGAAATAACTGTAATAATCAAAGTTATAGATTACTTGAAATGCATGTAGATTATTTTATTTTGTCAGCTGCTCAAGTTAGCAGTACTAATATTAAAGTGTCCCTTCTTTGACAGGTTCCCAGCTGTATTGTGTGGCTATTTTATATTTTTGCATCACATTTTTGGTCCATTTTTCATAAAATTGTGTTTTTTGGAAAATTAGTGACAAATCACTAAAGACTGAAGTTAGAAAATAATGACAGACATTTGAGTTTCAGATTTTATACCCTTCAGAAAATTCATACTAATGCAAGACCTATTCTATTATCTTTCTAAGTTTATTAGAGCAATATTTAAAAATTGTCCTTATTTTTGGGCCTTTGTCCCACTTCTGTGTATGGCTTTGTCCAGATTTCTTGCTCTGAAGTTGAGAGGTATGATAAATGTGTCAGGGCCATCACAGTCAGCCAGAGACATTTCAAATTGTGACATACTTGTTGCACCCCGTTCCCCCATGTAGTGACTCTGGATGTGTCCAAGCAAGGCAAGGAGTAGTTATGCAGTGTAAATGTGCAGTGTGTCCCCCCATCCAAGGTAGACACAAGTACTACAGTGGCTTTTCATCTGTCCTTGATTTTGCAGAATGGTCTGCTTTCTGTCATATTTTTGTACTGTTGATTTATGCTTATTACTCAGATTTATGCTTATTACTCAGAAAGTGCCTGTTGCTCTGTGTTTAATTAGCAATGCTTTAATGACGATAAGGTAAGCTTGTCTGAGATCGTAAGATGCAAGTAAGCTTTAATAAGCATACTGTTAAAGAATTGCGAACATTGAAAGCCTTTCTGTTGTTGCCATGCAGAGAATACTTGACTAGATAGTGTATAAGCCTTGGGTATTAAAGGACAGGATTCCATTATTTTAAAAATCTCATTACACTTGTTGGAGACTTCCAGTCATCTCTACAGACTTTACCCGTAAACTAAACAGAATGCCAATCATGTGTGGTCCATAACCTGTACAGTAATCCTTTAAGCAATGTATCTTGAGCTTGTTTCTTGTTTGCTTTTCATTTTTTACTTTGATCATGTTTTCCCCATGAAACAAGTAGATAGTTGTCAGGCAACAGGTCTTTTTTGGATAAGAAACATTTTTACAAGTGGGGGCATCACAGAGATTTCTACTTTCAGCATGTTACTTGGTACTTTAATAAAGCTGAATATAAATTATAATTAGAACTGCAGTGCAAGGAGAAGTGGTTTGAGTTGAGTGCTTCTTGTTTTTCTTATACTTGATTTTGACTGTCATTCCAGTAATGTATTTAAAAAGTAATTTATTTTTTCATGCCTCACAACCTTTTGTTTCCATCTAGATATTAAGTAAGCTGTCATGCAGCCAATGCATTGAAATATTTTTATTCTTCTACACTTATTTTTGTCTTGATTGGACTCTCATAATGATGCTTTGGCACCCAGGGCAGCGTATTTAATTAAAGTTAGTTTTTGTGGTTTTGAGCATAGCTCCTCCCCTTTCTAGTTGACCACACCCCCTTTCCCCTTGACCCCACCCATTCAGCTGTCTCCTGCAGCCCCCCTTTGATTTGAAGTCACCAGCCGCCACTGAGTTTGCTGCACTGGCCTTCCATTTTGCCTCGTTGATACATAGGATGTCCAGCCTGTTCCTTACCATCTTATCATCCAATTCAAGCTCCATCTTGTTAGTGAAACTTACTCTGTATGTAGCAATTCTTAGCTCATGTTTGGCAGGTTTATTGGTTTCATGTCCTGCTTTCACTCAGCTGAGTTATCCCAGGTAACCCAAGCTGGGCAGCTGGACACCAGCCAACCAGTAGCTTATTGACAGAGGTTTGATGGGCTTTATGGCAGGCATACACTGGGCAATACATACACACCTCCCACTGTTAGAATGAGTGCCTGGCATAGATTGGATTAGGCCAGGTCCTCATCCCACTTATCAGTGGTAAATAGCTACAACCATTTGGCGACAGTCAACATGACTGAATCACTTACAGACATTTTTACAGCTTTGAGTTGCTAGTCCTGAAATGGCCTGCAGTCTGTGATCCTTGTTCTCTTATCTTATGGATACTGCGCACCACAGTAGATACCCAAAGCAGTCAGTATATGCAACTTTTTCCTGTATAGGGCATCATCTAAAAACTATACTGCTGCCCACAACTCCATTCTTAGATTAGTTTGAAATGAAAATACTCAGCATGCTTTTGGGAGGTGGGACAAACCCCATAGAGAGACAGGGCAAACATACAAGCTCAATACAGGTATTGGCATGAGGTCAGGATCGAACCTTGTGCACAGGACACAAAGACCTTAACCATTATGCCAACTGACCGACCTCTAATCAAATTGGTTTATATATGGCATCATTACTGGTCACATGGAGTGCAGAAGATACACTTTACAGCATGTAGTGATTCACAGTGGTTCATAGATAAGTACTAGGCTAACTGCCCTTGTGGGCCATTTAAGCCTATCCGATTTCACTCCCAAAGGTGAGAATCAAACCTTCTACTTTGTGAATGTGACATAAAAACCTTAACCGTTATACCAACCCCTAACCCTTCACAGGTAAGTACTAGGCTAACTGCCCTTGTGGGCTGTTTAAGCTTAGCCAGTTTCACTTCCAAAGTGAGAATCAAACCCTGCACCTTGTGTTTGTGAGATTAACACCTTAACCATTATACCAACTTTTAATCCTGGCATATGAGGAGACATTGTATTTGTGGTGACAATGAGAAGGCAGGTCTGATAGTGATGGACAGAGTCATCACTGGAGGTAAGGTTGGCTGCTTATACTGGGGGTGGTGCTGTGACACAGTACCTTGCAAGGGAAGGCAAGTAATCATTCTGTAGTGACAGAGTGTAACAGGAGTCTTGAAGCATAACCAACAAACTGGACAACATATGTTGGAGCAATAGAAGCTTCTCCAATGGAAGACCGAGATTTGTCAGATAAAACAGCTATGTGGCAAGACAGTAAAGTTGAAACCCAGGGGGTTAAGGGTGTTAGAAGAAGAAAGTATGCAGGCTGGGATGATTTCTTGCATGCAGCATCAGATAACTAATTATGGCACTGCATGAAAGGATCCTTCTGAATAGTCTATTCCTGTACAGAGAAAAGAAACATAAGAGACATAAGTTGGACTGGGATATCCAAGGTGTGAGGCGAAAGTCTAGAACAATGAAGTAAGATATCCAAGGTGCAGGCCAAAGTCTAGCTAACCATGATAAAAGCTGTCTGAACTTGGCAGACTGCATGTGATGCTAGGATTGGGTGAAGAGATGCATGTTTGGGGAAAGGATGCTTACTAAGGCCATTATGATGGAGATAGGTATTGGCATGTTAGAGATGACACTGCATGCCTTGAAGGCCCAGTGAGGGGAGTGTTGTGCTGTTGGTTTGTTTAAAGTGAAGTATGGTGAATCCTCTCTGATTTGGTGTGACAAAAGAGGACATTTAGCTAACATGGCAAAATATTTTTTCATTTGTTTTAGAGTCATTGACAAAGTATGTAGATTGTGCTCAAAAAATAGGAAAAGAGTGTAGGATGCTTATTCTTATGCTTATGTTTATAAATTCACTAATTTGTTTTAATCAAAGTTGGTTGGAAAAGCCTGAGCTAGGACTTGGCCTCCTGAAATGACATATGCCATCAGAACCATTTATTTGGGGAATGTAGCAGTGCTACAGAGATAATTTAATTGTGTCCCAATCATTCGAAGAGATATGAAAACCTACAAACAGTGAAACTGACTTTTCTCTTGCTCTACTTCTGTGCATCCATGGTTAGTGTATAAAAGTTAGGGTGCTTGTGGAGGGGAGGGATGGGTGTGCCCTTGCAAAAAAAAGTGTTTTTTATTAATTGAAATTAGCACAAATTCTTTATTTGTTGTCTGACTTTGTTTATACCCCATTTACCCTTTTTTCTGCAAGTAAATGATTGGGAAGAAGATCTATGTCACAGAAAATTTATTAGGACCAAGTGGGAATTGAGTACTTCCTAATGAAACATATGCATCCAGAAGTCTTGTTGCAAGTGGAGTATGGAATTAGACACCATATTTCCGCATAACACTGTTGAGAAGGGATAGTTGTTAGAGTTTATAACAAAGTAGTTTTGAAGCTGAGTTTTGGGCTTGTATTGGATGCATTCAATGCAAGCCAAAATTTTATGAAGTAACTTAGCCACTCTTTATTCAGGAGAAGGGGGGGGGGTTTAAGATTTGAATGACAGGATGTTTTTTTTTAATATTTATGTTGAAAGGTTATCATGCCGAATTTGTTCATCTTCTGTCTTGCATTTATTAGCCTTTTCTCTTTGAAAATAATACTAATATGCAAATCTCTCTCTCTCTCTCTCACACTCACACACACACACACACACACACACACACACACACACACACACACACGCACACATTTTTCCAAAGAGGTTCCATATGTGAATTGGCATTCTTTCTGCTGATCAAATGTTTCAGTTAAAAAAAGAATGGCAGTGTGTAACAAGCATCAAAGTCTCTGTGTCCTGTATCTATCTATCTGTCACACACACACACACACACACACACACACACACACACACACACACACACACACACACACACACACACACACACACAGTTTTCACATGTTATATGGGAAATGAATTGTGGTTCAAATACATTAAATTCATATATTCTCTACCTGCCTACCATAGTTCTTTGACAATTGTGAAAAAACAACTTTTTGCTTTTCCTAAGATTGTATGCAATACATTCAGCAAGGCCTAGATGGCAATATTTCTCTATAAACTAGCATTCACTTCAGGACAGGAAATGTGATGTATTTGTTAATATGTTTCAGAAGAAAGGTAATTGTGAAGAAAGTTATGCAGCAGCTGGAAGAGGGGGGAAAGGGCTGCCTGTCAAAAGCTAAATTCATCTGTGTGCGTGGGTGTGTGTATGTTTGTTTAGGCCATTTAGAAACATTATTGTATAATTAGGATTGGACACACTAAATTGGCCCTAGGTTTGAGTGCGTGTATGTGTGTGCCTTCTGTGGAAGGTTGGGCGCAGTGCTGGCAACTCGACACCGTAAAACTTCACTGCCAACCATGAGTGGACAGGTGATCCGCTGTGGTGACCTCTAACCGGGAAAAGCTGAAAGAAGAAGAAGAATTGTATAATTTGGGCACAGTTCACTACTCAAAAGTCAGGAACCAGTGATCTCTTTGCTATAGTTTTCCTCTTTCTTCAACTCAGTCTTATAATACAAAATGCATTTTTTTCTTAGTAACCTGCTTCTGCTCCTGTGTTTTACTCCTTTTAAGTCTCCAAAAAGATTTATTTTACTTAAAGTTATGAATGGAAGTGATTGAAGCATTGAAGTATGGGTGAACTTGCGTATAGCCAAAAAGTACATCCGTGCCTCGGGAGTATTTTAGACCTAAGTTCTTACAATTTAAAGTTTTAATCTGTGCTTTCTACTGCTTGAAAACCCAGTTAGCAGTGGCAGGTCTGGACAATTAATAGACGAATCTAGCTGCACTAGTGATCAGAAGCTGACTATTGGTGAAAACATAAATACTTTCTTTATGCATAATTTGAAAATCCATCTTGCATACTGTTGTAGTCCTCCCAATATATATTGGTGGATATGAAACAGAAGTGAAAATAAATTAGGACATTACTCTTGTTTTCAAACACATCCTCAGTTTAGGGGTACAAGTATAAAATACACATTCAAGTGGCAGTTAACTGAATGTACAGTACTGCTGTTTGCATTGCTTAGAAATGTGCTAACAGGAGAAATGTGTGATGCTTCCTTCATTCATGCAGATTAATCTTGCACGCATACCGATCGATGGATGTTTCAACCTTTTGTAATTATTAATATTTGTTGGAAAACAGCACTTTTGAACGTATTTCTCTTAATGATTATATATTTATTTTCTGATATTAAACGATAAGTTGAGACTGATTGTTCTGAAGATTTACGACTAGGTCTTCCCATTTCTCACTGAATTTGTGCTGCAACTGTGTAGTAACCTGACCTCATTTATTCCTCAATTTGTGGTTTATTTCATTTCTACAGAATGACTGAAGTATTACGCTGTGAGCATCTCCTCAGGATATGAATGAGAAAAGTCAGTAATGTGTTTTTTTAGTAAGCTAGGATCCAACAGCAGGATATGTGGCACTAATCCAGCACAGAGTAAACCCACTTAATTAACATATAGCTCTTTTGCTCAGCAGAGGTCCCCACTATGTAGACCAGCAGTTATCTGTGACTATCTACGTTAACTTGGCTGATGGGCTAGCCATTACTCAGTCTAAGTAGCAAAGCACTACAATGCTTTTTCTATTATTAATGTCATGTACCAACAGTGTAGAAAGGGTGGGGTGAAAGGTGCATCTACCCTGGGCACTAGTTTAGTGGGGGTACAAAATTAAGAGAAATTATTTTTATTTTATTTTGTTTTTTTCACCTTAAATAAGGTAAATATGCCCTTTAAGCCTTTTCAATTAGTTTTGATCCTTTCCTGCTATCCCGGGTACTTCTCAACCCCTTTCGACATCAACGTATGTCTGTGTCTGCTCATCCTATTGTCTGATGAGCCTCACACAAATGCTCCAAAGGCTTCTGATTGTGGAGAGGGTGGGGTATTGAAGACAGTTACAAGCTTTATATGTGGTGCCCACAACAACAGCACCAGTAACTGTTTTTTTTTTTTTTTACCAAAAATTAAGTAGGAAGATACATTGCTTTGCTTTTTATTTTTTATCCTGTGTGGAATACAAGTCTTGACTGTTGATGTCAAGTGCAGACTGCAAATAGACTTGTAGTCACTGCTGATATTTTTGATTGTATGATTTTTTTTTTTTTTTTTTTTTTGTTACTGGTGTGGGATTGGACCAGGAGCCTGCTAAAAGAATGCTTACATCATCTCTAATTAAGGAGAATGGAAATTAAAGTGCTAGAATAATAGGTGTTGCATTCGTATGTATTTTCTGAAGGATTTGAAGTCTGAAACACAAATGTATGTTATTATTTAGCAACTTGAAGTTTGATGGTTTAGGAACAATGTTTAAATATTGCTCTTACAAACTTAATTGCTAGCATAACATGTTTTGTATGAGTATACATTTCTGGAAAGGTGTGGCATCACAAACTCAAATCATAACTCTTAACCTCTTAGCAGTAAAAATCTGGACAAAGCCTAAAATAATGGGGGGGGGGCGGGGCAAAGGCCCAAAATAGGTACAGATTTTAAAAATTGCTGTTAAAAACTTAGAAAGCTGCTAGAGTAACAAGGTTTGTATTAACATGCATTTTTCTGAAGGATATGAAGTCTGAAACTTAAATTAATTTTTACTATTCGGTATCTTTTAGTCCTCAGCAATTTGCCAGAAAACCACAAATGTTATGGAGAACAGACCAAAAATGTGAAGCAAAAATCTGGACAGTTGAGAAGTATGACGTGAATATATGCCACTACTTATATTTAGTGACTTTGAAGTTAAGAAAATGCTGGATACAATGTTCCCAAACCCACTACATTGCATTGCATGATTGCGCAAGGTCTCTATTAGAGTGTTCAGGGTATCCTTGCAAAATGCAGAGTCAGGCTGCAGTTTATAAAGCTAACCATTAGTATGCATTTCATCTAAAATCAAGTTATTCTACCTTAAAAGTATGTCCCTACTACTTCCCAAGCTGGGTGTTAAAATGTTCTTACATGCAAAAGTGGTGTTTTGCTAACAGCATGGAAGTAATGTTTCTGTTCTGCAGCCCACACCCATTTATTTTGTTTTTTTTTTAGACAGATGTTGCAGATTTCTGAGTCTGTGATGCAGTCAGTTCTCTACATCCTGTCCAAATAACATATTTTTTTTTTCCTGGAAAGAACATCAGCCAGTTGATAAGAATTTGATATAAATCTTATGTACATAGTTGTTGGCAGTTGGACTTAATTCAGTCTCTCCCACTTGAAGAGCAATTGTGCAGTGCCTCAATGAGATATAGAAGTTAGTCAGTTAAGACAAAGCAGGCCAAGTAAGGAACTTTATAAAGCATAGTCATTAAGTATGAATTAAACAGCACTGTTATTGCTGTGGGCATCACAAAAGCATATAGTTGTGTTTATAAGGCACAAAACATACGTGTTCTAAAAGAGACTGTGAAGGTAATGCTAGTGCTACAAATGTACATCTCTTTTGAACTCATATGAAGAAATCCTTAAATAACCCCAGACTCTTCTAGAAGGCCACCCATTAGTTCGGAAGACTTCCAGGGGGGGTGCAGATCATACACAACAGCCTAAAAGATAGTCCAGATTTGCATCAACTGTCTTGCTCCTGCCAAGCTAATTAAATTCCTTACAGCAACAAATTCATCATAGTTCCTATCTCATTACAAAATTTGGAGTTATCTGCAGTGAAAGGTGCTAATTTCTTAAGATGCAAGCTCCACAGATTATTTTCCAGTTTCCTTTTTAATGTTTTCCCCTTTATTCTCCAGCTTTCTGCATCACTTGAATTCTTACATGATATTAGTATTATGGGTCTTCTGAAAACTGTACCCCCATCACCACGATAAACATGCAAAGCCCAGAAGTTAACAACCTGTGTCACAGTGGCTAACATCACCACCTCACACTTCTTGGTCCTCTGCTTTGGTTCTTAGTTGAGATGCCCTCTCTGTGGAATCTGCATGTTCTCCATGTATCTGCATATTTTTCCAGGTGGTCTGATTTCCTCACACATCCCAAATACATGGTGACATGGTGTAGTTAAATCGGTGATCATACATATCATCCATAGGATGTGTGTGTGTGTGTGTGTGTGTGTGTGTGTGTGTGTACATGTCTATGTGTGTGTGTGTGTGTGTGTGTGTGTGTGTGTGTGTATATACATGTTTATGTGTGTGTGTGTGTGTGTGTGTGTGTGTGTGTGTGTGTGTGTGTGTCATGGTGTTCGCACATGCATGTATATGCCCACTGAATGCAGTGGTAGACTTCAGCTCTCTAATAACCCTAAACTGGATAACGAGAGCAGTCAGGTAGATGATGAATGAATAAATGAATGAGATCTGGACCACAGACTGGATGACAAGACCCCTTCTCTTAAAATGTCTTGTCAGACTTCAACCCTGGCCAGGGATTAAGCTAGCTTAAGGGGTAAACAGGCGCAGGGAGATGTTTTAGTTACCTAAATCCATGCATAATACAAGAAGTGCACTTACAGTTGAACTGCTTATTAATTATTCCTGAAAGCTGCCTTTAATCTTTCAGCACTGTAGGGAGACATTGTTTGTTCTAGATTAGATGGAGAGACAAGCTATCTATATTTAGAGCCTCATTTGCATCACTTAACATTTCATACTTGGCACACTGTTTACATTAATAATGTAAGTTAAACTTACTGTTTGCTTTAATATTCATTCTTAGGCATAATGTTTGTATTAATAATTCAAATTCCAATTTGTTAGAGCAGATTACTGTTTGCTTTATGTGTAGAACAGCATAAAAAGACATCCTTATTAGCCTACTTATAGGCCAGCATAGTTTTATGTTGTCAACCTGTGCATGCAACCAACAAAGGTAAAAAGTTTATTTAAATTAAAAACTCCATTGATAAGTCCATTCAAAGGGTACCAGTAAAGCAGTACCAGAGTTTGGAGAAAGGACTTGAAGTTTTAGCTGATGATGTCACTGTATGACCAAAATGACTTACGTACAATATTGTTTTGTTTTGGATCACACAAAAAACTTCACATGCACTATGTTGTGATTTCATTTGCAGTCCAAAGTAAGATACCTAAAGGGTTCACACTCTCCTGAAAGTCATTAGTCTAATCATTCACTCATTTGATAAAACATCTTACATTAAGATATTTTGATATGTATTTGTCTGTTCTTTGCAGTGGTAGTTGCTAATTGTAAGGATCTTTGAACATTCCTACAGTAGTACAAAACATTAGCAATTTGGTCCTAGGATTTCTTCATACTACTATATATAGAAAATAATTGGTAGTGATGCACAATTGTTCATACATAAATACTAGGCTAACAGTCTATAAACTATTATAAGCTCAGCTAATGATTAGGGGTCAGAATCAAACTCTGTGCCTTGTATCTGTGAGGTGAAGAACTTAACCGCTGTGCCAACCCTTCCTTCCCCTCAGATACTTGTTTTCAGTTCACAGGTAAATACTAGACAATCTTCTGTAGACTATTACAAGCCTAACTAACAACCAGAAGTCAGAATCAAACCCTGTACCTTGCATCTGTGAGTTGAAGACCTCTGCCATTATACCAACCCTGTCCTCTAAAGTCGCTGACCGTACTTTATTATGAACCCATTAATAAAGCAATCTGTAATCTGGACTCAAGCCCTGCATTACTTCTACTGTTACTTAGAATTTACTGCATTAGCACGTTGAGCCACAGATAACATTTGTTAATCTGATAGGCCTACTAGACAAACAGTCCCTTTTTAGGGGGGTAACCTGGGAGCATTGTATGGTTAAGTGACTTGTTCAAGGTCAGCCAGTAGGCAAATGAGGACTGAGGGAATCAAACCCCATAACACAAGAACTACAGCTGAGAGCCTTAATCCTCTGCTCCAGCTGGCATAGCGACTGTATACTCAGCCTCAGCTTTGTTCGAAAAGATTAACTATACAAAATTCTTTCACCTGTGGCTTATCAACTAAGATCTCATTCATAAAAAAAAAAAAAAAAGCGATAACAGAGAAAGGCTAGAAACTAACACAAGCCTTTTCTCAAAAATGCATGCCACATTGAGTAACAAAACCAGCTTAATTATTCATGTGTGTGCGTGTGTGTGTGTGTGTGTGTGTGTGTGTGTGTGTGTGTGTGTGTGTGTGTGTGTGTGCATGTGTGTGTGTGCATGTGTGTGTGTGTGTGTGTGTGCATGTGTGTGTGTGCATGTGTGTGTGTGTGTGTGTGTGTGTGTGTGTGTGTGTGTGTGTGTGTGTGTGTGTGTGTGTGTGTGTGTGTGTGTGTGTGTGTGTGTGTGTGTGTGAATAGATGGCTATTATTTTATATGTAGATAGTTATAGCACATGTCAGGGTATTCATAAACCCAGTGCAGAACTGCAAACATGCATTTTGTGAACTACAGTTTGCAAACCACCATTCATTGTTGCAGTTTGTACACAGGGACTTCAGTAATGAAGAATGACATGCAAAAGCCTGTCAGCTTCAGTGAATATCATAATCATACAGATGTGTGTATAGTACACAATGATGTACTGTGTGCTTATACTCCGAATAAGGCAAAGTGCTGTATTGCATGCTAGTACTACAGCGCAACAGGTAGCAGCTATGCAGTAAGGTACAACATACCTTAGTATATTACACTTTACTGAGTTGTTTTTCCAAGTTATGCTGTGGTCTATCATGTTTGTTAGAAAAATCAAACGGAATTGACATGCATTAGGCATGACAGCAGAGACAGGGCCATTACCATATTATGGTAATGTGGTAATCTGGTACTTTGTATGCTCATGTTGATGGGGATTAGCACCATCACTGTTAAGAAGATGAGAACAGGTAGTTTTGGTACCAGAGCCTTTACATTTAGCATTGATGTGCCGTTAAGCTCAGGCATATCAACAGGGAAGGAGACTCACCAGGATCAGTTGCAATTTGCCAACCATAGATTCGTGATTTTGGTGCAGTAACTTGTGTACTTGTGATCAACCCATATTCTGTTGGTGTAATGTCTCTGAATAAAATCCTGGGAAGGCTATTAGCATATGTACTTTTGCATGGAAAACCATGACTTCCTGATGGGGGAAGACTTCATAGAGCGTCCTACCAAATAATGAATTATTTCCTGTAAATTGTAGATGTCCCTGATGTACTGTTCTGCAGTGTGCCAGCACTTCTTCTTACCATATGTCTGTGTATAGGTTCATAGGTTCATAGGTTAGTACTAGGCTAACTGCCCTTGCGAGCCATTTTTTTTAAGCCTAGCCAATTATCTCTTGTGAGACTCAAACCCTGCACCTTGTGTTTGTAAGGCAAACACCTTAACCATTAGGCCACCCTCCCAACCCCTGGAAGCATCCACTCTTCCAGTTGGCTTCTCATGAGAAGTAATTTTCTTGTTGCTATTGTTTGTCAATCACTCAGTCTCTGTTAGACCTCATTTCTCTTTAGGTTTTATTACCTTATAGGCAGTTTTTGGCATTATGTACCAACCTACCTGCCATCTCTGAAAATCTGTATGCAAACAGAATGATCTTGTCACCCAAACAAAGCTTTTCATATAGCAGGGAATAACAAGACAATGAAAACTAACAAAGCTTTTCATATAGCATGGGGATAACAAGACAATGAACTAAAAAAGAAGAAGCATGTCTTAAATCTGCCACTGTTAATAAAGTACTCAAGCTACTCTGTAAATAGCCATACAGATATAGTATGTGTGTGTTAACTCCTAATCCCCCTTCATTTACCCATCCAAAACTGTAAAATCGAATTAACAGTCAACATTATTCAAGAGTCCATAAATATGTAAAACAATTTCTAAACAAAGAGGTGAAAGTCTGAGCTCAGAAATATACCAGTGTTAAAAAGGTAACACTTCTCCCTATAGAGGAAAGCCAGTCAACAGGTACAGGTGAACTCATTTTCATAGCTGGTGAAATGAACACCATATCCTTAATAACCATGAAAGGAATGTGGAAGTCTGGTCTTCCTACTTCTAACAGTACGTTTCCAGATAAATCCTGCAGTCCTAAGCATGTTCACATGTTCAATCCATCATGTTCATTCTCTACAGAAGTAAAATAAGACTAAAGTTTTAGTATTGTGACTTTAGGAAGGATTTGTATCCTTTGATTGGTGAGTGTTGTGTCAAACACTAGCAATTACGTTTTAACAACAGTGTTTTCCACACAACTTCCAGAAGACGTTTACCTTACAAAAGGAGTAGTTAAATCTCATGCTTTTATTCCACTTAAGGAAGTGCTTAATTCCATTGCTGTTTATTACCGGCCTTGCACAGATTTGTAGACATCATCATTTCTAGGTAAACTCCTGTCTTCTGATTTACCGAATGGCTGAATTGTTGCTGTGTTCATTTTTAAAGTAGTCTGAATATGTTGTGAAAGGGAAACATGATTTATGCTGCCATATTCACAGATTGCCTGGTTTAGACTAATACATTATTGCACACACATGCTTTTCCATCTGGATTAAAAGAAAAGTAGCAATAGCAAACGTCAAGGCCTTTTTAGGAATGCTGCTTGGGTGGCACACACTGTTAAGTCTGCAACTAATTAAGAATGAGTAAGCATGCTGAAAAATCGAATAAATATACAATAAACCAATTAAAAACTGCATTGTATAGCCTGTGAAGCAGCAATCATAACTAGCAATAAAATAATATAAAAAGGAAAAACGGAAATGCAATATTTAGGGTAATAATGTTTCATTAAGGAGAGGAATATTATGTTCTATATCATATTAGAGTTTCTGGTGATATTTAGAGGAAACTGGTGTAGTAAAGTTACTTCTGTCGCTTTGTGTCAGTTTAAGCTATCTGAGATGTAGCAACATAGCTCTGGCTAGGATTTAGGAATATATTTTGTAGTTCATAGCTGAGTAGTTTAAGGTTGTGGTGACCACAAGGAGGTAGTTGTCTCGTGAATAAAGAGAAAACTGGTGGGCCTTGAATTTCCACTACTGTGAGAAGACAATTTATATACCATGACTGTCTCAGGCAAAGCACGTGTTAGCCCTTGTCTGTACCGTGCATGCTACCCTTGATGTTTCCAGGTACACCTGTATAGTATAATGCAGTTCCATGCCAAAAGGGGAACCTTATCCCATTGTTTCAAGAGACTTCAGTGTAAAGAGAGACACTTTCAGAAAATGAAGCAAGTAGGGTAAGTATATTGAAGTCAAGTTGAGACAGTGTACTGCATTTGTCATCACAAGCTGCAGTAGGGCAGCCTGTGATGACAAGTTGCAGCAGGGCAGCAGAAAAACAGCAACACAGAATGCAGGATTTAGAAAAAGACTATGTTGTTAACAGCATGAAAATGAATACTCTTGAAATGTCTGTGTTATTTGCAAAGTAACATTACAGCCAGCCATGTGACCCTCTCCTCCTGCCAAAGAAAACAAGATGGTGAAAGCACAAGTACAAGCTAGATGCTGCAACAGTATCCTAGCTGTGGGGTGGAAAATAACCCTCATGAGAAAAATGAATGCCAGTGTTTATAGATACAGAAACGTAAACAGAGTACTATCCGTAGAGAAAGATGTATAAGGGGTAACATAATGGTAGAAGCACATAGTAAATAACATAACAGTTTTAGCAAAGCTCATCTGCCTTATGATACTGTAACGTACTGGATGTGCAGTGACGTCTGTGATGCACCACCACAGAAATGTGTTGTCTCTGCTGATATCACCGGAAGAGAGATTCCGCTTGAACGGAATGCTGTGCAATTTTTAGTGCCCTATGGTTTGGGCCAGCAGATGCATCAGTTCTTCTAGAATCATGAATAAAAACAGGCTGCCTAGAAACAAGACATCTCTTGTATGAACCATGTTAGTTACTAGGAAAAGATGGAGGCAGTGCTTTACCTCAAGCATATATTTGTTTGGCATCCAACTTTAAGTAGATAATATTTTTCTTTTAACATATGATCATAACTTTCAAGTGCCCATCTTTTGGAAAGAAGCCTGTCATTGTTTTCCAAACATTTGCTCTATCCCTCCAAAAACTGGAAATTATTTTGAGAAGCTCTGAGTTACTAGTACCAGCTTTTAAAAAGTGTTCCTAATATGAGTCTTTTGCTGTAATGATTTCTTTGTGTCCCTAATTCTGGAGGCTAGAGTAAAAGTTGAAAGCTATGTATCTGAGGGCATTGGGTATTTTTCATTTTTTTCTCCACAGAACAGAACTTCACAAATCAGAATAGCACAAATGAGACTGGGAAGCTGGCTTTGAAGTAGTAATAATTCAGTGTAATATTCATTGGGTATTCATTACGTAGTTAAATGGAGGTCGACTGTAGTTAGTTGAAAGAAAACAAAGAAATGAAAAGAAGCACCAATTTATTACTGAAGGAAAATGAACAATAAATAACTAAATTAAATTAGAACTGGCAAGTAGATATTGTGGGACGGACTGTAACCTAATTGATTAAATGAGTTTAAAGAGATACTGTAGCATGATAGCCATTTTTATTTATTTTTATGTATGTATATATGTATGTATTTATTTATTATAGGTTCATAGGTTCATACAAGGCTATCTGCCCAAGGGCATTTATAAGCCTAGCCCAGAGTTTTGTGGCTTTCGCCACCCCTTTAGTTTGAAGGATACTATGCCCATTATTTTGCTGTGCCTCTGTCAAGCAGTTACACTGAGGTAATCCCTGGGGTATACCTGAGATCTCCCATCCATTGGTCAAGATTTCTCTTGAACAAAGCCAGCGAGGTGCTCTGCCTCACATGTACCGGGATTTTGTTCCACAGCATAGGGAGTCTCTGGGTGATGAATCTGTCCCTCCAGCACGTTCTATTAATAACCGTGTCAAGGTTTAAGTCTCTTGCCCTTGTAGTTCTGATGGATTTAGATTTTTTGAGGTGAAGCATGTTCATTAATTCCGGGTTGGACATGGCCTTGTATGTCAGGCACAGGTCACCTCTGAGCCGACGGTAAGCGACTGAATAGAGCTGGAGTTCCTTCAGTCGGGCAGCATAAGACATATTTTTGAGACCCTTTATCCTTTTGGTGAGGAACTTTTGGGGCCTTTCCAATTGCTGCAGGTGTCGGGTCAGATACATTCCGAATGGGGCATTGTACTCTATCATTGGTCTGATGAGTGATGAATACAGGGGAACGATGACCTCCCTTGATCTAGATGTGAATCCCTTCATGATCAGGTGGGCAATGTAGAAGGTCTTCCTAACTACTTTGGCAACGTGAGTGTCAAATGAAAGGTTACTGTCAACCTGGGTCCCCAGATCCCTGATAACCTCTTCTGTGCTTAGTGGATTGCCACCTATATGGTAGCTAGGGGTAACCTTGTTTTTCCCGAAGGGTATGACTATGCATTTTTTGGCGTTTAACTTTAGGCCATGGCTCTGGCACCAGTTATCCATTTCTATAAGACCCTTCTGAAGGATATCTGTGTCAGATGTGTTTTCGACTATGGCGCCCAGTTTGCAGTCATCTGCAAACTTTGTCAGCCATAATCCTCCTGTGTTTGCTTGTACTTCTGAAAAGTAGATGCCGAACAAGAGTGGGCCCAGGACTGAGCCCTGTGGGACACCACTTGTGACAGGCTTTGAGTCTGACATGGCGCCAGCAACTCTGACCCTGTGGGTTCTGTCACTTAGCCAGTTTGCAACCCATCTTGTGACGTATGGGTTTACATTTAAGCTGGTGAGTTTTTCAATGATACCCGAGTGGGGTATTGTGTCGAAAGCCTTTGCCAGGTCAAGGTAGGCTGTGTGGACTGCCTTGCCCTCATCAATGGCCTTGGTGACTGTTTCGAAAAAGTCAACCAAGTTTAAAAGGCATGATCTGCCTTTGACAAAGCCAAACTGGGTTGGATCCAATGTCTGCAAGTCCCCTATGTCTTTATTTATGAGTTCCATTATGATTTGTTTATTTATTGCTTTTATTATATTTTTGTTATGGCTGTGTTTATTTGTGTTTGAAAATGATACAGACTTGCCTGTTAGTATTGTCAAAATCCACCTTACATCTGAAAGATTCCCCAGATTTAGCCATGTAGACTGGCAAATATTGTGCAAAAATGAATGTGTTCCATTTTGGACTTAGAAAAATCATAAACCTTCCCAGATAGTTGTTGCAAATTTGTGAAACTTAAAATGTTCTTACCCAAAATTGAGTAATGTGTGCTACCCCAGTTAACAAATAAAAAATTCAAATAAATAAATGAATAAAAAGTCCCATTGCCAACTTAGTCCATTGATATGGCTATCCTGTGAATATAAATGTTACTAAAAGCAGCTCTGTTCAAGTGACAGTTGTAATAGTTCTATTAGGTAGAGAAAGAAAGATGTGATGTTATGTGATCCTATCTCGCCTACATTCTGACTGATGGGTTCGGAGCCGATCCCTCGGCTCCGACTCGGCACGCTTATGCCAAAGAACGAAGTCTCTTATTGGCTGAGCTTACTATATCCCAGGATGCACCACTACCAGTCCCCCAGATCTCGTTTGCCGCTAACAAGCAAAGACGTGGTCTCGAGCTGGCTGAGCTAAGTAGTGTTTTTCACTTCTTTTTCTGTCAGGAATTTCCTAATTCTTCAAAAAAAAAGCTGTTTTAACGGCTAACTAGTGGTTTTTGTGTATGAGTGGTTATATTTTTGTGTAAATTGTGTGGTGATTGCGCGTTTTTCTGACTAGAAGCCCTTTGAGTTCAAGGGCCTTTCCCTGTCAGTTGATTGTCTTTTCAAGTCCTTAGGGGTTCTTGGATCCCTTTAGTTAATTTTTTCTGTTGTTGTGACACTTTTTGTTAAAAAAAAAAAAAAAAAAAAAAGTTTTTGTTCACTGAATTTGTTATCATAATGTCACAGGCTCCTCGGCCTTCGGGCTTTAAGAAGTGCACTAAGTGCAGCTTTAAGATGTCAATCACAGATGACCATTCTCTCTGTGTGTATTGTTTGGGCGCCAAACATTTACAGGAGTCCTGTAGCGTGTGCCACGCGTTTTCCTCGAGGGTCCTCCAAGAGAGGAAAAATAAACTTATCTTAAAAGGCCTTATAAAACCCTCTTTTGAAGAGGCATTAGCTTCCTCTCCTTCTCCTGCTAAGAAGAAAAGGGCGTCGGCTCCGACCAGTCCGTCGGACCCGACCGCCAAAAGACATAGGCAGGCTTCTCCTTCGGCTCCATGGACTTCGGAGTCGAGGGTGGAACGGTCTGCCTCGATGCCTCCAGCCTCGACTCCTCTGGGTTCGGAGCCGATGGCTGGGGCATCGAGAGGCGGGTCACCTTCATCGGCTCCACTGATCTCGGAGCCGATGAAGGTTGTCCGCTCAGACACTTCCTCCTCGGCACCGAAGTCCTCTTCGGCACCGATGGAAATTGGTTTGGACACTCCTTCGGCGCCGATAGTTATCGAATCGCCTCAGAGCCGGTCCCCTAGTCCCTTGGAGCCGTTGGAAAGACCTACTCGGACCCATTCGGTCTCTTCCAGGTCATCAAGGATGTCAGATTCAGACATAGACAGGGTGCTCCAAAGACTGTTCCAGTCCCCAGTCTTTCAGAAATTTGTTTCGGCTCCGACCCAATTGGCTTCGGAGCCGATAGCCCACTCCATTGCCATTCCTCCTCCGTCCGCCGGCTCCGCCGGAGCAGGTGCTGATGGAGCCAGTAGAGATCCTAGGGTCGGCTCCGACCCTTACTCCAACCCGGCCTTGGGTCCGAGTTTAGCACACGGACTTCTTCGGCCGGACCCGGTAGTGACGTTTCGGGACCAATGCTGTCGGTTCCGAGCCTCCCTCTCGGTGCTTCGGCCGCGGGACTTCCGTCTGCTATCATGGCTCCGGGAACCAGACCCTCCCAGGATTCTGGGGGTCCGGCTTTCAGAGCTATGAGGAGTGCCTTGGCCAAGTCTTCTTCGGCCATCTCTACGGCTTTACCGGCACCTTCCCTGGGCATGGAGACTGGGTCTTTGGCAGTTCCCCTGTCTCTTGGCAGCGGAGCCCCGGGGCCTGAGGTTACCCCCACGGGGGGTTCCCCTCCTCCTGAGGGTTCTTCGGAGTTGTCTTCAGAGGAGCCTCCAAGGAAGAGATTGTGCAAGAGGAAGCACGTGGACTCCCCCCGACGAGTCTCTTACATCGGACACTGATCTTGATGATGCGGAGGGGTCCCCAAAGTCGTCCTCGGATGATGTCTCATTCACAGACATTCTGGAGATCCTTAAGCAACGAGGCGGCTGGAATTCCAAACCCCCCTCCGCTGATGAGTCAGTGTTTCTCAAGGCCTTCGGGGCTCAGCCCTCTGCCTCCTGGGTGTCTCCGCCCTTCGACGAGCTCCTGGATTTGGTTTGTCGGAGGGCGTGGGAACATCCAGATACTGTGGAACCAGTGCCTTCTCGCCCTAACAAATTTTTGTCTGCCCCACCCGAGAAGGAGTTCTTAACAAAAGGCGTGGCTGTAGATGCCATGGTGGTGGCATCTGCTACCCAGCAGGACGTGGCAGAGGCTTCAACGTCCGTCCATCCTCCTAATAAGGAGTCTAGGAGCATGGACCGCAGGAAGCGCACCCTGACTTCAGCGGCCTTTACTCTGAGGTCCCTGAATTATTTGGCACATTTCACCAGACTACAGAGGGATCTGGTCAAGGAGCTGTCAGACTCCCTCTCAGGTAACCTACCTGAGCAGCTAGCCCAGTCGGTTAGCTCTCAGTTGGCTATCCTTAACTCGATTTCTAACTCGTCCATGAGGCTCATTTCCTATGCGGCCGAAGGGGCGGGCAGAGCGGCAGGCACAGGCGTGGCTCTACGGAGACAAGCCTGGCTCCGTTTATGTCATTTCGTGGAGGCCTTCAAGTCTTCCTTTGCCGACGCTCCCTTTGATGGGTCCTCTTTGTTTGGACCCAAGGTAAAAGACACTCTTACCCGCTGTGAGCAGGAGGGAAAGACTTTATCTGCCGTAGGAGCATGTTATTCCACTCCCTTTCGGCCTTATCCCAAGGCTAAAAGAGGAGGGAAAATGTGGTTCCGCAAATCACAGAAATTCTTTCCCCAACAGCAGGAAGATTCCCCTTCCAGAGGCAGAGGACGGGGAAATTTTTCTGGGAGACGCCGTCCCAGAGGCGGCAGAGGCCCCTGCAACACTGGAGACCGCGAGTCCTTTCGTGGCTCTTCAGCCTCCCACACTTCATGAGGGATTGCCCGGCTGTGCTGCTCCGGAGCCAGTCGGGTGCCGTTTTGCCAAGCACCTAAAAGCCTGGGAGTCTATTACTCAGGACAGATGGGTGCTTCGGATTATTGCCGGAGGTTACACCATTCCCTTCACACACTCACCCCCACCGTCCAAAAAAATCCCGGACCCACCACCCAGTCAAAGGGAAATTGCAGCCGTAGAAGCCTCAAAGCTGCTAGAAAAAGGAGTCATCCAACCGGTCCCCACAGACCAGATCGGATCCGGAAATTACTCAAGGTTCTTTTTAGTGCCAAAAAAGACAGGGGACCTGAGACCCATTTTGGATTTCAGCAAACTAAACCAGTCCGTCATGAAGTCCAAATTCCGAATGGTCACTTTACAATCCATTCTCCCATTGTTGGAGAAAGATGTTTGGATGTGCTCCATAGATCTCAAGGACGCCTATTATCACATACCGATACATCAGGCGTCCAGGAGGTATCTGCGCTTCAGCCTGGGAGACAGTCATTTCCAATTTTGTGCACTGCCCCTTGGTCTCACCACAGCCCCCAGGGTGTTCACCAAGTGTTTGGCAGTAGTGACTGCTCACCTGAGGAGTCTCGGATTCCAAGTGTTTCCCTATCTGGACGACTGGCTCCTGACTGCCACCACCAGGCATCTACTACTAGAGAACCTACAAGCCACCATCTCCCTGGGTGCTTCCCTGGGAATTACATTCAACTGGTCAAAGTCTGTCTTGCTGCCTTTTCAGCGCATAAGATTCATAGGAGCAGAGATGGACTCAAAATTAATGCGAATCTTCCTTCCTACCGAAAGGATACAAACATTACAAGGTCAAGCCCGAGCCCTGCTTCTAAGATCCAAAGCCCCAGCCAGGATGGTCCTGCAACTTTTAGGTTCAATGTCTGCCATGGTTCTCCTAGTTCCTCTGGCAAGATTGCACATGAGGATTCTTCAGTGGCTGTTATCGACACAATGGTCTTTTCAGGATCTCCCCCTCAGTCATCACATACTGATTACAGAAACGTGCAAACGGGACCTCCACTGGTGGCTTCTACCATCCAATCTGAATCAGGGAAGACCTTTTGTTATACCCCCTCCGGTGGCCACCTTGACAACGGATGCCTCCCAGACGGGGTGGGGGGGGCATTGTCTGGGCAGGTCAGTTCAAGGTTCTTGGCTTCCAAACGAAACTTTTCTCCATATCAATGTGTTGGAAATGAGGGCTGTACTTCTGTCCCTACAAGCCCTCCACAAGTTTCTCCCTCAAGGCATTATCGCTATCCACACAGACAACATGTCGGTGGTCTGGTATCTAAACAAACAAGGAGGGACCAGATCTTACCCCCTTTGCAGAGAGGCCATGAGGGTGTGGGAATGGGCAGTGGCTACCAACCGCTTCCTGGTAGCGACCCACATTCCAGGAAAATCCAATGTATTGGCAGACAGACTGAGCAGGACTATTCTCTCTCCTCACGAGTGGTCCCTGAACGAAACAGTAGCAGCTCAGATTTTCAAAGATGGGGGATTCCGTGCTGCGACCTGTTTGCAACACCACAAAACACGAAGTGCAAAAGGTTCTTTTCCTTGACCCTGCGTCAAGGGGAGGCAGCTACGGATGCTCTAGTCCAACCTTGGCCAACAGGACTACTTTATGCTTTCCCTCCGGTTCCACTCCTCCCCAAAGTCATCCAGAAAGCTTCCCAATTGGGGTCCACAATGATTCTAATTGCTCCGTACTGGCCTCGTCAGGTATGGTTCCCCTACCTACAGAAATATACTCTGGACGGTCCTTGGTTTTTGGATCTAACTCCGGACCTTCTGGTTCATCAGTCGGGACAACAGCACCAGTCCCTTCACACTTTGAAATTAACAGCTTGGCTCCTCCACTTCCGACTATAGTCAGAAATCACTCCTTGGACCCGGAAGTTATTCACATTTTATCTTCAGCCCACAAACCCACCACTAAGAAGTTGTATCACAGTAAGTGGAAGAGGTTTACTATCTGGGCTCAACTCAGAGGCTTAGACCCTATTACTGCCCCGATACCAGAGGTCTTGAAATTTTTAACATCCTTGTTTAATCAAGGATCTTCAGTCTCTACTATTAAAGTCCAACTAGCAGCTATCTCCAAATTTCACGAATCCATAGACCCACCGTTGATGAGCAGCAGATTATGTAAAACTTTCATGAAAGGTGCTGTGCTTTTAAGACCCCCAGTTTTTCATCCTGCACCTCCGTGGGATCTTGATTTGGTACTTCGTGCCTTAACATCTTCTCCTTTTGAACCGGCTGCTACATGTGAGTTGAAATATCTGTCTTGGAAAACTGCCTTCTTAATTGCAATTACCTCTGCAAGAAGGGTTTCAGAACTTCAAGCCCTATCTATCAAACCACCGTACTTGATTTTTCACAAGGATAGAGTATCACTTAGACCTAATCCATCTTTTGTTCCAAAAGTTTGTTCTAATCTCTGTCTCCAACAATCTCTAGAGCTACCAGTTTTCTTTCCAAAATTTTCAAACAAAGCGGAATATACCTTGCATACGTTGGATGTTCACAGGCAATTGCGCTTCTATCTAGACAGGACTCAACAAATTAGAAAAACAGATCAATTGTTTGTGTCCTTTTCAGATAATAAACTGGGTAAAACCATCACTAAAGCTACTATTGCCAAATGGATTAGAGATTGCATAACTCAGGCTTATTCCTCTTCAAATAAGCAACTTACAACGTCTGTCAAAGCTCACTCTACTAGAGCTATGGCTACCTCTATTGCATTTCATTCCAAGCTCGCTATTTCTGAGATTTGTGCTGCGGCTACTTGGTCCAACCCGCACACTTTCATTTCCCACTATAAATTGGATGTGACATCTAAAGGGCGAGCATCATTTGGTTCCACGGTACTCAGGAGTGTTTTCCAGTGAGCCACCCAGGATTTAGGTGCTAGGGACGCTGTCCCATCAGTCAGAATGTAGGCGAGATAGGATCACATAACATCTTTTAGTTATGTACTCACCATAACTTCAGATGTTTGGGATCCATCTCGCCTACATTCCTAATACCCACCCTCCTTCCCCCTGCCTTGGAGATCAGAAGAGATTGAACGGTTTGAGTTCTACTGTCTTTATCTTGTATCATCTGTCGATGTTATATAAGCAGTGCATGAGTGTGTGCATGTATGCGGACAAACTAGATCTGGGGGACTGGTAGTGGTGCATCCTGGGATATAGTAAGCTCAGCCAATAAGAGACTTCGCTCTTTGGCATAAGCGTGCCGAGTCGGAGCCGAGGGATCGGCTCTGAACCCATCAGTCAGAATGTAGGCGAGATGGATCCCAAACATCTGAAGTTATGGTGAGTACATAACTAAAAGTTTTCATTTCTTGATCTGATTTTTAAATTCATTTTAACAGTCTGTATCTTTTTTTGCTAAGGTCTTTAAGCCTGTATTAGTAATTCCAGTACACAGTTGCACTGCATTTTGCTGCACAAGAGGTCTAACTGTTGGTATTAAAGCCTAGTTTCACTCTTATGTACTCTGTATTTTAGGCTAATGCAGGACTCGTCTTTGCATTGAGGAAGTTCCAGGCCAGTGATCTCAGAGCTAAGGGTCTAATTGCTTTCCCTCCCTGCCTCCGTGTTGTATTTGTGTTCTTAAACTCAGTGTATCTGTTGTTATCTGGCACTTATGATAATTTGACAAAATAAGTCCCTCCCTGTCCCTGTTTATTGGCTGTTGACAATAAGCTCATAAGTATCATTTGCAAAGTCTCTACCCTTAAACTAGTCTCCAGTATAAATAAAATTGATAAAAATGCTTAATATTCAGTGCACTAACACTGCTTGGACTGATTTTAGTATCACATTAGTGAGTTTTTTAACTATAATTAGTTTACTGGTTCTTGCTGATGACAGAAGAGGGTTTCAAGGCTAGTTGTTTTGTAATGAACTCTAGATACTCAGTAGCAAGTCCATCCAAACATTATTCTAAAACCAAACTCCAAGCAGTTATAGTTACCTGTGCCTCCAGAATCATCCCTGTTGGTGTCATGGACTGGTACTTCCCCACAACTTCTCTAGGCAGCCTGTTGAGATGAGTATCTTGAGACAGTGAAAGAATTTTGCCATGCTGTCTACTGATCAAATGTTACTCCAACAGCATAACACAGCGTGTGAGAAAGATGAACATATATAATATCCTTGGGCAATAATTTCACATACAGTAAACTCTTTTACCAAAATCATCGTTACACTTCTTCAAGGCCATCACAATACACAATCCATTAAATGCTGAGGTTCTAAATAGTAACTTGCCTAAACCTCAAAGACCTCCAAAACACAATGCTACCACAAAGCACACTCATCAAATGATGCCTACTTCCTCACATAGTACAAGGAGTCCTAATGTCACAGATGCTGTGCCTGTAAGACAGGCATTGACCCAACCAAACATTCTTGTTATAGGTGACTCCATTGTAAGACATACAGTCTTGTGTCTTACCAGGCTGAGCAAGGAAAGTGTGATGGTTAGTTGTTTGTCTGATGCCAGAATCTATTGGGTCACAAATGCATTCAAGTCCTTGAACAAGTACCAGTATGACTCTGTCATAGCTCGTGCCAGTGTCAGTGATGTAAGGTATATTTCCCAGGACTATATGAAGAGAAACATAATGGAGCTCTCAGACACTGTGTACAAGGCAGGTATGATCCTAGCATTGAGCAGCATTCTACCTTCACCACTGATGATGCCATGATTTGTTTGTTTGTGTCTTTCGGCTTTTCCCGGTTAGGGGTCACCACAGCGGAACTCCGGTCCGCTAATGATTGGTAGTTGATTTTTACATGCTGAGTTACCAGCCCTGATGCACAACCTTCAATGAAGGTACGCCCATTCATGCATGTCTCCATGCAGAAGACGCTCTAGCTGAGAATCGAACCGGACAGCGTCTTACTGTGAGGCAACAATGCTACTGCACCACCACCATGTGCAAAAAATAATTGACGTCAGTAATTGGCTTAGTTCTTAGTGTCATTCAAAAGGGGTCCAGTATTTCTCAGCCTGGGAGGATATGATTGACAGACCATGCTGCTTCACTAGGGATGGCCTGCATCTGTCCCCGCTAGAGGAATTGTCCACCCACCATTTTGTAGACAATGCCAAACTGATAAACTTGCCAACATAACGAAACAGGAAAAGGAAAATATGAAGGTGTTACTGATCAATGCTAGGAGCCTAGACAAGAAACTCCACACACTACAAGCCCCTCTCACCCTAGAGGACATTAATATCTGCATAGTGATTGAGACATGGTTTAAAACAGTGGGCAGCACTCCAGTTGTGCAGGGCTATAACACTTTCCACACATTTAGACTAGCTGTTGTAATTAAATCAAAAGGTGCTTCAAGAAAATATTAGTTTAAGGGTGTGCACACACAGCAAAGTATTAGTTTAAGGGTGTACATACTTATGCAACCAGCGTATTGTACGTTTTTTAATTTTTATATTTTTCCCCTAACAGATTTGTTTGTTTTTCAATTGAATTGTACAGGTTATAGGTCACATTAAAGGTAGGAAAAGTTTTGAAATGATTTATTGTGGTCTCATTTTTTTATATCACAAAAAAACTGGCATTTTAACAGGGGTGTATGCACTTTTTATATCCATTGTATATCTATCTATATATATATATATATATATATACATATATATATATACATATATATATATATATATATATATATATATATGTATAGATGTAGATATAGATATTAGTGGGGTTGTGAAGGTTCAGTGGTGTCTTCCCCCATAAAACCATGTGCTTTTTATTTTCCATGCTCTGAAGTTACTCCTTGGAACATGCACAGTAGTCTTTCGCTGTTTTGTAATCAAAGTTTATAATTCTTTGGACATTGATCACTTGTCCATACAGTGTAGAATATCCGTGTGTGTGTGTGTGTGTGTGTGTGTGTGTGTGTGTGTGTGTGTGTGTGTGTGTGTGTGTGTGTGTGTGTGTGTGTGTCTGTCTGTATGTGTTTTTGTGTTTTTATCTAGGCTCCTCAATGGTCTCAAGGACTGCATACCTATTAACTTGCTGTAAAGGTATGTAGGCTGTTATGAATCTTGAGTAAGTAATATGTAGAAAAATGCTGTTCAAAGCCCAGCTGTCTAATGGACAGGCAGTGATGGATAGTAGGTTTTCAATGAAGCAATATATTTATTTCAAGTTGTATGTGTTTACATAATGTTATACATTGTGCTGAAGTAAAGGCAAAGAGATGAATAATTAAGGGATATTAATTTCTCTGATTTAATCTGTTTTATTTTGAGCAGACAGAAAAGGAAAAACTAACATGGAGGGACCGAATTCCTGGTTACTTGATTAACTGCACAGCCATTCTATTTATGGTAAGTGCTAATTGAATTTTGGTGTCATATATGTTTATGACATTATGTCCTCACTCAATAAGTATGTATGTATGTATGCATAATATGGTTAATGGTAATAATGTGGCAACCAATGAAATGACTGATCAGGGAGTGCATAACGGTAATTTTTTTTTCATGTCAGCCATCATGCCTCCCTTCAACTGACCCTCTTCATTCATTCCTCTGGTCTTAAGTATTCCACCCAGAATCAGGAGGAGTGTTGTCCTAGGAGGAGGGCATCATTCATGCAGCCATGAGAGTGGTATTGACATCTCTGTAATATGTGCATTTTTGAGATATCGAGCCACCACCATCTTGAAGGAGGATAAGTGCACTTCACTAACATGGTGACCCAGTGTCCTCACCTTGTAAGTATGCACTTCTGCACACTCATTCTGAAAGCTGTAATCCATTGGTGGCTTGGCGAGCCTAAGACCCACCTCCAGACCACCCTTAGTATTGCCCACCTTCATCCAAGTGATAGTGGCAGTGTATGTTCTTCCAGCTGCATTTCTCCTTCCCCCGGATGAACACCTCTCTGCTTGTTAAGGAGTATATAACACACAGTTGATGGAAACTGATGTGCGTAATACCAATGTGGTTTAAACAAAGAAAATATGTGGATAAACATAGAGCATTATATTTCTTTTACAGTCTGCTCTTTTAGGTAAGTTAGAAGCATACTTGCCTTTAACTTATTATGCATGCTGTGAGGCATATGTGTGGGCATGCTTCATCTGGGTTAACCTTTCCACAGTTCACTTTACTGAGTGACCCCTGTTTATTATCAATTGCTGTTTGCATAAGTAAAGAAACTGTGAAGTCACTGCTTTGCAGATTTTTTTCTAATTTTTTTCCTCTGATTTATGTTAAAGTCTTCTTCTTCTTCTTCTTCTTTCGGCTTTTCCTGGTTAGGGGTCGCCACAGTGGATCATCTGTCCACTCATGATTGGCAGTGGAGTTTTATGGTGTCAAGTTGCCAGCCCAGCGCCCAACCTTCCACAGAAGGCATACACATGCACACACTCACACCTAGGGCCAATTTAGAGTGTCCAATCCACCTACTGCATGTCTTTGGGATGTGGGAGGAAACCGGAGCACCCGGAAGAAACTCATGCAACCACAGGGAGGACATGCAGACTCCGCACAGAAGGCACCCCAGCCGAGAATCGAACTGGAGAATCTCTTGCTGTAAGGCGACAACGCTAACCGCTGCACCACCGTGGCCACCACCTTGATAGTTAAAGTAACTGATTTAAATACACTCCCTATTACTCATAATCCGATGTAGAGCCAGAAGAAACTCTTTATTTTACTCCTGTTTGGTGCAGCATTACTAAAACGCTTCATCTGGTCCTTATGTGAGGATGAAGTAGACAGAATGAGTGCTACATGGTGGGGTTACACATGAACAAAAGCTGAAAAAGCATGTTGTAATGCAAGAAACAGACCTTTTGTACATCTTTGCTGAAAATTTGAAGTAACGTAGCTTTCAGAATAAGTAAGGGTATGAAGGAATCCATCACAGGAGTATACTAATTACTTTTAGCTTCCACATATGTCAAGTGTATCAGTAGTGTATTGTCCTCTTATCACAGACGATCATTTCAGGCTTTATCCATTTAACTGGCAAGAAAAGGAAAAAACATTCCACTTCAAAGCTACCAGATATCAACAGCTGGAATTATAAGTAAAATCATTTTCTAATGCATTTTGATGGAAATTTAACATTTGATAAGACCCTGCTCTTTCCAACATAAGTCTTGTTTCAGTGCATCAAATTTTGATTCTGGCTTGACATTCTGTGTAGTTGAACCCACTGAGAGGGAAGAGTTAGGGAAATGGATTACACAGTTAGAATTATGCTTGCATAAATTTGCATTATGCTTGCCCCCTAAAGGAGAGATATCTATACCAAATGATTGTAGCCCCCAAAACATCTCTAACGCCCAGGTGAGAACTGCTCTCTCCAAGGCAAAGAACACAGCATCCATGGGACGAGGAATTAAACCCACAGTTAGGACAGCTGTTTAATCTTAGTCTCACCTCCGGATACATACCCAGGGAGTGGCGCACAGCGACTGTGGTCCCACTCCACAAAGGCGGTGCCTCCACCGACCCTGGAAATTACCGTCCCATTAGCTTGACAAGCCTTATCTGCAAAGCCATGGAGAGGATCATAATGGATCTCATAAATAAAGACATAGGGAATTTGCAGACTTTGGATCCAACCCAGTTTGGCTTTGTCAAAGGCAGATCATGCCTCTTAAACTTGGTTGACTTTTTTGAAACAGTCACCAAGGCCATTGACGAAGGAAAGGCAGTCCATACAGCCTACCTAGACCTGGCGAAGGCTTTCGATACAATAACCCACTCGGGCATCATTGATAAACTCATCAACTTAAATGTAATCCCATACATTACAAGATGGGTTGCAAACTGGCTGAGTGACAGAACCCACAGGGTCAGAGTTGCTGGCGCCATGTCAGACTCAAAGCCTGTCACAAGTGGTGTACCACAGGGCTCAGTCCTGGGCCCACTCTTGTTTGGCATCTACTTTTCTGAAGTACAAGCAAACATAGGAGGGTTATGGCTGACCAAGTTTGCAGATGACTGCAAACTGGGCGCCGTAGTTGAAAACACATCCGACACAGATATCCTTCAGAAGGGTCTTACAGAAACGGATAACTGGTGCCAGAGCCATGGCCTAAAGTTAAATGCCAAGAAATGCATAGTCATACCCTTCGGGAAAAATAAGGTCACCCCTAGCTACCATATAGGAGGCAATCCCCTGATCACAGAAGAAGTTATCAGGGACCTGGGAACCCAGGTGGACAGTAGCCTTTCATTCGACACCCATATTGCTAAAGTAGTTAGGAAGACCTTCTACATTGCCCACCTTATCATGAAGGGATTCACATCTAGATCAGGGGAAGTCATAGTCTCCCTATACTCATCACTCATCAGACCAATGATCAAGTACAATGCCCCATTCGGAATGTATCTGACCCGACACTTGCAGTAGCTGGAGAGGCCACAAAAGTTCCTCACCAAAAGGATAAAGGGTCTCAAAAATCTGTCTTATGCTGCCCGACTGAAAGAACTCCAGTTATATTCAGTTGCTTACCGCTTGCTCAGAGGTGACCTATGCCTGACATACAAGGCCATGTCAAACCCAGATTTGATGAACATGCTTCATCTCAAAAAATCTAGATCCCTCAGAGCCACAAGGGCGGGAGACTTAAACCTCGACACGGTTATTAATAGGACGTGCTGGAGGGATAGATTCATCACCCAAAGACTCCCTATGCTGTGGAACAAAATCCCGGTCTATGTGAGGCAGAGCACCTCGCTGGCCTTGTTCAAGAAGAATCTTGACCAATGGATGGGGGATCGCAGATACACCCCAGGGGTTACCTCAGTGTCACTGCTAGACAGAGGCACAGCAAAATAAAAGGCATACTTTCTCCAAACTAAAGGGGTGGCGTAAGCCACAAAACTATGGGCTAGGCTTATAAATGCCCTCGGGCAGATAGCCTAGTATGAACCTATGAACCTATATTGTACATGCTAAGCAGACATGATCACAGTGCATCTTATTGTTTAGATAGGAATTCATTAGTTATTTTCTTGGTTAAACTTAACATATTAATCAGCATAGCAGCTTAGTGCCAACCTTCCTTGTGTAATTTATGCTTTCATCTGCCCACCTCCCTTGCCTGCTGATGATCTGGCCCCTGACACACATCATGCCATTTCATTCCCCTTCCACGGGTGAGAGCTGATTGTAGGGGTTAGCTTTCAGCTAGGCAGTCATCAGGGTATTTTTTTCCATTTTTTTCTTGTCAAGCCATACTGCTCAGCAGCTGATGTTCATGTTCACAAAAGCCTGGGTCACCTTTCAAGCCTTTTCTCTTTATAAACATAATCCTGTACATGTCCACTAAAGGCCCTCATGCAAACATGCTTTGTGGTTTGGCAGAATCAAGCACATGCCCCTGGTACATGTGCTATATGCCATATATCAGCTCTTCTTCAGTTAGTGCTGGCACTGCATCTGACCGGACCACTTTTGTGTACCCAGAAGAGGTTATACAGCACCAGCTTCTCATTCACCCCCCAACACACAGGCTTCTCCAGTCACTAGATGATCCCACATCATTTGGGTCACCATCTTGGCTTTGTCCCTTTGGGTCATAGAGACAGTTCTAATCATTATGTTAAGGATCATGATAGCTGGATTGTAGTCTGTCCTTGACAGAATGCAAGATAAGTTTGTCACTATGTTAATAAATCTTAAATGGATTTTCATCTATTTAAAACAGTTATTTTATAAACCAAAAGTATTGAAATCTATGAATGTAGATACAGCTAAAAACGTGTACTGTAACTTTGAAAGAGAACTTGAATGTCACTTCTTACACTGAGTAGTACAGGTAACTTGAGTGGTCATACAGTAAGTTTTCCCTCTAAGCACTGAAGGGTGTTTCATCTATGCTTCATTATAAATGTTTACAATGTTTTAGTTTAATACTACTTCTGTCATTGAAAAGGCAACATGAGATGTATTTGTTCTTATTATTTCAGATCACATTAACATTTGCTGCAGTTTTTGGAGTCATTATTTACCGGATCATCACAGCAGCCACTCTGGCTGCCAGCCAAGATGACACCACCAGAGCAAATGCCCGTGTCACTGTGACTGCCACAGCTGTCATCATAAACCTGATTGTGATACTTATACTGGATGAGATCTATGGTTCTGTGGCCAAGTGGCTGACTGATATTGGTAATAATCTAGTGTTTCTACTGAATTGTAATCCAGTCTCCATTAATGATTTAGATCTAAGAGGTTATGTACGCTGAGGGGACTATAATGATTTGGAGGGTTAAAAACATATTTAAAATATTAATGAATAAGTACTTCAGTAGATAAAGCATTTAAATATATCTGGTTGTCAGCAGATGTTTCTTATCCAGGCTGTTTTCTCATAATCTTTCATAGTGGAGTTAAAGGGATGGCAGAATATAAAATACAGACTGTAGAATTAAAAAAAATGTACACACACACACACACACATATATATATATATACATATATATATATATATATATATATATATATATATATATATATATATGGATCTACTTCACAAGAACGAAAGACCAAAACCACGAAACCCAAAACAACGAGACCACAACACCAAAACCCCATAAAACCGAAAACGTAAAACCATGAACATCAAAATCCCAAAACTGTGAAAGACATACATAACACAAACACACACAGCAGCCCCAAACTACAACACACACCACCCTACACTAGTGATAGGCAGGGAGGCAAGCCCTCCTGCACCCCCCACACCCCTCTCACTTTAATATTCTAACTCCGAGATCGCACAGAGACACAAGGCAAACTCACACCCACGCATTACAGTCCCTCACACAAACACACCACAGTCACACAACACACGTACACACACCAATACCCCTCACAAACACACTTACACATGCATACTCACCTGAACCGCACCACCAGAAGCGCTAAATCAAAATCCCGTAATGTCGGGATTTTGAATTTCGCCCTTCTGGTCTTTCGATTACCTGAGGATTCGTTCATCTGGTCTCAGTGATCTGACTTTCGTTAATGTGGTCTTTCGTTCTTGTGAAGTAGACCCATATGTATACACATCTATATTTAATCTATATGTATATATATATATATATATATATCTAGGTTTACTATTGAAATGTCGAACGGCACTACATCAACTGTACTATAGTCGAACACGGAAGTTCGAAAATAGTAATGTCGACGACAAAAAAACAATCTAGGAATGGTTTTAACATGGGTCGAGGTAGGTGTTCAGTATTATTCAGAAATACAAACATCTCCCCTACCTTGACCCATGTTAAAACACAGTCCTAGATTGTTTTTTTGTCGTCGACATTACTATTTTCGAACTTCCATGTTCGACTATAGTACAGTCGATGTAGTGCCGTTCGACATTTCAATAGTAAACCATTTATATATATATATATATATATATATATATATATATATATATATTTATCTTTTTTTTTTGTCCATACAGAATCATGGCTTACAGTGCAGAGAGACATCAGTATCAGTAATTAAGTAAAGCTGATGAAAGAAAAAGCATTATTATGGACAGTGAAGGACTGCAATGAAATCAACAATACTGCACTGTAGTTAGCATGTTTAATTACAGTTCACATTACCAAAAGACATTCCAGATCATGGAAGTTCCTCCTTTTAACCCGATTAACCTGTCTGTTACCTTATGCCAAATTTCATCATCTTTCTGCTGCATATATAGATCCACAAAAGAATTGTAAATGTTTTCTTAAACATTCAGTAAATGGATCACTTTTGCAGTAGCCTAAGCTGTTTGTGTATTAACCACCCCCTCTGGCACCAGCCAACTTACCAGCTGTCAAGAGCATTCAAGGTGCTCCGAATGAATGGCAGATGGAGCACAGAAATATTCCCAAGCTTCTTTGCAGGCCTTGTAATTCTGTCAGTCAGCTAGTGATCCTTCAAGAACTGGGCAGATAAATTGTCATTGTAGAAAGCCTTCCACTTTTATTAATTTTATGGTGAAAAATTGTAATTTTCATGGGTATGTACTAGGCTAGCAGCCTTCATGGACCATTTTAAGCCTAGCCAAGTTCCCTTTTTTGTGCTCAGAATAACTTATCCCATTTGGCATAGATTGACCTTACCCAGCCCATGGTCAATAATTATCTATTACCAGTAATGAGGATAACTGGGATCATACCATAGATAATCTTAGGGGACCCATGCATGAGATAAAGCATTTAGGAGCTTCATTTGTCCATTACTAGTGCAGAGGCCTGCCCTGGGGTACATTTTCTGTTTCCCCTTCATAGATCTAAGCTGTGCTTGAAAATGGACAAGAATGAACTTTGTTTTATGTTGATGGGGAGTCTTTCCCCAGCAGCAGTACCCTCTGTGAAATATGCCTGTCCCGCCAAACCATACTGTTGATGTTGCAGAAGAGGTTTGGATCCCCACATCAAGTATTTCTGATGCCATTTGACTTGCTGATGTGCAGTAAATCCATCAGTAATGGGTCAGAGGATGCCTTGTATGCCAGACACAGCTCACCTCTTAGCAGTCTATAAGATACCAAGTATACTGATGGGGCTTTGAGTTGGTTCATGTAAGACATGCTGCTTAGGCCTTGCATCCTTTTAGTAAGATATCTGTGTGGCCATTCCAGTTGTTGCATGTGCTTTGACAGATACATACCAAAGGGGGCATTATAATCAATGATTGGCATTATGAGGGCTGAATAAAGGGGGACAGTAACATCTCTAGATCTAGGCACATCCATTTGTTTATAAACTGTGCAGTATAGAAGGACTTTCTTGCAACAATAGACTCATTTTGGTCAAACGTTAGCTCATTGTGCACATAAGTTCCCAATCCCAAACAATTGGGTCATCTCTTAGGGGCATATTATAAATGTGGTAGTTCCCTGGAGTAGATGGCTTTCCAAAGGATACAATAATGCATTTTTTGGCATTTAGTTTCAGACCATTATTCTGACACCATTTATTTATTTGAGACAAAACTTCTTGCAGGATGGCTAAGTCATTTGGGGATTACATGACTGCTCCTAACGTGCAATCATCTGCAAACTTAGTCAGCCAGATCCCTTTGGTATTGGCTTTTAATTCAGAAAAGTAGATGCCAAACAGAAGAGGTTCCCAGCACAGAATCCTGAGGAACTCCACTGATGATTGTTCCTTTCTGGAGGTAACTTGCCCTACTTTGATTACCTGCATCCTTTCTGTGAGAAGTTGGTAATCCCGTTGGTGACATAGGGGAATTGTGCCAAATGCTTGGGTCAGGTCAAGGTATGCAGTGTGTACCATTTTGCCTTCATCCATTGTTTTAGTGACTTTTTAAAAAAATCCACCAGGTTGAGTAAACATGACTTGCTTTTGACAAATCCAAACTATGATGGCTCCAGTGTTTGGAGGTTCCCTATGTCCTGATTGATTAATTCCATGATAAGTCTTCCCATGGCTTTGCACACACAAAGCTGGTCAGACTTATGGGTCCGTAATTGCCTATGTTGTGGAAGGTCCTCCCTTATGCAGGAAATGACAGTAGCTGTCATACTTTTTTCTTTCTTTTTTTCTGTCAGACTTTTTACTTTTACTAAGAAGTGAGGTGAGGCAAGCTGTTAATACACTGTGATAATTGAGTTATGTTGGCATTTGTATAAACTTTTTGTGAGAAATAGTTTATAGTTTGACTAATATCTTTAATTTTTATTGAAGTTTTGCATCTTGGGACAGGATATTGTGCTTGTTGGGGACTTCCAATGGTATACTTACTGCAGAACCACTTGCTCTTTGCCTTTCTCCTTTCTGTCTCTCTAAGGCTTCACCACCCATTTCTCAGGTCTTTATCCCAGCTTACCAGTGGAACAACAGTTGATCTTCTGTTCTTCCTTCCTCAGCGCACAAAAAGAAAAAAAAAAATTAGGAGTCTTCAAGGTTAAGTCCAGCTTCATATCTGCCTCAGCCAATGTGGCTGACTCTGTAGTGGCCTTTTCTTGTTCCTCAGATCACCCATCTTTTTTTCTGATAGTCCTGTTAGTGTACCCTTTCAAGCCACCAAAGACTAGGGGTTAGCCACATTCTCTGTGAATGTAAGAATGTCCTTAACAAGCAAAGGGAAGCCACTTTTGTCACTGTTTGGGAAAGAAGCTGTTGAAGGGTCTTCACTTGGGGGTGATAAGCCTGTGGATGCTTGTTCAGTGTGCCTAAGGGTCAGCTATTGTTAAGAAAGAGCATGGTTAGTAAGAAAAGCTTCCAGTCACCTGTTACTGTTTCCATGGATGGCAGATTTACTGGGATTTACCAAGGAGCTAATTACTGCTTTTTCCTTGTCTTATCAAACTACTGATAGGAAAAGGAAAAGAGTTCCTTCTCATTTTGACAGGATTTTTCAGTTGGAACAGCAGGGGTGTTACTTCTCTGTCTGAGCATGAATGTCCTGAGGACAGTATACTGTTTCAGATTTCTCTGCTGAAGAAATTTCTTTCAATTACTTTTTATCCCCTATGAAAGAGGTGTTTCAGTGCGATCAAAATGAAATTCATATGGCCACAAAAATGTATCATAATTTGTTATAGACGCAGATGCCTAAGGCTATACTTATCCCTCCTGTATTCCCTGCTTTAGAAAATACTTTTCACATTGCATCAAGCCTCCCCGTAAGTCAATCTTTAACCCCTAAGAGATATGGCAGGTTATATGTGTGCCTCAGACACATAAGTACTTGTTTTCCAATCCTAAAATGGACCCAGCAGTTATTTCTTTATCCAAATCTGATGTAGGTAAACAGGTCACTGCTGCTAATCCCATTCCTAATGAAAAACATGAGAAAACCTTCGATAACCACATCGCCACAACAGTCAGGAAATCCTTCTATGTGGCACACCTCATCACTAAGGGCTTTTCATCCAGGAAAAAGGAGGTCATTGTCCCACTGTACTCATCCCTCATTAGACCCATTATAGAATACAATGCCCCATTTGGTATGTACCTCTCAAGGCATCCGCAACAACTGGAAAGGCCGCAGAAATACCTCACTAAAAGAATCACAGGCCTAAAGCAGGTGCCCTACGCTGACCGCTTTAAAAAACTCCAGCTATACTCTGTCGCATATCGTCTACTCAGAGGCAATCTCTGCTTAACATACAAGGCCATGTCAAACCCAGAGCTGTTGGACATGCTACACTTAAAGAAATCCCAATCCCTCAGAGCCACACGCTCCAGGGATCTAAACCTTGTCATCACAATAAACAAAACATGCTGGAGGGATAGGTGCCTGACCCAGAGACTCCCCAGACTCTGGAATAGATTGCCCATACATGTCAAGCAGAGTGCCTCTTTGGCCCTCTTCAAAAGGAACCTTGACGATTGGATGGGAGAAAGGAAATTCACCCCGGGGATCACGTCAGTCGCCCTGCTTGACAGGGGTCCAGGGAAGTAAGTAGTGTGGGAAGAAATAGCCAGGGAATTGTTATGGCTAGGCTTGTATAGGCCCTAGGGCTGATAGCCTAGTACCAACCTATGAACAATGGATAAGTTGGGGAAGAAAATGTATTCTAATACTTTAACTTTTAGAATTTTTAACTGTCAAGCTCATATGTTAAAGTTTTTGCTTGTGTCTTTTGAGAACTGTTAAAGTTATTGGCTAATCTTCATTCTTCTGAGACAAATAATTCTTTATTCTGTGACAGCTGTTTATCAAGTAACAAAAGTGTATTTTAAAATATGCTTGTGATGCATCTGATTCTTCCTTGAGGGCTGCTACATGAGGATCATTTTGGGGAGGTTGCTTGGCTTCGTAATCAAAACCTTCCTGAAGATGTTAAATCTGAGATTTTTGTTCTTCTGCAGCTGTCATACTGATGAGGTGTGAAGAAAGGGGAAAACGAATACAAGGACTGACTCAGATTTTCCACTCTTCCTATTTCAAACCAAATAATATTTTTCCCATCCTCAGCTTACTTTTCCAATAAACAATTTAAACAGCAAAGAGACAACAATCAGTGTTTTAAAATAATGGAAATGAGGCTCAAAAAAGAAAAGAAAAGCCACCAAATCTCAAGGGCAGCCCTCCTTGCCAGCATGACTTTTTGCTTGTTCAGGTTCCTCCTTCCTCCCACCCTGACAATCTTTTTAGGACCCTGAGATGTGATCTTCCCTTATGGTATCAGATACTCTCAGATGATTGGGTTCTGACTGTAATCCAACAGGGATATTATTGGCAGTGGGCATCCCTTCCTTCTTTTCAGGGGATTCCTCCTTGCCCTGTAAACCAGATGTCTTTTTCCTCCCATTCTAAACAACATGCTGTTTTAGGGGGTCATAGAACCAGTGCTTGCTGACCTTCTTGGCAAAGATTATTATTCAAGGATATCCCTATTTTCCAAACTACTTCAAAAACATGTACATTTGCTTCCTTATCTTGCTTTCATGGTAACGCTGGACCTAACAGATTGCCTACCATCACATTCCCATTGACAAACATTTCAGTCGTTTCTTAAGCTTTGCCGTGTCTGACTCACATTACCAGTTCTCTGTTTACTATTTGGACTCTACATTACACAAAGAGTATTCACAAAAATGTCTAGCTCCTGTCATTGCATATAGCAAACTTTCAAGTGTATACATAACTTTCCATATTTGGATGATTGCCTTATCTTTACAGATTCTTTTTCCAGTTGTCAAAAGTGTCTAGTAATTGTTCAGGAACTTTTAATCTGTCTGGGATTTCAAATCCATTTGCAGATAACTTCTCTCATCCTGTCTCACAAAATGATTTTCATGGGATGCATGTTAGACTTGGCCTTATTTCAGTAATTTTTCCTGAGTTTCTCCAGCTTAAACCAAATGCAGGATCCTAGGGAGCAAGGCACTGATGATAATGATGCTGCCCTTTGCCAGAGCACACATAAGGAAAACACAGTGATAGCTCAGGTCAGTCTGGACTCAGCATCAGTACACTTTGACTTTTAAGATTCCAGTTCTGGGATTTGTAAAGTGGGAGACTGTGTATTAGGTAGACCAGTTAGCTCACAATTCAAGTATTCCTTTCTCCCCTTTGACTGCTCCCTCCACTCACTGGTGCTGGGAACATTTTTGAAAGAAATAAAAGTACAAGTTCTGTGGTACTCATAAATGCCAGAGTAATGTTGGCTGTCATTAATGCTTTGAAGATCTTGAAACATCTGTGGTCCCCAGGACTTCTGCAAGTTTTCACAGACAACACCCTAGTTATGTGGTACTTAAACAGATGGTGGGGTACCAGATCCTGCCCTCTATGCAGACAGGCAGTGTTAGCCTAGGAGGTGCCAATACAGATCATTCTGATTCTGTAGTCTTCTTTCATTCCTTCAGAGCAAAATCTTACTGCAAACAAGCTCAGCAGGACATGTATAGAGCCCACTCATTAAAACATCATCCTGGGGTCTTCCGAGTGATCTAACTGTGAGGAACATCACAGCTTGAGCTGTTTGCCTTCTCTCAGAACAGACAACTAAACAAATTGTGCTCCAAGACTCCTCGTAGACATGCATGAAAAACAGATGCATTCTCATTCTGATGGATGGGAATGTTTCTTTGTGTTTTTCCATCTTTTCCACTAATTACCACGGTTCTTCTAATGATCCACAAGGATTCTTCAGAAATTGTAGTGGTGGCTTCTTTCTGGCCAAGGCAAAAGTTGTTATTCCTTCTTTTCAAGATGGCCCAGGGCAATTATCACAAGCTTCCCAACTGAATGGATTTACTTGCACAAGTCAAGTGTAGTTTGATACACCCCAGTCTGGAAACTCTTCTGTTAACTGCCTGTATGACAGAATTTTGACATTTTTAAGGCACCTTTTTTGAGATGCAGCAGGTACTAAAGGAGGCTTGAAAGCCTGCTACTAGAAAATCATATATGTGCAGGTGGAAAAGATTTTCTAGTTCATACCACTTAAAAAACCCAGGACCTTTTTCAGACCTAGTTGTCTCTGTTTTTTTGATTATTTGTGAGAGTTTTTCTCTGATGTTTTATTGTTCTGTTCTGTCAAGGTACAGTTGGCATCCATTTCTGCTTGTCTGCCCTTACGTCTCCCCCTTCTTAATAGTGCCCAAGTTAATAACAGTTTTTGAAAGGGGTCTTGCATTCTCTCCTACCCAGAAAACAGGTCACTCTTCCTTGGGAATCTCAATTTTTTGCTTGAAAAGCTTACTTTGTCCCCATTTGAACTAGCTAACCAAGACTGATTTGTGGTTCTTATCATGGGAGACTATTTTCTTTATTGTTCTGACATCTGCTAGGGGAGTATCTGAGTTACAACCCTTTACAGGGAGTCAACCCAACATGACATCATTAGGAATTGGTTTCTTTAAGAACAAATCCTAACTTTTTGTTTAAAAGCATCTTAGAATTTAGTTTACACCTGACCATTATTCTGCCACTCATCTTTCTTAATCCAAAGAACTCTTCACTCACTGAATATAAACAGGCATTTTTGGCTTGATGTTAACTTCATTTTTTTCCTCAACCTTGTAATATATTTCGTAGTTGTTCTTATCTTATTTTTGTTATACTCCATACAATAAGCCACTTCCAGGCAGGGTTAAAGCACATTTAACAGGGACATTGTCTCCTTTGGTTGCTTTCTGGAAAGAGACTCTAGAAGTATTCTAGAAGTAGCAGCATAGGCCTATGTACATATCTTTACAAAGCACTACAAATTGGCTGCCTTTTGCAGGTTCAGAAATGACATTTCTATGAACATAGTCCAGGCATTCCTGGATTCTTAGTTACTGGCCTCCTCCTTTTTTCTTCCCTGGCCTAAGTTAAGGCAATCTAGCCAAACAGCTTAGGCTGCTGCAGTGGTGATCATGGTATTGAACTCAGTACAGTTGTGTAAGAAAACTAACCATAACAATAGATGCTCTAATGGATCACCATTACAGTAGCCGTCCCTCTCTCTCTAACCCCCCCCCCCACACTTTTTCTCTTAGTGTTCTTTTTGTTGTTGCCAAGATGGGGTTCTTTTCACCCTTTTGTATATAGTTATGATTCATTTTGTTTCCTTGCATAAGTATTTAGGGCTGTTGGCTCCCTCCATGAGAAAAATTATCTGAAAATCTTTTTCACTCCAGCTGCTTTTTTTATGGAGTACCTTATATTTGCCTGGCAGTTGCAATGCATAGAAGGAATCTGAGGGTTTTGGAAGCTGAACAGTACAGGGGTAATACCCATGTAGTTTAGTCTACTGTAATGGTGATCCATTAAAGATCTACTGTTCTGGTAAGTGTGCTCACACAACTGTAATTGTGTCTGTCTCTCTCTAATATAGGTTCATAGGTAGGTACTAGGCTATTGGCCCTAGGGCCTGTACAAGCCAAGTCAAAAAGGTACCCTGGCTTTCGCCACCCAAAAAAATAATTTTCCTGTGCCCCTGTCGAGCAGAGCCACAGAAATTATATATCTAAATATTAGGGTGTTATAAGTCAGCGGATTCCATTTTATGGTTTACATATTGTTATATATATTATTGCATATGTATATCCAATATGTGTGGTCAGCACATTTGTCGACCTTGTATATGTATACTATGAAGCTCTGTCTTAACTCCTGTTAACAGCTACACATGCTGCATGCACTAAATCTAAACACAATCACCCAAACAAATACTGCTGCATTAAACAACCCCCTAGAATGTGAATCTAATTTTAGCTTAGCTTGGTGAAGTGTAACCCAGAGTAGTAAAAAATAAATAATTTAAGTATTATGTACTTATTTATATATTTACAACTGGATTACTTATAGTTGTATTTATAACGTGTCAGTGATGCAACAGGTAGCACACTTGCCTTTCATGCAGAAGGTGTGCGTTCTATGATGACAGCAGGTAAATCAATTACTGACAGTGCAGTGCAGCATAACAGGGATGCTGCACTCCTAAATGTGTCATCTTTTGGATGAAACATTGAATTGAGTTCCCATCAGCTTGAGTTGGTGGTTGCTTAGGTGGCTGAAAAAGATCTCATGGCACCTATCAAAAAGAATAGGGTAAGTTCCCCAATAACCTGGACAACTTTTCCATAGTAGTGTAAAAAAACATCTAGGGTCTCCTTTGAAAAGAGGCCAATAGCCTAGTGAGACTAGCCGGTCTACAAAGGATAAATAAAATTAATAAATAAAAACGGAAACACAAACAGAAAATCTGAAAAAAACAATCAGCAAAACAGACATGATCCTAAATAATTAAACTAAATAAGATCACAATACATCTTAATATAGCCTTCACTATGCTACTAAAGCAGTTTCAGAAACTTTCCTGACACCTTAAAAAATCTGCTAAAAATCACCCCAGAACTAGAGCAGAAAACCTCTTATGAGACAGCCTATTCATAAAACTATATTTAAACCATACAATACACAAATTGTGTGAACAACATAAAATTGATTCTCTTTGAAATGAATGTGAAATGGTAATTAAAACAAAAAATTAAATAAAATGAATTAATGCAATATGTAGTTGTCTGTCTTTTTGTAATAAATGAAATATCTTGCACTCTAGGCCATGACACACAATTCAAGTTCATTCAGTTTAGCAGACTTGATTTCATAGTTCATGGCTTTGCTCAGCTGCTACCTTCTGCACCTAACAGATTTGCGTACAACTCCATAGCCCTGCTTTCTGCTAAAGCAAATGGGTATGTGTGTGTATGTATGTATATATATATATATATATATATATATATATATATATATATATATATATATATATATATATATATATATATATATATATATGGGTTCCATTCAAATGCTGAAACTGTTAAGAGTTAACATTTCCAGAATTATTGACTGTAGTATATGAAAATTAACTTTTCAAACATTGCTGCTGTTTAGGCATGAGATTGCAGTACAGTTGGTATCAGGGAATTTGCCTTTCCCCTTTGTAGTGCAATGTTTCAGTTGGTGTATATAATTTGCTGGGGGGGCAGGGGTGCTTCCCTTATTGCAGAAACATATTTTTTGTTTTTCTTTTAATCTATATAAATCAAAGTTTTTTGTATGCAAATCTTTGTGATTTGAATGATTTTTGTCTGTTGTAACTTTCATACTTTGTGTAGGTCGAACATTTGACAAAGACTCATATATACTTATGTGTTATCCGTTTGTGTGCCATTCAATCAGCTGAGATTGCAGCTCATTAATTGCATCAAGCTGTGTCCCAGTTGATCAAGTGCATACCACAATGAAAGTTCAAGTAGTTATGCATGCAAGGTCACTCTACCTTGTGAACTGCGAATATGTCCTTTCCACACACTTGGAAGATCTCTGAATTGATATGTCTAATGCTGTGGGAGTATAGGGTGTGCAGGTAGGGCTTGATCCCCCACCAAAAAGCTGTTCTGGTGTGAGTGCTGTTAAGATAGTGTGTGTTAGGCTAGCCACCCCATGGTGATAACATTGGCTCTAGGTGATTTAGGCACATGGATTAATGCTGATGTGATCCCACTAGTGTATGTAACAATGGGAAAAAAATGTAATGGCCTGGGTGTATTTTATGTGTGTCTGCTATTTAGTAACTTGTAATCACTGTGTGTGTGTATGTGTGTGTGTGTGTGTGTGTGTGTGTGTGTGTGTGTGTGTGTGTGTGTGTGTGTGTGTGTGTGTGTGTGTGTGTGTCTGTGTGTGTGTGTGTGTGTGTGTGTGTGTGTGTGTGTGTGTGTGTGTGTGTGTGTGTGTCTGTGTGTATGTTTGAATTTTGAATCCTACTTTTCAACTTCTTTGCTCATGAATCCTGAAGAAAGCCAAAATTAAAAAAAAAAATAATGAGGGAATAAAGGCCCAAAATCAGAGACAGTTTTTAAATATTACTCTAATTCACTTGAAAAGGTTAGCAGAACAGTAGGTTTAGCACCAACATAAAATGTTGAACAGTGAGGAGTAATAAAGGCAAATGCCTGGCATTATTGGCTGGCTTTACTCCTTGGTGTTTTACCAAAAGATCAAAAACTGTACATGGATCAGGGAAAAATAAGAAGCAAAATTGGAGACATTTTGCAAAAGCACCGACAGTTAAAAGTATAATTTAAATGTCGCTTGTATGTTTGCACATGCAGGGGATTTTGCAATGAGAACTGAATTACTGAAAGATGTTACAGTATTTAGTACTTCAGTTATAGTTGGTTTATATTTTGATTTCCATTTTCTAGTAATCGGATTTTTTGGCAGTGAATAGCATTAAACTTAGTAAGGCCTTACTGTGTCTAGGCAATTCAGATCCAGTGTCCCAGCTCATAAGAATCATTTCCTCATTTACAATGATTTGCTTCCCCAATATTTCTAACAAAGTATTCTGTAAGGAATTCATAAAATCTGCCAACTCACTACATTCCCAAAAAACATTTTTTCATTTACCTCTCTCTTTTGTGTCATACTTCCAGCTACCTAGATGAGGGCAAATTCTTTAAAGTTGAGAGGAGTATAAAATACATATGCAAGGTCTTACAAGCAAAACTCTTAAATCATGTGAGCTTTGTTGCATACTTGGGAGTCATACAGATGCTGGCCCATTATTCTATTTGTACATTACCATTCTGTTCTCGCTTTCCAGTCCTTTCTAATCCCCTCTGATTAATTCTTATGGTCATCAAGCAGTATATTATATGCCCTACTACAGCAGATTCTATTCTAGCCTCAACCAAAAACTTTAACAGAGCTGGTCTTTCATTTTGCCCTCCTGTGGCTCTTTCTGTGTGCCTATATTCTGTTATAAATCTCTGGTAGAGAACCTAGTCTGTAATCAGCAGTCCAAACATTTTCTTGGCCTCATCTCACTCTGTTATCATTCCTTATCTTTTTCTTTGTGCCCAATATCTTGGTTACTTTGTTAATTCTCCCAGAAATTCCTTCCCCTCTTGCCTGTGTTCTTTGCCCCTACTTACAGTCATCCCTATTGATAATATCTCCTTTCTCCATTCCAATGTTAGCTTACTTGGTATACTTCTTTCCACTTTATAAATATAATATTTAATTTGGTTAATGTTATTTTCCTAAAGGACCTTCATCCAAAATCCTACTCTTTCCTTATTTCCCAAACTCCCTCCCTGTTTCATTATCACCCTTTCCACTAAAGTGTCCCTTCAAATTGGGTAACCCTAAACCACCTTGTTATAAGGAAAAAATCAACTTGTCCCACTTAACTATTGCCTTCTTCTCCTCCCAAATAAATTCCTTCATATTTTCATTAATTATCATCTACAACTTCTACTGCGGTTGATAAAAATATGTCTGACCTGTATATAAAAAAAAATAATTAAAACATTCTCACTACTTATATTTTACCATCCATATCTGTAATCAAGAACTTCCAATTTCTGTATTTTGTATTATATTTTGTGTAGTCTCTTTCCACATATCTTTAGCTGCCATAACCGGGCTCTTTTTTAATCCATACACCTAAATACGTCATCTTATTGTATCCCTATAAATATGTGTATTGCTGAACAAATTCATATGTGGGAGCACAATTCACTGCTATAGCTTTTATTTTATCTTATATCCTGAAAAGACTTGAAACTGTCTCAAAATGTTCTATAACACAAGAATATCCTTTTCTAGATTTATCAGGTACAAAATAATATCATCTGCAAATTAAGCTAACTTTACTTCTTTACCATAATATTCATATCCTTGAATGTTTGAGTCACATTGTCTTTGCCAGTGGCTCTAAATATAAAGCAAATAAACGTGAAAGAGGACATCCCTGCCTCAGAACTCTCCAACTTAATTCTTGCCTCCTAATTAACATTATTCTAACAGAGAATGCAAATGCTACCATTGTCCTTCTCATAAAATCCCAGTTTTCTCTAAATCAAGACCCACCAAGAATAATGCCATTTTCTTATACTCTTCTCCCTTATGGATCATGATTGCTGTATTACTCCTGTCAAATTTTTGTGTTCACTTTACAAAATCACAGTGATTGATAGCTGTCAGTTTTGGCAACATCCTTGTCATTCTCTTAGCTAGTATAGACATAAACAGTTTATAATCATGGCTTAAAGTGAAATGGATCTATATAGAATAAAGCTGCATCTGAAGTGTCTTTGCCCTCTTTTTGTCACCACAGCTTTCTTCCAAGATGCTGGTACTTCACCCCTTTTAAAAACTGTTAAATAAAACCTTCTAGATCTTTATTAATTTCTTCATTTCCAACTTCTAATCATAAGCAGGAATACCATATGTTCCTAGAGAATTCCCTGGTGACTGATTATAATACATCATTTTTATCTCATATCTTCCTGTTGTGTCTGTTAGTTGTTGAGCCTCTCCTTCTTCTAAACTTGGCAAAATCAAGTCTTCTATATATAGGATGTCTCATTATTTGTATTGTCATAGGCTGTCTAAATTTGATGACAATTTCTACTTTCTGCTGCCTATGTTTTCTCCAAAATCTTCTTTGTTGGCATTTGGGCAGTATAATTATTTTGTTTTATTTTATATTTTCTTACCGGGAAAGTCAGACTACTTGCTGTAACTTAAATTTTACCCAAATGGAAGACTTTTACTGGCTTCATTTTACACCTTGTGTTTTCATACTGGGAGAGCTCGAATAAGATGTTAATCAATGAGCAGCCATCTTGGAAGTCCTGGACTTATGAAATATAGTACCATCAGGTATAAAAACCTCATTATGCATGCATTAGCATTAATAACAACATGACAGTTGTTTCAAATACAAATAAATAATAATAACAATAATAATAATAAAATATTAAAGTGAAGACACTATCTCTCTTTGTTTTTTAAGCTGTCCTTAGGAAACATATGCTTCCTGAATAGAGATTTTACAGATGTTCTTCATCTCACATTGCTGCAGTCCTTACACTTGGGTAGTCCGCTGTCCTCGGTCGGCCCGAATATCAAAGTATAAGGCTGACGTCGGTCAAGGCGCATTTGACTGACATCAGGGCGTCAGGGTACAAATGCGCATGACCGACGTCATATCCTCAGTCTTTTTTGCCGCATGGTCCGATGCAGAAGCAGCATTGCAAGTGCCGGTTGGCGTTCTGAAATTTTTCGATTTCGGAGTTTCAGACCGAGTCAAAGTTGGCTAAGTACCCCGTTGGGGAATATTTTAGTTTTTTCTTGCCTCAGTGGTTTACCGGATGTCAGAAAAAGTGAATAATTGTATTTCTTGTGGGAAACAGATACCGCATACAGACTATCATACTTTGTGTATTCCTTGTTTAGGGCCTGAGCACGACGTTGTTGGGTGTCGCTCTTGTGCTAGATTCAATAAGCGCACTATAAAGAGAAGGTTAGATTGTGCCAGGTTAGTCTTGAAGCGGTGCAATTATAAAATGCCGTCGGATGCTCCGATGCCCGCTTCTTCGAAGAAGCGCAAGGACAAGGCAGTTAAGCCTAGGCTAGAAGAACCGTCCGTACGACGCGGTTCTTTAGAGGTGTCGGTGGAGCGGTGGTTCCACCGGAGGTTTCTTTGGGATCCCAGGGAGAGACTTTGTTATTGCAGGATGTGGCCTCTCAGGAGGCAGGTCAGGCTGAAGGGGCTTCTCAGGTTACTATACTCCCCTCCCTTCCTAGGGTGGTTAGGCCCTCTCCTTCTGTTTCCAAGGCTTCTCCCAGAGGCAGGCCAGGTTTAGCTTCAGTTGGTGTCACCCTAGTTCTTCAGGAACTGTGCCCAAGAAGCATATGCTTAAAATGGCAGAAGATTTGATTACTTTGATTAGGGGTTCTTTGCCCCCTCCTGATAAGAGACCTAGGGTGGAGCCTGAGCTAGGGAGTTTTGAGCAGGCTTCGGATGTTTCAGAGTCTTGACTGAAGACTTGCAGGAGTATTCTCCTTATTCTGATTCTGATGTGGATGATTCTACTCCTTCTGCTTCTCCTCCTGAGGATTTTTCTTTTTCAGAAACTCTTCATTCCATGAGGGAGCATTTTAAGTGGGAAGGTCAGGACTTCTCTGATTCCAGGAAAAGGCTTAGGGAATTTTTGTTTTTACCCCAGCATAGGCCTTTGGCTATACCTCTTGTTTTGGATGTGGTGGAAGATGTTTTTACAGAGGCTTCTCTTAATCCTGATTCTTTGCCTCCTGCTCCTGTTAAACCAGATAGGTATTACAGGGTGCCTGAAGCTCATAAGTATCTTTTTAAGAATCCTAGGGCAGACCCAGAAACTGTTAGTCAGGGGCCTAAAGGTGTTAAGGCTTCTGTTGTCAAGAATCCGGTTCCTTCAGATAAAGAGGCCAGGGCTTTGGATAGATGGGGAAAGAAAGTTTATACTTCTTCCACTCTAGCTATGAGGGCTTTGAATTGCCAGTTTCACATGTTGAAATACCAAAACTATCTCCTTTCACAATTGAAGTCTAAGGTTGATGCTCTGGCGGAAGGTATTGATTGTAAAGAGTTGCAAGATTTAGTACATGTTTCTGAACAGGTGGGTAAGCATTCTTTGCAATGTGGTTTTGATGCTGTACAGGCCTCGTCTAGGGTGGCTGCCACTGGGTCAGTTCTTCGCAGGCACGCCTGGCTGAGGGATCAGAATTTATCTGACCATGTTAAAACAAGGATTTTAGATGCTCCTTTACAATCTGATGTGTTGTTTGGTTCTCCTGTTGAGGCAGTTTTAAAGAAAATGGAAGACAAGGCTAAGTCTATGCAGACTGTTAAAGATTTTTTGCAGGTTCAGCCTCCAAAGTTTAGTAGAAATTGGCCTTCTAGGGGGTGGACGTATCCTTCTTATGATTCCCAGTCTAGGGGTAGATCTAGACGTGGTAGGGGCAGAGCTCAGGGCTCTTTCAGGCCTAGAACAGGGAGTTCTCCTGCACAGTCTTCGGGTGAGGGCAGGGGTCAGTCCTTTCGTAAACAGACCCAATGACCTACCTTTTCAGCTGCCAGAGCCTTCTCGTCTGGCAGCACCTTTGGGAGGAAGGTTGGCACTTTTCAAAGAAAATTGGAGTTTAATTACCCAAGACAGATGGGTATTGGATATCATACACCACGGTTACAGGTTTTATTTCCATACCTTGCCTCCTTTCAAAGGCATGCCAGACGTTCCTCCTCCACAAAGAATAGAGGCTCACAAGCAAATTTCTCTGTTACTCCAAATAGGGGCCATTCAGCCGGTCCCTATGCCAGAAGTGGGCCTAGGATTTTATTCTCGCCTGTTCCTAGTACCAAAGAAAGGGAACACGTGGAGACCAATTTTGGACTTATCTATCCTCAACACTTATCTGGACATTCCCAAGTTCAAAATGTTGACGTTACAGCAGCTTTTACCTCTGCTGGGCAAAGATCATTGGATGGTAACTTTGGATCTCAAGGAGGCTTATCTTCATGTTCCTATCAGACTGAGTTGCAGGAAGTATCTGCGTTTTCGAGCTGGGACTTCTCATTATCAGTTCTCTGCATTGCCCTTTGGCTTATCTACTGCGCCCAGAGTGTTCACGAAAGTTCTGGCTCCAGTGATAGCTTTCCTCAGGTTAAAAGGAATACAGATCTATCCTTATTTGGACGATTGCCTGATTCTGGCTCAAGGAAGGGACGAGCTTCTTCATCATTTGGATTATGTGATAGCAGTGCTAAGATGCCTGGGGTATTCTGTGAACGAAATAAAGTCCAGTCTAGTACCCTCTCAGGACATGTGCTTTCTGGGTGTGAGACTGAATACAGCATCCCAGATGGCCTTTTGACCCCGGACAAACAAAAGAATCTTTCCCTTTACTTTCATCAGTTGTCTCATCAGTCCAGGCTGACTGCAAGGACAGTCCTTCAAGCCTTGGGGTTCATGGCATCTTGTATTCTGGTGCTTCCCAATGCCAAACTGCATATGAGGAAGCTACAATGGTATCTCAAAATGTATGGACACAGCACTGCCAGGATTTGGACACTGTCATTCAAATAATACCTTGCATTCAGAAGGAATTTTTGTGGTGGGCTCAGGAATGTCACCTAAACAAGGGACTCTCTGTGACCCGGCCAGAGGCGAGTCAGATTCTAACGACAGATGCCTCAGACAAAGCTTGGGGAGCTCATCTGAATGGAAAGTGGATACAAGACAAGTGGCCTGCCAGACTACAACATCTACATATCAACTTGAAAGAGATGTTAGCAGTCCAGTTTGCATTAATAGCTTTCAAGGATTTACTTCTTCCAGGGCAGGTGTTGATTCTAACAGACAACACAACTGTCATGTGGTACATCAACAAGCAAGGCGGAACACATTCTTATCCTCTATGCAGGCAAGCAATGATTTTGTGGGAGACTGCTCTCAGTTTACAGCTAAATCTTCAGGCAAGGTTTCTGCCGGGAGCACAGAACTCCTTAGCAGATGTGTTGAGCAGACAAATTATGGATCCCCACGAGTGGAAATTGGATCCTCATGTATTTCAGAAATTGACAGTGTCATGGGGAACTCCAGACATAGATCTGTTCGCTTCTCCACTAAACCACCAGCTGCCAAAGTTTTGCACAAAAAGGTTTCATCCCACAGCTTGGAAAGTGGATGCTCTTTCTTTCAATTGGAGCAATCTTCATGTGTATGCCTTTTCGCCTCTGCCTCTCCTCCCAAAGGTACTACTAAAGGCCAGACAAGACAAGCCAAGGATGATTTTGATAGCTCCAGATTGGCCTCGACAGCATTGGTACCCATTACTGAGAAGCCTGGTACGGAAGCCTCCATGGCCTTTGCCTTCGATTCCACACCTGTTGTCTCAGGAGGACAGTCATTTGCTCAATGTCAAGCTTCACTCTCTGCACCTAACAGCCTGGCATATTCTGTTTTGAACCATAGTGGGCCTCCACTTCCACAGCAAGTTTTGAATGTTATTTTGGAAGCTAGAAGGCCTAGTACAAGGAAAGTGTACGCAGATAAATGGAAGAGATTTTTATTTTGGAGTGCAGCAAAGGATTTTGATGTTTCTGAGCCTAATTTAAGTGTGGCTCTTCAATATCTTACTGAGTTACTGGACAAAGGTTTGTCCTTCTCTTCTATTAAGGTTCATGCTGCAGCAATTTCGGCTCACTATGATTGTGACCCACCATTGTTTTCTCATCCTTTGTTCAAGCAATTTCTTAGAGGGGCAAAGAATATAAGACCCCCACGAAGAGCTCCTACTCCTGCTTGGGATCTCAATTTTGTGTTGGAGAAACTCACTCTACAACCTTTTGAGCCTGCAGCTACTACTGCATTAAAGTTTTTATCATGGAAGACTGCTTTTTTGTTGGCTATTACCTCTGCAAGAAGGGTTTCTGAGTTGCAGGCCCTTATGGCGGTTGAGCCTTTCTTAATTTTCCATAAGGATAGGGTATCTTTACGTACTAATCCTTCCTTTATGCCTAAAGTGGTTTCTAGTGTGGCTTTAAACCAAACTATTCATTTGCCTACTTTTTATGCAAATCCCCAAAATAAAAGGGAAAAGATTTTGCACACTTTAGATGTACACAGGCAGTTGCGGTATTATTTGGACAGAACTAAAGGGTTCAGGCAGTCTCAGCAGTTATTTGTTTCTTTTGCTTTGAGTTCTCAGGGCAAGCCTGTGTCAAAACAGACTATTTCTAAGTGGATTGGGTTTTGCATTGCTTTCTGTTATTCCCATCATGGCAAGGAGATTCCAGCTGGGATTAGGCCTCATTCCACTAGGGCTACTGCCACTTGACAGCTTTTTTGAGAGGGGGGTGGCAACTAAGGATATTTTGGAGGCGGCTACTTGGAGTTCAGTGCATACTTTCTCTAGGCATTATCACCTACCACTTTACTCTAAATCCAGGGCTGGTTTTGCCACTGCTGTTTTGCAGGGCATTTTGGCAGCTCCTGCTTCCTTATAGTTTGGCCATCCTCCCTTACCTCTGCTTTGGGATTCTACCCAAGTGTAAGGACTGCAGCAATGTGAGATGAAGAACATAGTACAGTTTTGTACCTACCATAAATGTAGATGTTCGAAGATCCACATTGCTGCAGTCCAATTTACCCTCCCTCCTTCCCCTCTGTAGTTAGAGGCGGTTGTGTGGGTTGGGTTGTCAATAGGGTGTATATTGTATATATTGTACATATTTTTAGTGCTAGGATGGTGGGTTGTTTGTTTGCTGTCTTTTGGTTTTGACCTTTATTTTTAGGGTCTTCTGACATCTGGGGCAAGAAAAGACTGAGGATATGACGTCGGTCATGCGCATTTGTACCCTGACGTCCTGATGTCAGTCAAATGCGCCTTGACCGACGTCAGCCTTATACTTTGATATTCGGGCCGACCGAGGACAGCGGACTACCCAAGTGTAAGGACTGCAGCAATGTGGATCTTCGAACATCTACATTTATGGTAGGTACAAAACTGTACTTTTCACATTTAAGAAGCATACCTATATATACCGAAACACTGTCTTTTTTAACCTGCTGTAATAGACTTGAGAAGGAGATAGTGACATTTATGTTGTCCACACTACAGTCATGTCTCAAGCATATGGGAAGTGTTATGAATGACAGTGCTACCAACATTCTTGCCTGTTAGTTGCTGAAGGTCAGCTGTCGTTGTGGTGGCATTTTGAAGCATATGCATACAGTGGAATGTTTCAGTAGTTCCTACTCCTAGTATGATTTAGTATTTAATTAAAAAAGTACAGAGGCTGAAAATCTTACAACTTTCATTGAATCCTGGCTTCATGGAACAACTAAAGAAGTAGTATTTCTTTCACATGATCATTATTCAAGGATTCAGCAGTAACCACAAGGCCTGCCTGTTTAATAACCAGATCTGATGTTGTCTTTTTTGTCAGTTTCTCCAACATTGGGGTCTCAGATCTGACCTTGAATCTGAATTCGACCACTTCTAAAGACTTGGCTTTGTAGCTTGAGCTCTGCCCCTTTCTCATACTCCTCCCTTCTATTCAGAATGACTTCATATCTCATTTTCTGCTTCAGCGAATGGGCATGTTCTTTTGTACCTCTGATGCTTCAGAGTGCATAGGATCATTTATAATCTATTATAACTACTTTTATTCTTGTTTTTCCTCCCCTTGTACTATCACAAGCATATAAAAAAGTATTTTTAACTTTGTTTTGTAGTACTCCTTTCATGTAGGCCTCATGTCTCCTTGACATAGTTAAAGTTCTCCTTTTTTTCTCCTGCTACCTTTTTATAAGTACTCCTATTTTACCATCATTGGTAGTTGTCTCTTTTATTGCTATTGTTGGTAGACTCTGCTATTTTTCCAACTCTTTTTTTTTACTTCTCCAGGTTTCTTCACAATGTTGGATAAGCCGACTGGATTTAAAAAATGCACCTCCTGTAGACACAAGATCCCTAATTCAAGTGCACACCAGGAGTGTGTATATTGTTTGGGCTCTGCCCGTTTGGACATTGTTTGAAAGATCTGTGCAGGGTTCAACCACTGTGCTTTGGGTGAATACAGCAATAAGTTAGTCCTCAACAGATTGTTATCCTCTACTTCATCTTCTACTGGAGCTCTGCCTCCTTCCATGAAGCCTTCTGAGAAAGTTAAGGGGAGTCATCAACCAAGGGCAAAGAGGCTAGAAAATGATCCCCTGATTATTTTCCCTCCTCGGTTTCAGGTTATGCTTCACCCTAGAAGATTGCTAAACTTTTAGATCCATCTGGCTGTTTGGGTCCAGCAAGATGAAGGTCTAAATCAACAGCTCACTGCTCCTTCACCTTCACTCTGGAACTGATTCCGTCTCATGTCCATTCTGTATTCCTGCAGGAGACTCTGAGAAGGACTTTCAGATCACCATCTACCTCATCATCTCTTAGGTCATTTAGGACCTTCACCAAAGTAGATTCATTTGGGAGTTCCATCTCCAGCTCCCATCAGTCAATTGAGCCAGCCATTGGCTCTTACCCATTTGTTGACTTCTAGTCCAATCCAACCTTCGGTTTTGAAGCCATTGGACCTGGGTCTGTCTGCATCAGTTCCAAATGGGTTCAACTCCAATGCTGTCATAGCCATCTCTTCCCCTTGAAGCCTCAATGCAGGATAGCTTGGCTCTGACTTCTGCCTTGAGGCAGAGTCAGGATGATGCTCTGAGCTGTCCCGGGCAGTTGTATTCTGCTCCTGCCAGGATGGGTCTTTCTTTTCCAATGTCTTCTGCCTTTGAGGGAGTAGAGAGGGAGGGTGCCTTGTCTGCCACTGTGAATAAGACATACTTTCCGGGCTCAGGTCCACACCTTCCACAACTATCTGCCCTGGCAATGGAGCCTTTACATCCTGCCATTACAGGGCAATCCATATGTACAAGCCTTGAGACACTCCTCATTCAGGACTCAACTCACACTTCAGAGTCTTCTCTGGAGCATCCAACTGGGAGTCTCCTCGGAAGTGTATGTGCAAGACGAGGCATTTGGATTCCCCACAGGAATCGCAAACAGAAGAGTCCCACTTTGATGAAGGGGAAGGGCTCCCAGATTACCTCTTGAAACTGTCTCCTTTAGTGAAATACTCGAGATTTTGAGACAGAAAGGTGGTTGGTCTTCTTCCCAGGAAGAGTGTGTGTTTCTAGAGGCTTTTAGAGCTAGGTGAGCTTTGTCCTAGTTAGTTCTCCCATCGGATAAGATGTTGGACTTCATCTCTAGCTGGGACTGGAAGGATCCAGATGTCTCAGAGCCATTTCTTAAAAGATCTGACAAGTACCTGATTGCAGCTAAGTATCAGACTCACTGAAGCAAGGGTCCCGCAGTAGATGCTATCATGGTAGCAGCAGCCACCAAGAAAGAACTTGCAGAACAAAGTTCCACCGTCCATCCCCCCAGTAGATAGTACAGGTCATTGGGCAGGTTTGAGAAGTGAGTGTATGTGTCAGTGACCTTCGTTTTAAGGTTGCTGAACTGTTTGGTACATGTCACAAGATTTCAGAGGGACATACTCAAAGAATTTTCCAATTCCTTCTCTGGGTCCATGTCTGCAGAGGATAAGAAAAATGTTTATTCACAACTGGGCACCCTACAGTCCCTATGAAATGCCTCTATGAGACTGATTCCCCATGCCTCAGAAGGTGCTTTGAGAGCTGCAGTTCAGGAATAGCTGTGAGACAGCATCCCTGGATGTGCCTGTGTGACTTTGAAGAGCCTTTCAAGTCATTGTTTATCAGTGCTCCCTTTGATGGATTTACCTTGTTTGGCCCCTGCAAAATCAAGATTTTAGAGGTCCCTTCTCTAAGAAATCCTACCAGCACTCCTGAAGAGTTGCCAGACTGCTGCAGTCTGGAGGCAGTCCTGGGGAGGCGCTTTTCTCTGCATCCACAAACCTGAACAGCCATCACCAGCAGATGTAGAAGTACAAAAACTGCTGGCCAAAAGAGTAATTCCCAAACCAACAAGGATTCAGAACTTAATCAAGGTTCTTTTTGATGCTAATGAAAACCAGGACCGATACCTGTTTTGGATCTCAGTAGCTTAAACCAATATGTCAAATGCTCCAGATTCTGGATGGCCACGGTTCAGTCCATTTTGCTGCTTTTGCAGAAGGTCACTTACATGTGCTCCATATATCTCCAGGATGCATACTATGATATCAGAATAGACAGGCGATCCAGGAGGCTTCTTCGCTTCTAGCTGCGAGTCAGCCATTATCAATTCAGACCCCTGTCCTTCGGTCTCACCACATCTCCCAGGATGTTCACTAAGTGCATGACAGTGGTCGCAGCTTACCTGAGACTGCCTGGATTCTGGTTGTTTATCTACTTTAATCACTGGCTTCTCTCTGCTCCCACCAAGCCTTTACTGATTCAAGCCAGCTGCTACTAGCTCCAGTTATGTCTTTAACTGGGCATCCCAGTGAACTACGTCAAGTCTCAACTTTTCCCCACTCAGGTTCCGGAGTTCATTGGTGGTTGTCTGAACGCAGTGACCCAAATTGCAAACCTAACTCACTCAAGAATAAATACCTTACAGAGTCAAGCATCTCACATCCTCTGTCTTCCTTCCCTACTGGCAAGATTAGTTTAACATCTCCTGGGAATCTATGGCAGCTTCCATTATTCTAATACCCCTATCAAGATATTACATGAGAGTACTACAGTGGATGCTTGCAGTACAGTGGTCTATAAGATGACACTCCATTTCTACTCCATTATAAATTACAACAATTTGCAAAGAACACATGACCTGGTGCTTCACTGCAAGAGAAGTTTCTCAGGGCTGCAGTTTTATTCTTCCACCATCCACAGTTACAGTGACTACCTGACACCTTCCAACTAAGGTGGGGTACTTTACTTAGGAAGGATGGTCCAAGGCACTTGGTCCTAGTTGGAGGCCAATCTTCACATCAATTTCCTGAAAATGAGTGCAATCCTATTAATGTTACAGACATTTCAAGATGTTGAACCTTCAAGTATGATTGCGATTCACACAGACAGTATGTCAGTTTTCTGGTACAGCAACAAGCGGGGGTGAACCAGGTCCTGTCAACTATGTTGAGAGGCAGTGAGAGTTTGGCAGTGGGCGAGCTTTTCTGGACACTTGCTGTTGGCAGTGCATATCCCAGGGAAGGCCAATGTGCTAGCAGACAAATTGAGCAGGTCTATCATACCCCCTCATGAGTGGACTGGCAACCCTTTGGTGGCAGAAATTATTTTACATCAGTGGGACCAGCCATGCTGTGATCTCTTTGCTTCCCTTCTCAGGTCCAAGTGCAGCAGATACTTCACCCTAATCCCTCCATATGGAGTCACTGAGAGACAAGCCAGTCCACGATTGGCCCCCTGGGCTCCTGTATACTTTTTCTCCTGCTCCTCTGATTCCCACATTTCTGTAGAAAGCGTCTTACTGGAAGTGCAAATTAATCCTCAATGCTCCATTCTGGCCTTGACAAGTATCATTCCCCTTTCTGTGGCCTCATCCACTGCACTCCAGAATATCCCTTGAAGACCATGCTGGAGTTTCTTTAGCTGGTGACTCTGCCCCATATGTTGAGGAATGGGTGAAAAAGACATCAGATATAAAAATTCTGTATTCACCATAACTATGCATCTGTGTCTTCTGTTTTCTTCTTCCTCAACCTCCAGCTATCCCCCTTCCTACTTAAAATTTTTATTTCCTAGCATCCTAGTTCAATCTGAGGAGTGTTGTATTGCCTGGCTGCTGATGAGCTCTAGCTCTTTCCTCCTTTGTCTCCTCCTTCACATAGTTTTTCACTGGGATATTATTTAACCTTTTACTGTATTGTTTGCACTTTAAAGCTGCTTTAGGCAGGCTGTAGGCTGAAGGGAGGGCAAACGCAACCCAAAGTAATTCTGACTTAAACAGAGGGTTGTGGGTAAAGGAAGGAGCTCGAACTATGGCGCTAAGTCTTTAGCAGTGGCCTAAGTCAGATCGGAGACGTCATCGGTTGAGGAAGGATGAAAACAGACAGCACTGATGAATAGTTATGCTGAGTACATAACTTTTATTTTCCTTTTCCTTTCATTATCTAATATCAACTTTAGCCAAGGCTTGGTTACAGGGACACTGGAGCCTATCCTGAGCATGAGCCAGAGAAATTGAAGGTTATGCTAGGATGTGCATGCACTCACACATGCACGTGCGCGCGTGCACATACACACACACACACACACACACACACACACACACACACACACACACACACACACACACACACATGCACACAAGCCGTCACACATACACACACACAAACACATTCACACAGTTTGCATAAATTTAGGGAAATTTAGGGGATTGCCAGTTCATCTACAACACGTTTAAACTGGAACACGTGAAAAACACTTACAGACTCATCAGAAACATAGATACCACCAAACTAGTGCACCAGCTATTATGATGAAGCAGTGCTAACTAACCACTAGTTTACACCAGTTACTTATTTTGCATTCTTCCAAACAACAGCCAGCGGAATGGAGAAGCATGAGATATTTAATTGCAATGACTCAGAAACATTAAAATGTAAGAAGCATGCTGTGCGTAAAGTTTGTTAGGGTGGGGCGAAGGGCACGGTCACCCTAGGTAATAGCTGTCAGGAGAGTGATCAGCACAATGGATGAGTTGCTAGTCGGGTGCATGTACAGAAAAGACACTGCTGCGTAAATAAATGTGTTTGATTTTTGTATGTGTTAGTAGGTATAGCAAGGTGCTAGTATAAGATGTTTGCTACATTATATGGACCTTTGTTTCTTTGTTTTCACCTCGAGGTTTTATTTTTGGTAATCATTTCAGGTTGGAAATGCTATTCTAGGAAATTGCGCACGTGTGTGTGGTGACCTAGAGACAGCCCTTAAATTAATATTTGACAGCAAATAAACTGTGTTGATGTTAATTTCAAAATGCAGTGCAATGCGGTTCGAACCATTAGAAAACACAGTATGATTTTAATGGTGCAGGCTGTGGTACATACCAGAACTTTATAAGACATCAATTTGATTTTAGGTTTATGGACAGAAAATTGATAAGTAAAACCAGTGTAAGGGCACTGGTAGAAGCTTAACATGCAAGACGATTTGCAGTGTAGATTTAAAAAAAACTCTGTGTCATGAGATGTGCCTTTCTGTTTTTCTACAATATATACAGTGATAGTGACAGATATTTTGCTATTTCTAAGGAATATTTTGTGGTATAACCTCTGAAAGTATGGAGGTTCTTCTTACAGTTTTCAGGGTGCATTTATTGTTTATACAAATTAATCCACACATTATAGCAATTTGTAATAATGTATGGTATTTCCCAAGCTGCTGTCTGTTTCAGCAACTGTGATGAATGGCTTACCTCCAAAAAGCTTCTTAACTTGGCATAGAATGGAGTTGCAAGAGTCATCTTTCTAACATTGCTTTTATATAGATGTAAATTTGCATTTGCCTCTGTCACAAGTGATAATTTAATAAAGGTGTTTAAAAAAACACTGAGAACATTCTCATAACTGTCTGGTTTCAGATGTATACGTCTGTCCAAACACTGACAAACTGCTTTCACTGTAGTGCATCTCTAATAGGTCTCTTTTGGCCTGTTTATTCTGAGCAGACAGACATCTGTATTCTGCTTGTATTTGGTTAGCACTGTGTGCAGTAGAAGGTAACCTGATTTAGAACACTTACAATCTCTTTAAAAATGCCATTTCCTGAAAAAGGTAGTCATGTAACATTTCCTGGAAGCTTTAACCTCAACTGTAGTTAAGGGACATCTTCTGAGACTAAAACAAACCAAAGTTATACCTTTGGGAATGATTTTATTTTTTTTAATATGCCAGAAAGCAGCAGAATGTGTGTAATTGAGTGCTATGAAGTTTAACAGCATTCTATGTCCTGTTATTTGCACCACTTTGTCACAAAGCCTTATAAGTAACTTTAGAATAGAAGGACTTAATTGCAAGAAAATAAATACAGTCATAAACAATAAAATACTAAACACTTTTCAGAAAAGCTGCAAACCTTAAAGTAAAAAAAAATATTCAGTCTTGAAATTGCAGGTACTGAATGGTACAGCGTTCATGTATCTGATAGCTAAGTCACCATGGTTTTCTTCTATTTTCTTTAATTTTTGTGGATAGTAATGACCTGAAATTGTTTTTTTCACCAAAGACTGGATAATATGGCACCTGCATTCGGAATGTTGTCGCATCTGGTGATTTTCAGTCCTCATGTTTACATATTTCACATCTGTATAATAGTTGATGTCAGTCTGCATATTAACTCTTGTAGCTATAGTGAATTCCTTTCTGCTTAGATCTTTAAACTCCATAAAGAATACAGCACTTGAATTATTGAGACTGCAAACAGATTGAAAAAAAAGGAGTCTAACAACACATTCAAAAATGTCTTTGTTCCATGCAGTTCTTTTCTGTAGCAGTTAATAAGCAGACTTTTTTTATGTGAGCACTCTTATTTTGATGCTGTTAAATACCGATTAAAACTATGTTCCAGTCCAAATTCTGTTAGTACTGTCAAATGCACTGTAGTATTTGGATTAATTTCTGTCAGTTCAAAAGGGTTGATTATTGAATGTCCAGGTGATGTTTAACAACACATTAAAACAAAGGGCTGCCATTTACCAAACAACAACCATAATATTCTTGGATTAATAATAAAAGGTGTGAGTTCTTGGATAAGCTTATAATTATATTTTGACTATATGCAATATTCTTTTCAGTTGTGGTTGCAACATCGTATGCTTGCATACCGTGTGCATAATGTATTGTGTACTACAGTGCAGTACTATCAAAGTGTGCTCTGAACACACACTAGAATACAATTATGTGACTAGACCATGTATAGTACATGTATCTGATAAGGACGCATTAGTAATATACATTCTGTAGCTAGACACATCTCAATTACACCTCCATATCCAAATTAGGGTGGCCAAGTTGATGTATGAATCACATCTTTAAACCGCCTACCAAAACAACTTGAGTAAAAAGGCAGAAAGGGACCCAAATAACATTGAGAGTGAAAATTTCAATGTTACTACAGCACCATGTTCCTTTATCCCCAAGTGCTACCAAATGTGCACCACCATTAACTGTACAAAAATCTTGCCCAGAACCAAGTGGCGGTAATATATGTGAACACCTAGAACATATCATAATGCTGTAATATTCATTGAACATGTGGTTACTACACTGTCTGGTAAATGTAATGCCTGTGGATCATATATTATCATGTGCATGTAACTGTTGTCAGTATATTGTGTACCACGCATTTAGTTTTATACAGTCATATGAACTTTTCTAGAAGTATGCATCAAGTACTCATGGGTACTTGGGCAATATGGTAACGCTAACCACGACTGCGAATGATGTTCTCCCAGTTGCCTACTCATTTAGCTACATTTTGTCAGTATAACAAAATCCCATCATAATAGTATTAGATAAGAGTGATGCATCTCCTCGTACTCTTCAGGAGTCGTATGTGAGTGTTTTGTTTCAGTTTCACAATCCATCACATTAAAAGCAGGTCTGAACCATGACAGATTTGCTGTTGCATGTTACTTTAGATTGTACATTGTTCACATATGTGCTTGAACTGTGAAGGCTAGTGTGTACCTACAGATAATAACTTTAAATGCATCCAGGCATGACCATATTCCATACTGCTGTAATGACTTGGATATTATAGACCTGCCTGCAAAGTCCAGGTTTATACAACTCCAGTCGGCTTAAACTCTTATGGTAAGATCTGCATCATATTTCTCTGCACCATGTCTTGCTGAAAAAAAAAACCCATCCTGGTGGACCCCTAGTATAAACAGACTATAGAACAACAGAAAGAAACTAATATCCGAAAACAAGAAGGAACTGGTTCAGCAGAGGAAGAAATCTCTCTCTCTAGCTTAAACAAACAAATTAGAGATCTTATCAAGTCTTTCAAAGCTAATTATAAAGTAAAAATAGCCTCTCTAGCTAAGGATATTTACAAGCCATTCTTTAAATACATCCGGAATCTAAAAGGGAATACCCAGCTATGCTCTGAACTGGTTGTGAATGGCACAACCCATACTCAAACAGACATAAAATCCAACCTGCTAACTGACAGATTTGGAGCAAACTTCACACCCGTGTCCCCTCCAGTCATTCCCCAAAGTATACCTGCCATCATTCCTCAGCCTATTATCTCAAGAGAACAGATCATCTCAGCACTCTCAAAGGTCAAAAACACAGCATCGGTGAGACCAGACAACATCCAAGGTTACCTTTAAACAATTTAAAACTTGACCTACCAGACTAACCTGGATCCCTGTTTAACCACAGCCTGTGAACTGGCTATGTTCTGGTGGAATGGAGGACAGCAATAGTGATCCCTCTGCACAAAGGGGGACCATCAACTGACCCTGGGAAATTATAGATCCATAATCTTGACTAGCCTCATCTGCAAGGCCATGGAAAGAATCATTATGGACCTTATTAACAAAGACTTAGGTAATCCCCACTCTGGACCCAACATAGTTCAGATTTGTTAAAGGTTGATCATGCCTGTTAAACATCGTTGATTTCTTCAAGAAAGTCACCAAGGCCCTGGATGAGGGCAAGACAGTGCATATCACCTATCTTGACCTAGCCAAGATAATTGACACAATCCCCCACTCAGGTTTGATAGAGAAACTCTTCCTTTTCGGAATTAACCCCTACATTACCAGACGGGTAGCCAATAGGCTCAATGACAGAATGGGTCTATATTAGATTACCGAATGCTTAAAAAAGCAAACGGTGATTGATCGAACTTATGTAAGCCAAAGCTTACAATCTTGAACTGTCAGAACAGTGATTTTTTTCCTAGGGAAAAAAATTCTGTTCCAAAACACATACACACAACACAAGCACACCAAACAAACAGCAATCCACACATATACACCTAAAATCTGACACCTAACCCTACACTAAACTATACACACACCACTAACTATCCACTTACCTTAATCCAAACCCTAACCCTAAGGTCCATCACTATCGCACACTCACCTCATTTGCTCCCTAACCCTAACTCACCTAACCTGTCCTAACCCTCACGTCCACACAATTGCGCACATACCTAACCCGCGCCCTAACTCACCTAACCCGCCCTAACACTCACATCCACACAATCGCACACTTACCTGAACCTGACCCGTAACTTTCCACCACAGCACTGAAAATACCAAAGCAACAGAAGTGGACAACCAAATTCTTTCCCTAGGAAAAAAATTGGGTTTCTGTTGCTTCGATATTTTAAACTTTCGCTTACATAAGTTCGATCAATCACCATTCACTTTTTTAAGCATTCAGTGATCTAATATAGATGCCGACAGAACACATACAGTCAAGGTATGTAACTTCACCTCTAGCAAAAGACAAGTCAAAAGTGGCGTACCACAGGATTTTGTGCTGGGCCTCTTACTGTTTGTAATTTATTTCTCAGAAGTCCAGGCAAACTTGGATGGCTTGTGGCTGACCAAGTTTGCTGAGGATTGCAAATTGGGAGCAATCATTGAGTCCCCCAGTAGTGCAAGCATGGTTGATGCAGACAAATGATTGGTGCCAAAGCCACAGATTAAAGCATTATTATTCCCTTTGGGAATGCTGATATCCCTACTAATTACATTATCGTCAGCACCCCCCCCCCCCACCTCCCCGAGTGTAGACCCAGTGGTACATGATCTGAGTACTCAGGTTGATACCAATCTGAACTTTGACTATCGTGTTCCCACAGTAGTAAGGAAATTCTTCTCCATCATGTACCCACAGTAGTAAGGAAATTCTTCCATGTGGCACATCTTATAAGTAAATACATATCATCTGCATCTAAGGATGTTAATTCCATTATAATCAGCCCTCATAAGACCAGTAATTAAGTACTGTGCTTCCTTTTGCATGTACCTCACCAGACACCTGTAACAACTGGAGAGACCATAGAGGTTTCTCATCAAGAAATTACAGGATACACAAAATAAATCTTATGCAGAAAGACTGAAAGCCCTGTCATTATATTCTGTCTCCTACATGTTGTTAAGTGGTGACCTGTGCCTCACTTACAGGGTAGTCTCTGACCTGGCCCTAATGGAAATACTGCACATTTGTGAATCAAACTGCATGAGGTTACTCACTCCAGGGATCTTAACCTAGCCTCTGGCATGAACAGGTGATGCTGGAGAGCTAGATACATCTCCCAGAGACTACCACGTCTTTGGAACAAGCTTCCATTTCATGTAAAGCAGAGCCCCTCCCTGACTCTCTTCAAACACAGCCTAAATCAGTGGATGGTGACCACAAATTCACTCCTGGACAGAGGAAGTCAGTATTAACTACCATATACCATTACCTCTGCAAACTTCACTCACCTAACCACCAGCGGTTAAGGCAACGTGGGATAGATATGGCTAGGCTTGTAAGGGCCCTAGGGCCATTAGCCTAGTAACCTTCTGTAAACCTTTGAAGCCATTTTATACATACATAAGATGTGGTAGGAGTAAAGACATGTACCTTCTAAAATTTATTCTCAGACACAACAAACTATAGATATATTTACAACAGATTATAAATATATGTACAATATCTTATGCAAAACAGTTTGGCTGAACAAAGGGGTGATAAACTGTCCCAGTGACATCCAGGAAAACTCAGGTACTGAAATCAAATTAGACTATACTGAAAAAGAATTATTCAAACTGCATCCAAGCAAAGCACAAGGAGGAGGTGGAATTAGTAATAATAACCTGAGAACACTTTGGCATGAACTTAGAGCACCATTATATCTGTTATTAACTGGGTTGTATAAATTTGGAGATATGTCTCATGACTGGTGACGTGCACTTATTAAACCTGTTTTTAAGGGAAAGGGAAGTAGGACAAACCCAGAGTCATACAGACCCATAAGTTTGCTCTCATGTTGTTGAGAAAGAATGGAGAAGGTTATATTGGAAAAGACTGTTGTCAGAACTGGAAATGTTGAGACTTGAAATCATATATCAGCATACATATTTTGAAAATAGGTCTATTACTACCTGTAACATGATGTGTTATAACAATGTAATAACAGCTATGAATGAAAGTTGTGCTGTAATTTAATTTACTTAGAATTAACTTCAGCATTTGATAGGGTCAGATGCAAAACACTGATCAATAAATTAGAACAACTAGGTATCGATGTACTCTTGATAAGGTGGATATCTGTATGACTTACAGATAGAACAAGCATGTATCATACAGTAATTGGAAAGGTAAAATACAAGGTTTCTGTCAGTGTGTCCAACAGGGCTGTATCTTAGACCCGTACTTGTTTAGACTGTATCTTTCAAATCTAACCTTTTCATCTGAAGTGTTCTGTAGTCAGTATACAGATAACATGAGCACGAGTAAACTGATTACATGTGTTACAGATAGGACATGTCTGTAAAAAACTTGACTAAATTGACCATTTGGGCACAGGAGAAAAATATGCTGATAAATACATCAAAAACTAAGCATATGAGATTTGGGAGACATACATTGAAAGGTAAATATCTAATACAGTACACAGTGATAGCAATTGTAGATTAATTTAAGGACCCTGGTATATGAGTAGATCCAGCTTTGAGTTTTTCTAGTCCTACTAACCAACTGGTTAATGATAGTTATAGAACTATAGGTCTGTAGAAAAGATTTATAAAGTCTAGGAAATCAGAGAAGATGAAGTCATTGTCTGTTAGTTATATCAGATGCAAACTTGAGTATGGAATAACAATATGAAAACATTATAAAAGAGCAAGCGTGAATAAACTGGAAAGTGTACAGTGGAAATATACCAAGGGCATCCATGAATGTCAAAATTTAAGTTGTTAAGACTAAAATATCTGAACCTGTACTGGGTTTCATATAGATATTTAAGAAGGGACTTTATTCAGGTATATAGGGCATTTAGAGACAACTACCTCTGGGAATATTTAGGGTTATCAAAAAGTTGTAGAGAATCATCAGACCACCTATGTGGTGCATTCTATAGGAATGACTGGTTCTCTGAGAAAGCAGTTGATGCATGGAACAGACTGCCAAATTAGATTAAAGCAAGCACTAGTTTAGATGTTTTTAAGAATAGCCTGGACACTTATTGTGGGAGCAACAATTTTGGTATATTAGCAGGTTAGAAGGGCATTATTGTTTTGTATTGTATTGGAAATATTTGTTTGTATGTATGTATGTATGTATGTATATGGGGTATTTCTGTAAAAATGGTGAGCCTAGGAAGAGATGACAGAGATCTGGTCAGTCAGTAATAATTTGCAACAAAAAAAGGGTAGTATTCTTTCATTTATTCAGAATTTATATTTTCTGGAGTGTTTATTGTTACACTTGGTCTTTAATGGGTTCATATTTATGTATTAATCTAACAATCACCATGTCCTTTATAGGCCTAGCCATACAGTCCAACCCAATTGTGTCCCTATGTTTCATGGGCATTTATTTGCATGGGGTGTGTTAGGAAGTTTCTAGAGGTTATGTGGAGGTATATGTGGAGGTATGTTAGTTTGGTCCTTACTGTCTGCCTGTATCAGAGACATGGGTGTCGAACCTAGGGTGAGTTTCCAGTTTCCTATCCATTGGTCAAGACTACGCTTAAACAGGGTTAGGGATGGACTCTGCTTCGCATGGGAGCCTGTTCCGGAGTACGGGGATCCTCTGCGATACATATCTGTCTCACCAACATGTCTTATTTATGTCACAAGCAAAGTTTCAGTCCTTGGCTCTAGTGGTTCTGATGCTGTTCATTTTGTGGATATGCAAATAGATCCATCAGAGCTGAATCCAAGGATGCCTTGCATGCCAGGCATAGGTCGCAATTCAGTAAATTGTAGAAGAGGATAGAGATAGGTCTTCAAGGCAATCTATATTATAGAACAATGTATTTATAACCTGGATTCTCCTGGTAAGAAACCTTTGTGGCCATTCCAACTGTTTCATATGTTTACCAGTTACATGCCAGGGGGGCGATTATACCCAATGCTCAGAATGATAAGGGTTGAATAAAGTGGCACTATGACTTCTTTGGACCAGACTGCCATACCCTTACTTCTAAGTTGTGCAACATAGAATGATTTCTTACTACCTTGACCACATATTGGTCAAAGGCCAGATTACTGTTTACTTATGTTCCCAGATCCCTGACTACAGGGTCAGCAATTAGCATTGTCTTATGGATGGAGTAATTAGCCTTGGTGGTAGTTTTCCCAAATGGCACTATAATGCATTTCTGGCATTGACTTTTTAGTCCATTTCTTTGGCACTAGTCATTTGTCTGTGTTAGACCCTCTTGTAAGATGTTTGTGTCATGGGGGAATATGTGATAGCTCCCAATTTGTAGTCATCTGTGAACTTGATCAGCCAAAGGCCCTTGTCATTAGCCTTTACTACCAAGAAGTAAATGCCAAATAGGAGCGGTCCCAGCATGGAGCCCTGAGGTACCCTGCTGGAGACTGGTCTCTTAGTGGAGGTGGTATCACCAATCCTGACTGCCTGGGTCCTGTCTGTGAAACTGCTGGTCTCGTCAGATTTGGTTTCCCTTCCTTTGGCCTCATCTCTTCTGTACTCCATGGACTCTGGATCCAGCTCCAGACCTACTGTCTCATCTGACAGACACAATTCATCTGGATATTCTAGGCCTAAAATTGACCGCATGGTTTCTCCAATTCCATTGATCACTAGACAGTCCAAGCTCTCCTCCCCAGTCCATCACATCCTTTTCTCCTCCCACAAAGTTTCCACTAGGAAACTTTACAAAAGTAAATGGAAATGATTTGTCATTTAGGCACAGCAGAATGATCTGGATCCCTTTTCAGTACCAGTCACTAAAGTTCTTGAATTTTTAGCTAGTATTTTCAGTGAAGATGCTAGCTCTTCTACTGTGAAAGTTCAACTAGCGGTTATTTCCAGTTTTCATATAGGAGTAAATAACTTGTCTTTAGCATCTTCCAAACTTTGTAAAGCCTTTCTTAGAGGAACTTTTCTACTTAGTCCTCATTAAAAGATCCCACTCATCTTTGGGATTGACATTGTTTTACAAACTTTAACACAGTCCCAGTATGAACCATCAGCTAAGTGTGAACTAAAATTCTTGATCTGGAAAACTATCTTTTTAGTAGCTATTGTCTCTGCCAGATGAGTATCAGAATTACAGACCTTGTCTTCCAAACCCCCTTATTGATTTTTCATAAGGACAGACCAGTTCTTCTTAAGATGGTGTCAGAATCCAGTATTAACCAGACTATCAACCTCGTCATCTTCTTTCCAAATTTCTCAAATAAGGGAGAGTATATGTTGCATCTTTTGGAATTTCATAGACAATTGCAGTTTTATTTACACAGAATCAACAATTTCAGGAAATCATAATTATTTGTCTCCTTTTCAGAGTCAAAATTAGGTAAACCAGTTTCTAAAGTGACTTTAGTGAAATTGTTAACTTGTTGTATTACCTTTGTATAACAAAAATGGCCTTGCCTTTACCTAAAACACCAAAAGCACATTCCACCAGATCTATGGCAACTTCTTCAGCCTTTTTATCTAGATCTTCTTCGGATGATAATTGTAAAGCCGCAACTTGGACTAATCCTCGTACTTTTATTTATTGCACATTACAAACTGGATCTGGTCTCTACGGGAAGAGCAGCCTTTGGTTCAACAGTAGGAATGGCCTTCCTTAGAGTTCTCCGGGGATTTAGGTAGCTGGGTGCTCTGTCCCATTAATTGAGGAATGAATGAAAATGACATCAGTTAAAAATGACATCAGATAAAAAAGTTATGTACTCACTATAACTTTCCATCTGTGTTGTCCATTTTCATTCTTCTCCAACTTCCATCCCACCAACCCCCTCTATATTTATCTCTTGGAAGGATCAAAAGATGCTGGATGAACTACTGTTCCTTTGTTTGATTCCCGGATTCTGTTGTATTATCTTTTCCTTATGCCCTGCAGGTATAAGGGGCAGCAAACAAGATCTAAGGTATGTTAGGTGCCTAGGGCATTATGGATATAGGGAGGAGCTCAGGAGTTTCAGTGGTCTGTGAGCTGGAGGAAGTGGCCAAGTCAGATTCAGGGATCGGATCTGAATCCATCAGTTGAGGAAGAATGAAAATGGACAACACAAATGGAACATTATGGTGAGCATGTAACTTTTTTTTCCTACTGATTTTCTTGCAACCTTAAGTATCGAGGGGGATTCATAATGGATAGCACAATGTGTAGACTACCTCTACGCTTAGTCTAATCTTTATGAGTGAATAAACAGCACAGAAATTGCTGTAGCGATGTTCTTGAATACAGACTATGCAAACTTAATGTACACCTACTGTAGGTATTCATGAATCCGGCCCAGTGTGCTGAAATATCTGATCTGTAACTACGCAACATTGAAAGCAGTTATTACAGTATGGATTTTATATGGCATTTATACTTCATTTGTGCTTGTTTAAACAGTTTTATCTCTATATATAATTACTAATCAATACAGCTATCTTTCACAGAGGTACCAAAAACAGACAAGACTTATGAAGATCGACTAATTTTGAAGGCCTTTCTTCTGAAATTTGTAAACTCTTATGCACCAATTTTCTACGTTGCTTTTTTCAAAGGAAGGTAAGCATACACAGAATGTGTGATTTTAAGATGACATGTTTTATTATTGCCAAATATTGAGGTCTGTTAAATATATCTTTTTGAAGTTAATTTTGACTTGTATGTAAATAGTGCTATACCAATCTGGTTATCACATTATATTCTTATACTACTTCTAATAATTTTAGAATATGGACACCAGAGAACAACCTCTGGTAGTTATGAAAAATAAAAAATACAGTAAATGTTACTATTGCAGAGACTTATGAATATATATATATATATATATATATATATGTATATATATATATATATATATATATATATATATATATATATATATATATATATATAAAACACACACACACACACACACACACACATATATATATATATATATATATATATATATATATATATATATATATATGTATGTATATAGGCTGGAGAGAGATATATGTAATTTTACTGAAAGCCGTGTGTTCAAAGTAGTTTAAATAATGATTATGCTATTTGCTAATTTCCCTTTAATTTGTCAATTGATTAAAAAATAGGAGCATATTTGTCTGCATAATGCTGTGAGAGTGGGGAATTTGTACCTCAAGTGATCCAGGTTCATATTGGCCTTGTTTCAAAAGGCTGGCCACACAGAAAAACAGAATTCTTGGAGAATCTTGAATGCTGCTCATGTGGAGATGAAGAAAAGTTCTACTGATGCTAAATTGATTTGCAAGACAGCACCAAGAACTGTTTCTGGTGATACACAAGCAGCTACCTCTATCCTTATGTGCCCAAGGTCTTTATAAAAGTTGTGGTTACCTCTGCACCCCTCTGTTCTTATTCCTTATGAGAATGGATGGGGAAGGGGGCTGTTACTTGAGGTTACTTGGATGGTGTGGTAGCAGTAAAAACATATTAAAAATATAAAGAGACTTTACGCAGCATGTGTTCCTCACAGACAACTGATGATTTAAATATAACTGATGGCTTTCATAGTCACACAGAAGAGCTACTGGTAGCAAGCATAAATGCAGTACTCCAAGCAAAAAAAAATCTCTCTCTCTTTAGAATAACTGGCCATTACCATTCAAAAATGAGCACACTGATTCGTCAGTCCAACCAGTGTGCCCATTTTAAATAGAGCATATACCAATGGAAAAAAGTCCAGTCTCCTGGACTTTTTTCCATTGATCTATGCTATTAAAATTTTACTTTTCTTTCATTTTTTTATTTTAAAAAATAAATTTGCAAAAAACAGAGACTTAAAACAAACAAGAGAGACAGAATAGAGACAAATAACTCCAACCAAGACCTTTTACAAATTTACAAGCCCGAGTCCAAAATAGGAGCCATTACATACAGCTACCATCCCTCTATTACTTGGAACAAACTCCTTCAAGATGTTAGATCACTTTCACATCCTAAAGTATTAAAACTAGCCACTAAAGAGTACTTAAAAAGTCACTGGATTTGTACCTGTTCTCAGCCTCCTTGAATATACCTTCACTAAATAACAAACCTAACTTCCTCTGTCTTACCATCATTTCTTCTCCTCTATACCAAAACATTTACAACTTAAACTAATATACTTCTTGTTTTACCTAACACTATCTCCTTTCCTTCTGCTGCAGTATTCTTCATAACATTTGTATAGATACATTTTTATAGATAATTGTAACTGCATATATATGATAACTGTTCTACAAGTTTTATTATGAATGATTATAATGTTAACTGTGTTTGTAACGGTTATATTTTTTGTAACTAGGTTTTGGAGCTTTTCTCCCTGGGCCTCTGCTGAAAAAGGGCTTTTACTCAGTCAGACAATCCTGGATAACAAATGTAAAATAAATAAATAAATACAAGGATAATCAGGTATGTTATACAAATCTAGAAAAATGCACCTGATTATTCCTATATTTTCTCTCTGCTGTCTCTCCCGTTCATTTGAAATCTCCAGATTTCTTTGCTTTAATTAAAAACAAACCCAGAAAAGGCAATGGATATCTTCCTTTCTCCATTGCTTCCTTTACACAGCACTGATATACTGCGTAAGCATGGGAACTCAAGTCTTATACGCATGTGCAGTACATCAGAAAAGCCCTAGGATACCGGGGAAAATGCAGAAGAGCTCAATGGCGCCATTATACAAGGACATTATTTAAGAAATGTAAGTAAGAATTTTCTTAAATAATTTCATTGTATAATAGCAATAACCCACGGCTGGCTGTGGATAATTCTAGATTTACCCACAGTTGGCTTTCTTTGGTCAGTCAGGCTTTGCCTTCATGACCAAACCATGCCAACCATGGGTAAATCCAGCATTACCCACACCCAGCCATGCATTATTGCTATAATAATCAGAGGAGGGAGTTTGGATTATGTAATGATTAACCATGAGTGCTGGAGTTAGGCAATGAAGGTGAAGCCTGATTGATTTAACACACACAAAAAAAAGGCACACAAGTGAATAAATTCTATTCAATCCACTTCACCTACTCTGTGTGTGTGTGTGTGTGTGTGTGTGTGTGTGTGTGTGTGTGTGTGTGTGTGTGTGTGCTTGTTTGAGATGTGTTTGAAGTTTGCTGCTGTATATTTTTTACTATGTATTGCTGTTTAAGAATCATACTGCATGCTTCCTTCAGTTTTATTAGTTTCTTTCCATACTTTATAGTTTTCATAGGAGCTTTTATATATTTGCATAAATAATTCATGTAAAATAGACATGCACCATATCCTGCCATCACTGCTCATTTTGGGAGTTCTGCATTATAAACTTTAACTCAATTAATTTCTATGGATATTACACTTAGGTTTCATGTTTTTATTGTGAGACAGCAGAGAAACTGTGGAGTACCTTTAGAAGGAGCAAGCAAGGAACATTATTTTTAAAGAGGGTGTGTTATAGTCCTATTGCTGTTTAAGAATCATACTGCATGCTTCCTTCAGTTTTATTAGTTTCTTTCCATAGTTTATAGTTTTCATAGGAGCTTTTATATATTTGCATAAATAATTTATGTAAAATAGAAATGAACCATATCCTGCCATCACTGCTCATTTTGGGAGTTCTGCATTATAAGCTTTAACTCAATTAATTTCTATGGATATTACACTTAGGTTTCATGTTTTTATTGTGAGACAGCAGAGAAACTGTGGAGTACCTTTAGAAGGAGCAAGCAAGGAAAATTATTTTTAAAGAGGGTGTGTTATAGTCCTTTTTCCCCTGCTGTGAGCTTTGTTTTCTCCTTCTGTTTTTTTTTTAACTGAAATGCTTGTATTTTTCACCATGAAAGCCTTTCTTTGTTAATGAAAGAAGACAGCATTTGTCAGCATTTGCTTTTCTGTCCAAAACATTTGTTGCTTTAATTATCTGCTGGTGAAATATGTAATCAAGTGATGAAGTATTATCAGTAGAGTGTGAAATGTTGCTTTTATTTTGCAATTAATGTAAGTTAGTATATATCCCAGGGAAGGGTTTGGGGTGTGCCTGTTATTTTTCTTTCCTTTTTTGATTATACTTTGTGGTTTTATCTGACTTTTAGGTTTTTTAGCTGTTTAATTTTCTCCTACTTTTTACAATGTCACTATGCATTACATTCCGTAGCCAGGTCTCATTCCAGAAGGGTTATAAGAAACATTATTACAACAAGATTTAGCTGATGATTAACTCATTACTGTAAGTCATTGTGTAATTAAACTATGGTCTCTCTTTCCTTGAACGCCTTTTTTCCTGCGTCAGCCACCCCCCCCCCAAAAAAAACAAAAAACATTGTTTAGATAATTTGCATTTATACTCTGGCCATTTTTTAGTGCTGTTTGATTTGCAAAAATAAGGCTCTTTCTTCTCCCTCCCAGTTTACCAGCCTTGAAACTTTTGTAGCTATCTAAGCTGTGAAATGCTAAGAAAAGGTCCTAGTGAAACAGACTTTTTGGCTCTTCTATATTGAGTCACCACTGATTATATCAATCCAGAATGATTATATGTGCTGGTCTGTTCTCTGGCTGGCTTCCTTTACCTTCTGAAATACTTTGCAGTTTCATGAACTGAAAATTACTAAAATACAAATACTAGCTAGCTGAAATTGACAATGTTTGTCTTTAGATCCAATATTGTTTATTTTCGTCCGATTCAACCATGGGTTGTAGGATCCAGTTGGATCCGACGTCAGCACAAACTCTGAAGCTTCTCAGTTCCAGGACGCTGACTCCTCTCCGACTCATAATTCCCTACACTCTACCTTAATACCTCAGATCTCATTTGCTGCCTGAAGTTGTGTTTTAGGAAGGCTGTTCTAAAACAGTATTTTTTGTGTGTTTTTTCAGTAATTGTGTTTTTCCAGTAATCTCTTTACTCATCCCACTACCAAGAGATTTTCCTCTCTAGAATATTAGGGTGTTTTTTGGTTAGTACTTACTGAGAGTTTAGAATTTTTGATGGGTTAATTCATTAGGATTGTTAGGTAGCTAGGTAATACTGATTTAAAGTGTGAGTTTTTTTCTATAATATACATACATGTATATTAGTAGAGAATTTAAAATAGTTTAACATGTTATTGAGTTTTTACATGCTACATTGTTGTTAAAATTGTTTTGATAATCTCTGAGGATATGTCAGACAACAAGGAGTTCAAAAAGTGTGCTAAATGTGGACCATACCTCTCAACTATACAGAGTTTTGCAGAATATCCAGATTTCTACCTCATATTTTTGGTTCGTTTTTCATAAATTGGGGTTTTCTGGAATATTATTGACAAATCATTAAAGACTGAAGTCAGGAAGTAATGACAGTCATTTGAGTTTCAGACTTCATACCCTTCAGAAAATCCATTCTAATCCAAAACCTGTTATTCTTTCAAGTTTCTAAGAGCAATATTTAAAAATTGTCCCTATTTTTGGGCCTTTGTCCCACTTTTATTTATGGCTTTGTCCAGATTTCTTGCTCTGAGAAGTTGAGAGGTATGATGTGGACACAAACTTCACCCACAGGATCCACATATTTTGTGTGTATTGTTTGGGTGCTGCCCATATTGACACAAAGAGTCAAACTTGTGCCTCCTTCAGTGCCAGGGCACTCCAGACCAGGAGGGAGAAGCTCATTGTCAAGGGCATCCTCACTCCACAGACAGGGTCTGAGATTACTGCAGCTTCTACTCTCCTCTGCCTCTTCTCCAGCTAGAATGCAGGATAAGAGACCCAAAGAGAAGCAGAAAGAAAAAGAGAAATAAAAGAAGAAAGAAAAGGAAAAAGAGAAGGAGAAGATAAAAGAAAGGGTAAAGAATGAATCATGTCCTGAAAAGTCAAGAAAATGTTACCAACATTGCTGTCTGGGCTGAATCTGAAAAATCCTCAATAGTCAGAGTGGACTGTTTCTCGTATCTGTCCCTCGCCTTCTTGGTCCCATTGCTTGCCAGAACTGGTGATTCTGAGGCTACATTCTCCCATTCTCCAGGAATGGAGATATCTGAGACCCCCATTAATGGCTTCTTCTACCCAGTCTTCTAAAAGCCTAAACAAACAGGATGATGAGAAAGTTCCTTAGAAGGCAGAACCAGCTTGGGGTTCTCTCACTACCATCCCCTGGAAATGTACCGAGCCTTGGTCCAAGCTCCCCTCCTCTTCCTTCTCTGGTCCTGGTCCATCCTTCAGACCTGGTTGCCTTGGACCCGACCTGTCCTGGGGAGCTTTGTCAGAGCCGACAGTCTGAGTTACTTTTACTTGACAGTGTTCCTTCCTCCTTTGACCATGACATGTTTGGATCTGGAAGAGACTTGGAGCCAAAGCTGTGGTGCCAAGTTTTGAGAGAGCAGGTCAAAACTGAAGTTGTTGGAGCCATCCTTCCCTCTTGGGGTCTCAGCACTCAATAGCTCAACTCCAAAACCAGCTTTGGGGTCAAGACCCATCACTTCTGAAGTATCTGCTCTTTCTGAGGATAAGTGGAACCCTATGGAGTCGATGGTGTCTTGGGCTAATGAGGTTTTTGAAAGGGTCTTATTGATGCTTCTACTTCCCATCACCATGTCAGATAGGGACAGTCAGTACCACAAGCTTCTCAGGCTGCCTGCTACATTATCTCCCAGTCTGATTCAGAACCTCGTATCTCTCAACAGAACTAGTTCACAAGAAACAGACATGCAAGCAGAAGCACATAGACTCATCCCCAGGTACAGATTTAGATGAAGATGAAGGCTCCCTGAGATCCCCCTCAGAAGATGTTACCTTTGGTGAGATCCTTGAATTGATGAAGCAGAGAGGGGGATGGTCCACAAATTATTCTTTGCCAGATAACTCTGTGTTCCTGGAAGTCTTTGGTTCCAGCTTGACATCATCTTGGGTGGTACCACCTGTTGACCCCCTCCATTGACTTCATGCCTCAGAGGGCATGAACGAACCCTGATGTGGTGGAATCTATCCCCCAAAAAATGAACAGGATATTACCTGTACCGAAGGAAAGGAAACATTGGAGCAAAGGTCCACCGGTAGATGCCATGGTGGTAATGGCAGCCACTAAAAAGTAGGGGTCTATATTAAAAGCACGAAGGTGTACTTACCCAAATATGTAAATGCCGACACATATTCCGCGAACCGCAAATACACCGAATGCCCTAAACCGCGAAATTCAAAAACTCGAACCATCATAGTTGTCCCACCCCACCCCCGCTACATACTACCCACTGAAACAAACTAAATAAACCACATACATACACTAACCAAAACCCTACTTCTAACCCTAAACTAAACCCTACTTCTAACCCTACAGTAAATCTTGCATATACCACCATGTATGCACTTACCTTAACCCGCACCCTAACCCTAAGGTCCGTAACTATCGCACACTTACCTTAAGAAGCTATACCCAAACAAACTAAATAATCCACACACATACACTTAACAAAACCCTACTTCTAACCCTACACTAAATCTCACATACATTACCATCTATGCACGTACCTTAATCTGTACCCTAACCCTAAGGTCTGTAACTTTCTCACACTTACCTTAGGGAGCTATACCGCAGAAGGGCCAACCATGACGATTCGACATTTTGGATTTTGCACTTCAGGATGATTGATGTTTTCACGTTTCGGTGAAGACATGTCAGCATCTACGTATTCGGGTAAGTACACCTTTAATATAGACCCAAAAAGTAGCTATCGGAGGCAAGTTCCTCAGTCCATCCCCATAACAGGGAGCCTAGGGCTATGGATCAGTTTGAGAAATGGGCTTTTGCTTCTGTGACTTTCACACTTAGAGCACTAAATTATTTGGCTCACATTACTAGATTTTAGAGAGACTTCATAGAAGAGCTTTCCAAGTATGTGTGCTTGTGGACATTCAGAAGACCATGGATTCCTAGATTTCTACTCTATAGTCTACTTCCAATGTAGCCATGCAACTGCTTTCTAATGCAGCTGATGACATGGCTAGGGCAGCAGGCACAGCCATCACCATACATTGGCACCCCTGGATGTCCCATTTGATTTTATGGAAAGCTTTAAAACATCCTTCATGAATGCCCCCAAAGGTAGAAGACAAATTAACAAGGAGTCGACAAGATGTTAAGACTCTCTCTGCAGTGAGAATCCATTATTCAACCACTCAGAGAACCTTTTCTAGGAAATAAAGAGCTGGAAATAAATGTGGTGTCTTAAGTCACAGAGTTCTTATTATGACAGTCCTGGGGATAGACCTTAACAAGGCAGAGGAGGGGGTAACTACAATGTATATCACCGTAGAGGCAGAGCAGACCTCACAACCAGTGCTTTTGCCATCCCTTTATTGAGAAACCTTATTATCACCCTTGAAGGGATGCCCGGGTGCTGCACTCTGAAGGCAGATGAGAACACTTATCCATGCACCCATATCCCAGGCAAAGTATAACAATAGATTCTTTGGTGCTCAACATACGTTCCGGAGGCTATTCAATTCCCTTTTCCCTTCCTCCAATAAAGAAGAAGAAAGTTTCTGATGTTCCACCCAGTCAATAGGTACTTATAGCAGCAGAAGAAATTTCCATGCAGCTAAGGAAAAGAGTCATCCAACTGACCCCAGAGCCCAATCAGAGTCCAGACTCAACTTGAGGTTCTTTTTAGTACCCAAGAAAACAAGGGACCTCTGACCTATTCTGGATCTGAGTCATTTAATTAATTTGTGAAACAGACAAAATTCCAGATGTTCACAATTCAGTCCATTTTGCCTCTACTGAGGAAGGATGATTGGATCTGCTCTGTAGATTTCTAGGATCCATACTATCATGTAAAGATAGAGAATCATTCAGTGCAATTCCTCTATTTCTGTATGGTGGCCAGTCACTGTCAATTCAGAGCCCTGCCTTTCAGTCTCACCACAGCCCCCAGGTTGATTACCAAGATAATGGCAGTGGTGGCAGTGCATCTTTGCCTTTGAGAGATCCAAGTTTTCCTATACCTCAATGATTGGCTCCTAACTGCTACCTCCGGGGAGCTGTAAGTGAATCATCTGTACCTTCTACTCCATCTAAACAGGATCTAGGGATCACAGTCAACCTATCCAAGAGTCATTTTAACCCAACACAACAGACAGTTTATCGGATGTCACCTGGATTCAATTCTACAGATCACCAGACTTCCTTTCCCCAGAGTGTTCTCCCTGCACCTCACAGCTATGCAAGTACTCCATCATCTTTCTTCTCCAGCAAGACTGATTCTTAATCTTTGAGGTAGGCTTCAACAGTTTTAATGGTACCACTAACCAGATTTTTTGTGAGAGTACTTCGATGGACCCTGGCTGTGTAATGGTCTCAAAGCATTCATCTGCTGCATATGAAAAGTTGCATCACTCGAGTCTGTAGACAACTTATATGCTGGTGAATAAAATCAATTTCAGTGACAGAAGGATATATAATTTCAAATGGATCCACCTGTGGCTGTAGTGACCACAAGGGAAGGAGAGCATTTCAAAGGGAGGATGGTGGTTCAAAGTACTTAGTCACACACAGACGTCAGTCTTCAAATCAGTATCTTGAAGATGTTGCAGGCATTCCAGGATGTCCTTCCCAAGGGTGTGATTTTGGTGGAGCCTCATTTCACTGCTGCCCCATCTTATTTGGAATCAGACCAAACAATGTAAAAAATTAATGGTTTTATTCCTCCATACTTTTAATCAGTTTTTCTCAGATTTTTTTTCTTTATAAAGTCTGCAAACTTCATATGAGATACCGAGTTCTTGTTTTACAAAGATTAGTTTGCATATCAGCAGCTAAATACCTTACAAAGCAACATGGAAACTTTTAATAGCATCTTAAATACTCTACTTTTTGTACATGTTGTTTTGTTGTTGAAGACCTTATTGGTGAACATATGAGAAACACAGCTCACTCCTTGCAGCTTTCTAAGAAGCCTTTGTAGGATACTAGGGACATTATTACACAAGATGTAATCTGTAACAGAAAATCACTGCAGTGCATATCACAGAATACTACTTAAGTTATGTGAAGGCAGTCAATTAATTAATTTATGTTTTTTTATTTCTTAAATTATAACCCAGAAAGAAGAATGTGTATTAAAAAGAGTAGCCATTGCCAGAAGGTGTCATTGGTGTAATAATTATTCCTCTGTATTTCAGGTTTGTTGGAAAACCAGGAAATTATGTGTATGTATTCAATGGCCATAGAATGGAAGAGGTAAGGAGCAGCATTGAAGTTCACCTTGTACACATTGTCATTTTCAGTCACTTATTTATGGCTACTTCATAAATTGGATCCTAAAAAGTTAGACTTCATCCTGTTTCCTTTCTCATTTATAATGACAGTGTGCCCCAGGAGGGTGTCTCATGGAGCTTTGTATTCAGCTAAGTATCATTATGCTGGGGAAGCAACTCATCCAAAACAATCTGTTTGAAATTGGGATCCCGTAAGTATGATGCTTAAATTATGTTACTCATGCACAGAAAGTTTTGTTAGCATTGCTGTTTCTAGACTGAATAAAGGAAAAAGTCTGTATTATTATCTCCCCAGAGTGTTCATACATTTATGTGATCTTTTTGGCAGAGTGTACTGTAGGTTGCATATTATCATTCATACAAGAACAGACCTTTATAGAGTATTTTTTCTGTTTCTGACATTTTAAATCTAGTTAGTATTTTTAGATTCAGCAAGGCCAGTTGTAATGCAAAAAGATTTCTTTATTTCTTAGTAAACTCAGTAAACATCATTCTCCCATTACAGCTCTCTCTCTCTTTCCATTTCTCCATCTCTGTCTCTCTCTCTCTCTCTCTCTCTATATATATATATATATATATATATATATATACACACACACACACATACATATACATATATATATATATATATATATATATATATATATATATATATATATATATATATATATATATATATAAGCTGTTAACAAGGTGTTTCATGTGGTCCAGTGGGTGCCAAGTTTGATTCCCTCAGCTTCCATTGCATAACTGTGTGACTCTGAGCAAGTCACTTAACCAGTCACTGCTCCCAAACTGAGTCTGAAAAAGTCAGGAGGTTAGTGCTCTAGTCCAGAAAACAAACAAATAAATAAATAGAGAAGATTATCCTAAAGGTCTTTTTTTCATTCAAAGAAAAAGCATGCATTTTATATTCTTTTTTGTTTACACCTTGCCCTGCAAGAGGAAATCAGTGACATAACTTGCAAATAGCACAGTTATCCTTTATTATATGAACTGTGTGGTTAGAGCTATATTGGAGAAGCTGCAATTAGGAGTCTGACTGCAGAAGAGGCAATTGGTATCCCTAGTGCTACAATAGTTGCTGGCCTGAATATTCAAGCTGCAGTCTAAAACATAATGTTATCTGGTAATACACAGAGCAAATTAATTGCATTATATATATGCACAGCATGTTACTCCAAATATTGGCCTGAATGATACAAATTAGGGCAACAGGGTTTATGAGCTAGGTTTAGTTGAAGATGGTCTTTATGTTAGTTTATGTGAAATGCATTGTATAACTCATACTATGTCAGTTTCTGCACTGTGTACATGCTAAACATTTGTACAGATATTAGCTTTCGAGAATGTAATCAGGAATGAAGTCACTATGACATTTAAAAGTATGAAAACTAAGAATTTAAATGCAAAATAATCATACATCAGAATTACAAAAGGTATAGCTTTAGGAAAATGATTACACCAGCCATGACATCTTTCCAAACTGCACAGCTATACATATGTGTGTGTGCCCAAATACAGATGTGCCCACACAGTGGAGAACATAAAAACCTTTACAGCCCAGATGTAGCTCCCATTCACACACCCATAGTAAAATCTGAAGCCATATTCTTTCCAACACTACATACTGTTCATAAGTTTTTTATCTAAATGACATTTAATGAACAGTGTGCCCAACGTGGTAACACTGTTTATCATAGTGGTGGTTTACCTTTTACCACCACCGCCACTGTATGGGGCATGTTACATGTGGCTGTGAAATATTCTGTATAAATGAACCATGTTACCAGTGCAAGGAAAAGTCTGATAGATGACTGCTGTCTCTGAAGGTGTATGCATGAAGTAGTAGTGCAGTGATATGGGAGAAGCTTGGTGACATGAAATGGAACAGGTCATCTTTGCACTCCTGAGTATACTGTCCCTACACAATACCATTAGTGATCTGTAGTGTAGCTAGGGTGGGATGAAGGATACAGCTGCCCTCGGATGTAGGGCATTCATCAAAAGTGTAGTACCAGTATTCATTTCTGTACCGGCATTTCTGAATAGTGGTGCAGAAATGAATTATAATACTGCCTTTAGATTGAAGTACTTCAGAGCTTCTTTTATGGTAACAGTTATGGGAAGCCACCAGTTACACATGGAGCAAGTGGTTTGCTACTGCCTTAAAATCAGAAACTTATTTTTGGTCTTTAACCTTTGACAGGTGCAAAAATGGGACCTGACTGGCTGCTGAGTTTTATGAGCACCAGATTGTATTGTAATGGACATTTTTTTTTTCCTTTTCAACTTACAATTCAGCAGCTCACTGCTACTCAGAGAACAACACTGGGTTCTAGATGAGCTCTGTACAGCTCTGCTAGTGATTGTATGCCTATGACTGACTGAACCTATGACTATAGTGATAAATGCAGTCTCATGGAAACAAAGATGCAGAGAAACCATAGTAACATTTTCTGAAAGTCTTACATGGTTATTACTCCAGCTATTTGCTTTTATTTGTTGGTTTGTTTGTTTATTCATTCATTTATTTTTGCTCATGTAAAAAGGCCAGTCCCATTACAGCACCAACCTGGGGTCAAAGTAGAGTCCTAAGTGATTTAAATAATGTTAAGGCAGTATGTAAGCAAGAGTACAGTTTGATCAAATCCAAACATAAGTATGTAACTGTAAGAATTGTCATCTAAAGCATATACATTTACAAGTGTACTTTGTTACATCTAACTGTGCTACAGAATTCAGTGTATAAGTTCAGAATACCAACGTAGATGAATGTACTAAAATTACTTGCTGAGAATATTTATTCAATATTTTCTTTGTAAGGCATTTACAGTGAAGAATTAAGACAGGGACAAAGTGCAGCAGTAAACTTAGTAAGGTGGAAGAAATAAAATAAATACATGAATAAAACTAAATTGCAAAAAATAGTAGAGAGAGTCAGACTGACTATTAACCTTTTCTTTTAATGCATTTATTAATTTCATACATATTGAATGTTGGCATGGATGGACATAAATTAATAGAAAAGAAAACAAACCATCGTAAACTTTTGTCATTTGAATGCAGAATATATATATGTTTTCTTTTTTAACAATTAGCATTTATTCTAACATTACATAAATTGCTCACCTTATCTTCCCTTAAATATCACTCCTTTTCCTCTTCCTGAACATTATTTTTCATGTATTGTTCTCCACAATTCCATTTATTTCTATATAGTTTTCTTCTTCACTTTTCTGAAGATTCCCACCTCCAATTAATTTAACTCCTTTACAATATTTGATATTTCAGTTATGAATGGTTTAGATTTTAATTTACATTTTCTAGTAATTACTTTTTTTGCAGTCAGTTGTAAATCCTTACTAAGTCCAGGTAATCCATTATTTATATCCTAGCTCAAAAGTATATACTTGGGTAGATTCATTTGCACCCCCAACATTCCTTACTATCCATATCAGTAGTAAGGACATTCCACCTTCTCATTGTTTTGTATTATCTTTTTAGTCTTTTCTCACATTTCCTTAGCTGCCATTAATAAAATCCTTTTTAATCCATATGTCTAAATGGTTCATTTTATCATGTCCTCCATAAATATGAGTTTTGCTGAAGCAATTCATGTGTGGGTACGTAATTCATAGTTATCTCATTTACTTTATGTCCTGAAAAAAATTGAAGTGCCTCAAAATGTTCCACAATACTGAAATGTCTTTTTCTTGATTTATCAATAAAGCATATGATCATATGCAAATTAGGCTAACTTTTCTTGAGTACAATAGCAGTTATATCCTTGAATTTGTGAGTTTCTTGTTTTCTTCTTCTAATGGCTCAACATATAAAGCAAATGATAAAAGGAAAGGAGGACACCCCTCCCTGACTCTTTGTTTGAAACACAGATTGTGGGAGAAGAACCACCCTACCTTAATTCTTGCCTCTTACGCTTTGTATGTCTTGTTACTTAAGTGCATCATTCTGTCAGGGAACACTGCTACTACTATTGCCCTACTAAATCCAAGCTGACTCTGCCAAATGCTTTCACTGCATCAAGACCATACAACAATAGCATGGCTTCTTCTACTGCATTATAATTGTTTTATTAATGCTGTCAAATATTTGCCTTCCCCTCCACAAAATCACAGTGATCCATATCCATCAGGTATGGCAACAGCTTTTTTATTCTTTAAGCTAGTATAAACTTAAACACTTGATAATCATGGTTTAAAATTAAAACTGGTCTATATGAAACTCGGTTTGAAGGGTCTTTATCCTCTTTAGGTAACATTTTCCAAGATGCTATTTTTGTCCCGTCTTTAAAATATTGTTAAACACAACCTTGCAGGTCTTTATTACTTTCTTCTGTCCTAACTTGGATAAAAAGCGAGGTAGAACACTGCTATAACTGTAAAAAACTTTATTACTAAAATACAGGATGAGCGCTTTCGGGATAACCCTTCATCAGATGTTATTCAAACATTGATACAAACATTTTATAAGAAGCTACAACCAATAGCACTCAATAGAAAACCCGCCTATTTTGTAAAATAGGTTTAATGGGTATCACTTCATTTAATCCTGGCTTCCTATTGGCCATTAAATCAACAATCCATTTGGTTTCCACTAATTCAGTCTGAAGCTTTATGTCACCCCCCCCCCCCCCCCCGCTGTTAAGTCTAACATTGACAATAGCCCGAAATTTAAAAGTATGTGTTGGGAATTCATTTACATGCCTACATAAAGCATTCCTTTCATCACCATTTCTGATGCTTGAAAGGTGTTGAAGAATCCTAATCTTAAACATATTATTTGTCTTCCCAACATAAAAACATGGGCATTGGCAACATTCAGCTAAATAGACAATATCTGTGGTGCGACAGGTAGCTTTCCCTTTAAAAAAGAACATTTTGTTTGTGACAGGATGTCTAAAATGTAAGTCTTTATTAATGTGAGAACAGGCTTTACAAAGCCCACATGCGGTAGTCCCTGTGGAGATTAAAACCTGATGTTGAACATTACAGTTTGAACGTTCCTTACAGAGAAGATCCTTTAAATTCTTATTCCTTCTGTACTTAAAACTGGGATTAGGTCCCAAAATATCCTTCAGACTGTGATCACTAGTGAGGATATTCCAGTTTTGTCGCACTATATTACAGATATCCTTGATGTTACTACTATAATTTAACATCAATTGCAGCCCCATATGTGGGTTGTCTTTATTGGTTTGATTCTCTTCATTCCTAGTTCGTTGTATCCAGGGTTTATACACATTAGACCTCAATTTTTTACTTTTATCAATAACTTTGTTCACCATAACAGGTTTGTAGCCTCTATTTTGAAAACAGTCTCTAAGCTTATCAATCTCTGCTTCAAAAGCAGAATCTAACAAGCAAAGCCTAGAGGCCCTACTAACTTGTCCTTGTACAATATTGGGGTATGTGTTCCTGGGGTGCATGCTATCATATGTTAAAAGAGTATTCTTCCAGCACTCTTTCCTAAATAATTTAGAATTAAAACCTGATCCATCTTGTTCTATACATACATCTAAAAAATCAATGGAATCATATGAACATTTAATCGTAAACCTAAAAAATGTTGTGGTTGAGTGTAGATATTCCACAAATTCTCGTAACATTTGCTTAGTGCCATCCCATAAAAGAAAAACATCATCTACAAAACGTAAATATAACTTTATATGGTCTTTCCAGAGGTCATTATTCAAAACATAAGTCTTCTCCCATTGGGAGAGTACCAAGTTGGCATAAGTATTGGCGCAGGGGGTGCCCATAGCTACCCCCTGCACCTGTCTATATAGGGAGCTAGCCCCCATAAAGACATTATTTTCTAGGACTAAAGTCAGCATAATCTTAATCAATGAGATTTTCTCTCTACTTACTCCCAAACCATCTAAAAGCTCACCTATATTGGTAATACCATAATTATTATTAATGACCGTAAATAAGTTTTGAACATCCATGGTAACCATCAGCAATTTTTCTGGACGTGCAATGTTGTTCATTTCACCTAATAACTTTAAAAAATGTCCTGTGTCTTTAAGGACATTATCCATTAGGTCAAGATATGGTTTGAGAGTGTATTCAACCCAAATAGAAATATTCTCGGTGACCCAACCCCTCCCAGAAACAATGGGTCGTAGGGGTGGGTCACTGAGAGATTTATGAATCTTGGGTAATGCTTTGAATATCGGAGTGACCGGTTTATTTATCAAAAGAAAATTATACGTCTCTTCAGATATAAGCATGTCATTTAATAATTTATCTAAACAAAAAACTACTCTATCAGCTATTTGTTTCACACCTAATGGGTTTATCTGAACATAGGCACTTTGGTCTTGCAACAACTCACTTAATTTTGTATCATACCAGGCAGTGTCCAACAACACCACTGCTCCTCCTTTATCAGCATTTTTTATTAATAGATCCTTATTTTCAGTAAGGTTCTTTAGAGCTATCCTTTGCTTGGGGGTTAAATTATAGAATTTACTAAATTCACCCTCTTGATAGTATTTCATTAAGTCATGCTCACAAGCATTGATAAATAAACTGAGCGCTGGTGTTAGTTGTGGAACAAATCCACTAGGTTTTCTAAGTGGAATTTCATTCAAATTACTATTGCCAAACAATAGTTTCAGGGCTACATTTCTACAGTATAACATAACATCAATTAACATTTCGTTATATGTAGCACATTTACTGGGATCAAAAGTCAGTCCCTTATTTAATACTGCCAGTTCATCTTCATTCAAAATATAAGATGATAAGTTAATAACAATACCAGTATCATCAGTTGTAGTCAATTTAAAGTTCTTCTCCTTTTGTCTGTCCCTCTGTCCTCGCTCAGAGACCTTTTCCAAGAGCCTTTCTTTTTCACAGGCGCGGGTAACAGATCCAGAAAATTCCGTTTTGCCATCTGCGTTTTTGGCCGCGCTCCCATGTTGTTATCACTGGAAGTAGTGGGCCCAGAAACACCTCCTATGGACGAACATCCTGGTTGCATAAAATCAGGAGTTGAAGCACTTTCCATAATGGAATCAGTACCTTTTCGTATAGAGCAGCTTTCTACAACTGTTGGATTAACAGCTGAAGCGTTGATGATAGCAACGTCGCCATTCTCTTGTGCAGAGTAATCACCTGTAGTTGTTGACATCTTCGAACTCGTTCCTATTCCACTCTCCTTAAAACACTGTTTTTCTTGATGTTGAGTAGGTGTGGGAAACGAATTGCTGTGGGTAACTGATGTCGTAGAGTTCATACTACCTTTACGGCCCCTTCCTTCCGATGTACGTTCAGCCAATCTCTTTCCAGTATGACCAGAGGGCTTGAGATCATTCGCTCTCGGCCATACAAAGATGTTACCGTTCGAAAAGTCTTCGAAATCTCTTTGTAATTTGCCCATTTTTTGTTTCCTTATTCGGTTGTCATTTTCAGTAAAGGAAACATATAGTGCTTCCAATCGCTCAATGCTCTTAGCGTCACTATATTCATGTTCTAGTCTGCTTTGTAAATCAGTTACTTCCTTTTTCAAGCCTTCTAATTCTGGAGAGAAGAACTCATTAAGAAGTTCCATGTACTTAAAGCTTGTGCTGATATTTAAGGACTGCCATTTTGCTAAAAGTTCCGGGTAGCGATCACCCTGTGCAGGCATGCACAGGATTCTCATACCCCTCGGAACTATTCCATATTCAGTGCAGGCTTCTAGATGGTGAGTTTGCCATTGGAGCCGTTGTAATTTACTCACTTTATAATTTAAGTCCCGTATCATTTCCTCAAAGTTTTTATCCATGGCAACCGGCTTCATATTTCCTACCAAGCCTGCTTTACTTACTGCAAAACCCAAGTTAAGCAAAGGATTGTTGTTGTTAAAGACTCTCTTAGGATGCCATATTCCATTGTCAGTGGCTCGCCCTCTATCAGAGAGAGAGCAACGTTCTGAGGTGATATTCAATTCCATAGCATGCACAGTGCTGTATAACACAAGTAAATCAAAACAACAAATCCAGTACTGTGCCAAAGTCCAACCAAGCAAATAAGAGAAAAAGAACGATCCTGGATAAAAAGCGAGGTAGAACACTGCTATAACTGTAAAAAACTTTATTACTAAAATACAGGATGAGCGCTTTCGGGATAACCCTTCTTGATACAAACATTTTATAAGAAGCTACAACCAATAGCATTCAATAGAAAACCCGCCTATTTTGTAAAATAGGTTTAATGGGTATCACTTCATTTAATCCTGGCTTCCTATTGGCCATTAAATCAACAATCCATTTGGTTTCCACTAATTCAGTCTGAAGCTTTATGTCACCCCTGAATTTAAGTCTAACATGTGTTGGGATACCCAACACATACTTTTAAATTTCGGGCTATTGTCAATGTTAGACTTAACAGCAGGGGGGGTGACATAAAGCTTCAGACTGAATTAGTGGAAACCAAATGGATTGTTGATTTAATGGCCAATAGGAAGCCAGGATTAAATGAAGTGATACCCATTAAACCTATTTTACAAAATAGGCAGGTTTTCTATCGAGTGCTATTGGTTGTAGCTTCTTATAAAATGTTTGTATCAATGTTTGAATAACATCTGATGAAGGGTTATCCCGAAAGCGCTCATCCTGTATTTTAGTAATAAAGTTTTTTACAGTTATAGCAGTGTTCTACCTCGCTTTTTATCCAGGATCGTTCTTTTCTCTTATTTGCTTGGTTGGACTTTGGCACAGTACTGGATTTGTTGTTTTGATTTACTTCTGTCCTAACTTCCAAACTTCCACAGAAATACATCTGTTTTTGGACACTTCCCTTTTGATTGATTATACAGCACCACTTTGAAGTCATATCTTCATGTCTTCACTATTAATTCTCGAGTCTCATATCCTCCTAACCTTAATATAATTATGTATTCCATAATATTTCCATTTGTGCTTTTTATTGATTTTCCAGTTCCTCTGCTTTTTACATCTTTTCATAAAATGTCTGAAATATCTCTAATACCATTGTAGGATCTTTGGTTATTTTTCATAGGCTTTCTAAGTTTGGCAGCAACCATTTATACATTCTGTTACCTTAGTCATTGTATTAATAGTTTACTTGCTCTGGAGGTATCAAAAAACATGCTTAAAAGCAATCTCTCTAATAAGCTCATGCATATTATTCAAATGCTGCCTTATGGTCCCTTTAGTACTCTGCAGTTGTTCCTGTTCTTGCTCTGCAAGATTCCCCTTCATATGTAATACCTTAAGCTTTAATAATCCCTCTAAATAACTCGTATTACATCTTTCCTGTATTTCCTTCTCTCTTATTTCTGCTATATTCTTTAAACTCCATTTTCATTTTATCTTATTCCATAGGTATCCCTTCTGAAGAAATGTATGTCTTTCCTAGTAATTCTTGAATTATTTCCACTACCCAATATTTAAATTCCTGTCTTTTTAACAGATAAATAGAAACGCACCATAGACTCATTTGCCCTTTGTTACTCTACATCTCTGTCATAGTTTTTATTGGTGAATGATCAAAAATAGTTACTGGATATGTTTCAAAGCTATTAATTAAAGATCCATGGTCCTGTGAAATATAATATGTTATGTTGTCCCATATCACCTTCATTCTTGCTGGTTGGGTTTGGAGCCGAAACTCGGCTCTGACTCAGCTGTATACCAAAGCTCGAGAGCTTCTACTGGCTCAAGGCTAAGTTCTATCCCATGGTGCTTAGCGGCTGTTCCCCAGATCTCATTTGCCGCTTGATGCTTCGGGATTGTCTTCGCTGTCTCAGGCTTATAAAATTTGATATTTTATACCTTAATACTGGTGATCTTCTAAATACTGTCTATTATAAACTATTAGTCTTATAGTAATAGGCTTTGTGCTAATTTTTTTCTTATCTTTGGTAATTTTTTTCCCTTGCAGCTGCTTTTTTTTTCCTTTGGGCCTTGTCGTCTCTTCAATAATCCATTTTTAGTTAGAGGATTCTTGTCCCTTTCTCTTCCCCTCTTAGGAGTCACAGTTTAAGTTAGAGGTGTCTCCTCAGGTTGGAGGAGATAGTCGTTTAACTTAGAGACTTCTCCTCCTCCCTTTCCTTCCTCTACTCAGTTGTCGGGTCCGAAAAACATAGTACTCTCTCGGTTCCATCTGCTTCATCGGAACCATTACAGAGCCAAAAAGGAATCAGTCACCATCCTTGGAGCCTGTTATTTCGGTGCCGCAATCTCCTTTATTACAGTTGGTGGCAGGTAGCTACAAATCATAGAGTCATTCCTCTAGATCCTCCAAGCTATCAGACGATGATGTGGAGTGGATAGTGAAGAGGTTGCTCCAGACTCTGGCCCTAGCAGTAATTCTCTCGAGCGCATCCCATTGGATCATGGAGCCGACAACTGTACCTACAATTACCCCTATTTCTCCTCTGACTCGGACGAGTTTGGAGTCAGACAGTATGGAAGTCATTGTGCTGGAACCACCTGAGCCAGTAATCACTACTGTTATCTCAGCTCCAATGTCTGCTCCGATCTCCTCAATGCTGTCGTCCATCGAGGGACCTGGGGGCCGACACTCCCTGGTCGGCTCTGGGGGGGGGGGGGGGAGTCGAGTCAGACTCTTGTTGGTACCAGCTCTCCCACTCGGCACCTCGGCTCAGGTGAGTTCATCTCCCACATCAGCCTCAGAGCCACCTCCTCAGTGCCGCGGAGATCTCCCGGCCTCTCAGGGCCGGAGTCTCTTTTGGCCTGGGACCACAGTGCCTTCAAGGTGATGCAGAGTGTGCTTTCCACTGAGTCTGCTCAACCTTCGGCTCCAGCCTCTCTTCCCCTAAGGGACCTGTGTCCACCTCTTTATTATCCCCCATCACCCACAGAGTAGAGAGCCAGTGTCCCAGGAAGCCACAATGGGTGGATCCTCCTTTTCCGATACCTCCCTGGAGCATCCCCCAGAGGAGGTCCCACAGAAGAGACAGCGTAAGAGAAAGCACTTAGACTTCCCTAAGTTTGTCACTTCTGATACTGACTTAGAGGATTCAGGAGGGTCCCCACGGTCACCCTCTGAGGATGTCTCTTTTTCAGATGTCTTGGAGATCCTTAAGCAGAGGGGTGGCTGGAAGTCCCTTTCCCCTTCTGAAAATGAGTCGGTATACATGCAGGCGTTTGACTCTCGCCCCACCACCTCTTGGATGTCTCCACCTTTCGATCCTTTCCCGGGTTTGGTGAGTCGAAAGATGTGGGACTGTCCAAACTCAGTGAACCCCATTTGAAGGAGGCCTAATAAATTCATTCCAGCCCCAGACGATAGGCAATATTTAACAAAAGGGGTTCCTGTAGATGGAATGGTGGTGGCGGTGGCCACAAAGAAGGAGTTAGCTGAAACTTCTGTATCTGTCTATCCACTGAACAAGGACTCTCGTACGATGGACAGATATGGGACGCGTATGTTCTCCTCAGTGGCCTTTACCTTGTGGTCGTTGAATTATTTGTCACATTTCATGTGACTTCAGAGGGATCTCCTAAAAGAGCTAGGAGATACCCTACAAGATGCTGCAGCCCAGGACTTAACTGATAAGGTTAATTCCCAGCTTGCAACCTTAACCTCCATCTCTAACTCCTCCATGCGTCTCATATCCTATGCAGCCAATGGAGCAAGCAGGGCAGCAGGCACAGGAATAGCTCTTCATAGACATTCCTGGATGAGCCTTTGCGAGTTTGTCGAACCCTTCTGATCTTCCTTTATTGACACTCCCTTTGATGGCTCATCCTTGTTCGGGCCAAAAGTTAAAGATACTCTCACCAGGAGCCAACAAGATGGTAAGACTCTGCCTCTTATGTTAATCTGACCATATATCTCATTCCCTCTCTACTTTCACTGGCTTGTGTGAGTAATCACAAAATCATCATTTTTGAAATCCCTCCCCTTCAACTATTTAAATTTATTGGCCATCCTACTGTATTCCGTAGTACCAGAATACAAAAGTGACCGCCCCTTTCAATCCATCTTGCTGTTTTAAAAATAGTAACTCTCCACTAAACATTAACTTTTTAAACAGGTAAAACTTAAGTAACCTACTTTCACATATAACTTCTCTAGTGCACACTGCAGTGTGCATTTTTTTTCATCTTACCTTTAAGCATTCCTGTGACTAGCACTTGCTCTAATACCGGCTGGAAAGCACTGGGAAGCCTTAAACTGATACAAGCACTCAACTCTCCTTATTAATAAGGAGAAATTAATAGTAGGCACTAAACAGCCTATAATTGCAAAGTACCTTGCTAAGGTAAGGGAAAACAGCTCCTGTACTTTACAAAAAAAAAAACACCAAACCAGGCATGTCCAAGGGTCAGCTTCCGGTGATTTCTCCTGTCCACCTGGTGAATCTGGGCATACTGGGGCAATGCAGCAGTTGCCTCATGTACACAGACAACCCTCTCCTTCTACCACCCAACACTACAGCCTGTGAGAGATGCACTTACATAGCCAAAATGTAAGCAAAGCTCTCTCCACCCAAGATTGTGCTAGACAGTCAAGAGGAGAAGGTTAACACCCACACTACACCTCAAGTAACACATAGCCCTTCTAAACCCACAACACCCACATATAGCAACACTAACTCCACATATGTAGAGGCCCTTAACTGTAACCTGCCCAAGCAATAAGGACCTCTGAAGCTGAAACGCAAACAAACACCATTCACAACCAAAGTGTCACATAGTTCACAACACCAGTGTGTCACCCAGCAACAGCCCCTAAGGCAAGACAAGGTACCTAACACTTTAGTCATAGGTGACTCTATAGTCCGGCACACTGATGTCTCACTCACCATGTTGAACAAGGAGAAAATTACAGTCAGCTGCCTGTCAGGTGCCAGGATCCGCCACATAACGCATGCACTCAAGTCACTCCTCAACAAGTACAAATATGACTCTGTCATTGTCCATGTTGGAGTGAATGACTTGAGACATACCTCCCTGGACTACATGAAAAGAAACATGGAACAGCTTTTGGATCATGTGGCCCAGGCAGGTATGACCCTAGCCCTGAGTAGCATCCTGCCTTCGTCCAGAATGATACCACAATATAAGGACAAAATGATTGACTTCAACAATTGGCTAAGCTTCTGGTGTCATTCAAAGGGGATTCAGTATCTGTCTGCCTGGGAAGACATGATCGACAAAAAACGATGCTTTCCCAGAGATGGTCTGCACCTGTCGCCCCTGGGATTCAGGTTACTGGCTAAGGCTCTTGCCACCCCTATAGTGCCTTTTTTAGGCGAAGTTCAAAGGACAAAACTGCCACTGTAACGGGTACAAGCACGCAAAATCTGAAGGTAATGCTACTTAATGCTAGAAGTCTAAACCTCAAAATGCACTCTCTCAAGGCACTCCTAAAAATGGAGAACATCAATATCTGTGCAGTAACTGAGACCTGGTTTAAGTTTCCAGAGAGCACCCCTGCAGTACCAGGCTACAACTCTTACCACACTTTTCGGCCACCAAACCAGGACCGAAACACTAAAGGTGGAGGAGTGTCAATATTCACCAAGGATATTCACACCACCAGGCTAGTTGCCCAACACAATGCATCTGAAATTCTCCAGGTGCAACTAACACTAGGTAAGACTGCAATCTAAATTGTAGCTTGCTGCAGATCCCCCACCTTACCCCAAGATTCTCACTACACCTTTCTAAACATACTGTAAAATATTAAGATAGAACCAAACACCCTAATACTGGGTGATTTTAACTACCCTGCCATTAACTGGGAAAACTACTCATGTACCAACACCTTTGCCCAACGGTTCTTTGAATTCATAAATTCCAACACCCTGGATCAACTAATCCATAGTCCCACCAGAGGCTCCAATATCCTAGACTCGGTCATTACCAACATGAGAAATCGATGCTCCACACCTATGGTCACCCCCTTGTTAGTCAGGTCTGACCATAAGCTAATCACCCTTAACATGACATCCCACCCCCACCCCCCAGTAAGGAAACCTCCATAAGAAACTCCTCCAAAGCAGCTTCATGCTACTCAGGTCAGAAGTGACAAACTTCATGACACCCATGCAGACGGAAACTGAAAGTTCAACTGCTGAATCCCACACTAAGGCACTGTATGAGCACATCCACTCATGCATGAATCATGCCACCTCAAATAGAACCAAGATGCTCTCATTCAAAAAAAAGGAAGCCAGTCCGGTGGTCCCCTGCCATAAACAAACTTTACAACAAAAGGAAGAAACTGTTGCAGAAAAGAGGAAAATCCCAGGATGCAAAAAACTCCCTTACCAGCATCAGTAAGAAGCTGAGATCTCTCATAAAACCCTCCAAAGCTAGTTACGAAAATAAAATTGCCAAAGATTCCAAAGACAACCACAAGGCATTCTATAACTATGTCAAGAATCTAAATGGCAATGCTCAGATCTGCTCTGAGCTAAAACAGAATGGCATTAAATATACTGATCCCAAGGATATTGCCAGTATCCTGGCAGATCGAATCAGTGCCAACTTCACCCCCCTCTCACCCCCTAAATGGCCCATCTTAATACTGGAAGATTGCCAAATTCCGGTAATAACGGCCACACAGGTAAAAAATGCACTCTCCAAAGCTAAGAATACAGCATCCATGGGACCAGATGCCATTCCGGGCTGTGTATTATATGAACTACAAAATGAACTGGCACCTCACCTAAGTGTCATGTTTAATCATAGCCTCACCTCAGGTTTCATGCCCACTGAGTGGTGCACAGCTACAGTTATCCCACTCCACAAGGGGGGATTCACCTTGGATCCTAGAAACTAACATGCCATCAGTCTGACGAGTCTTATCTGCAAGGCCATGGAGCATATTATCATGGAACTTATAAACAAAGACATTGGCAACCTTCAAACACTGGACCCCACCCAGTTTGGGTTTGTAAAGGGCCGATCTTGTCTCCTGAACCTGATTGACTTCTTCGAATCAGTCTCTAGAGCCATGGACAAGGGTAAGGTGGTCCACACAGCCTATCTAGACCTTGCCAAGGCCTTTGACACCATCCCCCACTCTGGAATCATAGATAAACTTACTAAGCTGGGCATTAATCTGTACATCACCCAATGGGTTGCTAACTGGCTTACTGATAGAACCCACACTGTAAATGTAGCCGACTCCAAATCCAGCTCCAGACAAGTGAGAAGTGGAGTACCTCAGGGTTCAGTCCTGGGACCGCTCTTGTTTGGCATCTACTTCTCTGAAGTACAGGCCAACACTAAGTGACTCTGGCTAACAAAGTTCACAGATGACTGCAAACTGGGAGCCATTATTGAATCCCCAAATGATGTGGATACTCTACAAAAGGGCCTTACAGAAACAGATGCTTGGTGCCAGAGCCATGGGCTCAAGCTCATTGCCAAGAAATGTATAGTTATCCCCTTTGGAAAAAAACATGTACACATGAATTACCATTTAGGTGGCAGTATACTAAACACCGAAAGTGTGATAAGAGACTTAGGGACACAGGTGGACAGTGGTCTCACCTTCGATAACCACATTGCCACAACAGTCAGGAAATCCTTCTATGTGGCACACCTCATCACTAAGGGCTTTTCATCCAGAAAAAAGGAGGTCATTGTCCCACTGTACTCATCCCTCATTAGACCCATTACAGAATACAACACCCTGTTTGATATGTACCTCTCAAGACATCTGCAACAACTGGAAAGGCTGCAGAAATACCTCACTAAAGGAATCACAGGCCTAAAGCAGATGCCCTATGCTGACTGCCTTAAAAAAACTCCAGCTATACTCTCTCGCATATCGTCTACTCATAGGCGATCTCTGCTTAACATACAAGGCCGTGTCAAACCCAGAGCTGTTGGACATGCTACACTTAAAGAAATCCCAATCCCTCAGAGCAACACGCTCCAGGGATCTAAACCTTGTCATCACAATAAACAAAACATGCTGGAGGGATAGGTTCCTGACCCTGAGACTCCCCATATTCTGAAATAGATTGCCCATACATGTCAAGCAGTGTGCCTCTTTGGCCCTCTTCAAAAGGAACCTTGACTATTGGATGGGAGAAAGGAAATTCACCCCGGGGATCACATCAGCCACCCTGCTAGACAGGGATCCAGGGAAGTAAATAGTGTGGGAAGAAATAGCCAGGGAATTGTTATGGCTAGGCTTGTATAGGCCCTAGGGCTAATAGCCTAGTACCAGCCTATGAACCTACTATTGGAGTCTGTTTTTCTGCCCCTACCAGACCTTATCCTAAAGGTCAAAAGAATGGAAAAATGTGGTTCCATAAGTCCAAAGGAGCCTTATCTGACACTCGTGGTATTTCTTCCCCCAGGGGCAGAGGGGGAAATAACAGAAGACACCATCCATGCAGAAGAGAGGGTCCGCATAACCAGGGTGACAGAGATATGTTCTCTGGTAGGCCTTTCCAGTGCTCCTGAAAGGATGCCTGCCTGTCCACCACTGGAGGCAGTCGGGAAGGAGATTATCACTGTACCCAGAAGCCTGGCTAAATTTGATTCAAGACAAATGGGTACAGTCCATTATATCCAGGGGTTACAGCATTCCTTTTCACTGTCCACCTCATCTGTCAAAGTTTATCCCAGACATTCCACCCAGTCAAATGGATCAAGCAACACTAGAAATTTAAATGTTAGAAAAAAAGAGTCATCCAAGAAGTCTCCACAGACCAGCTAGGATCCGGAATTTACTCAAGGTTCTTTTTAGTTCCAAAAAAGACAGGGGACGGGAGACCCATATTGGATCTCAGCAGACTAAACAAGTCAGTGAAAAAGTCAAAGTTCCAGATAGTAACACTCCGGGCTATACTCCTGTTTCTGGAAAAAGACGATTGGATGTGCTCCTTAGATCTTCACAATGAGTACTACCACATAAAGATGGACAGGTTAGCAAGAAGATTTCTACGCTTCTGACTGGAACTAGTCATTACCAATTCAGAGCTCTGCCCTCTGGACTCAGCACAGCCCCCAGGGTGTTTACTAAATGCATGGCAGTAGTCACAGCTCATCTGAGACGTCAGGGATTCCAGGTATTTCCTTACTTAGACAACTGCCACAACCAAGCAGCTACTAATTAAAGCAAGAAACTACACCATCCATCTCTTCTCAAAACTAGGCATTACTATAAATGCAGAAAAATCTGCCTTGTTGCCATCACAGCGTATTACCTTCATTGGTGCAGATTTAAATACAAATGACATGTTGGCAAAACTTCCTCAAGAAAGGATCCAAACGTTACACAGTCAAGTGCTTACCTGACTCAACAAGAAAAAAGTACAGGCAAGATTTGCCCTTAAAGTCCTAGGCTCTATGGCAGTGACGATAACACTACTTCCCCTGGCATGACTTCACATGCGAATATTGCAGTGGCTAATCTTCGCTCAATGATCCATACAGGAGTTACCCATGTCTCACAAGATCCTCAGAAAAGACTCCTTCAAGAAGGACCTACTTTGGTGGGTCCAGTCCACTCAGGTAACAATGGGCAGACCTTTTGTACCTCCCCAACCTGTTGCTACAGTAACCACGGAGGTGGGGGGGGACATTATCTGGAACAGACGGTCCAAGGAGTTTGGAAAGATCACTAGTACCATTTGCACATCAATGTCCTAGAGATGAGGGCAGTGCTTCTGGTGTTGCAAGCATTTCAGAACTCACTTCCCACGGGGACTATTGCAATTCAGACAGACAATATGTCGGTGGTATGGTACATCAACAAACAGGGGGGAACCAGAGCCTATGCCTATTTTGAGAGGCCCAGAGAGTTTGGCAATGCGTGATATCTTCTCAGTGTTTTCTGACAGCAATCCACTTCCTAGGGAAATCCAACGTTATAACAGTCAGGCTAAGCAGAGCGATTCTCATGCCTCATGAGTGGTCCCTCAGTCAGGATGTTGCAAATCGAATTTTTCACAGATGGGGCCAGCCTTGCTGTGACCTTTTTGCCACTCCCTTCAATACCAAATGCAGCAACTACTTTGCCCTAATCTCCCCTCCGGGAGAGTCACCGAGGGATAGACTTGTTCACAATTGGCCCCTGGGACTTCTTTATGCCTTTCCCCCTTTTCCCTTGATTTCAAAGGTTATCCAGAAAGCAAAGTCATTGAGTTGCAGGTTAATTCTCATTGCGCCATACTGGCCTCGTCAGATTTGGTTCCCTTTTCTTTGGCCCCACCTTCAGGAGGACCCATGGATCCTGGACCCAGGGCCGGATCTTCTGATGCATTAGTCAAGAACACTCCACCCTGCCCTCCACAGCCTCAAGCTGACAGCTTGGCTTCTCCACTTCCGATCTTAGCCAGGCTTCTGGAATTATCCCCTGCAGTGTGTTACATTCTAGTCTCCTCGCACAAGCAGACGACTAGGAAACTTTATGCAAGCAAATGGAAGAGGTTCTCTTGTTGGGCTAACAAAAAACACATAGATCCCTTTACAGAATCTATACCTGCAGTTCTGGAATTTCTGACAGAAAATTTTAATCAAGGAGCAGCGGCAGCCACTATTCGAGTTCAGCTAGCTGCTATTTCTGATTATCATGTGGGAGACTTCGGATCTAGTGTAGTGTCCCATAGACTATGCAAAGCTTTCTTCAAGGGTACTTTTCTGTTAAGACCACCCTTCAGAGAACCTCCTCCTTCTTGGGACCTCAATCTAGTATTATCATCTTTGATCCTGCCTCCTTTCGAACCAGCATCATCTTGTTCATTAAATTTTTTATCTTGGAAAACACTCTTCCTGACAGCAATTACTTCAGCTAGGAGAGTATCAGAGTTGCAAGCCTTGTCTATCCATCCACCCTGTTTGATCTTCCACAAAGATAGAGTTTCCCTCAAAACAAATCCTTCCTTCTTACCGAAAGTTTGTTCTCAAGCAAATTTAAACCAAAATATAGAATTGCCACTGCTTTTTCCTAACTATGGCAACAAGGCAGAGTATAAACTCCCCCAACTGGATGTGCTTAGGCAGTTGAATTTTTACTTGCATAGGACTAAAGAATTCAGAAAGTCGGACCAATTGTTTGTCTCCAATTCAGAAAATAAAAAAAGGTTTGGCAATCTCAAAAGTTACCTTGTCCAAATGGCTTACTGAGACCATCACCTATGTCTGTGATTCCCACAATAAAGAACTGCCAGGAAAGGTTAAAGGGCATTCAACTAGAGTGGTATCTACCTCCATTGCCTTTCAATCCAACCTTCCATTAGATTCAATTTCTGCTGCTGCTACATAGGTTAACCCTCATACGTTTATTATTCATTACAAAGTAGATGTGGCCTCCCAGAACAGGGCATCCTTTGGTTCCACTGTCCTGAAGAGTTTATTCCCTTGAGCCACCCAAGGAAAAGGTGTTGGGGACTCTGTCCCAACCAGCAAGAATGAAGGTGAGATAGGACAACATAACATAAAGAAGTTATGTACTCACCATAATGTTCCATCTTTGTTGTCCAGTATCTCACCTTCAGTCTTGCGTCCCACCCAGCCATCCCCCTCCTGGAGATTATAGAGGAAATTTCTCAAATTTGGCAGATAAGGCCTGATTCCCTTCTTGCCTTTTCTTGTTAACTTTTTGACAATATGTTTCAAGTATTAAGAAAACCCATCAAAAGCTAGGCATGCTCTATAGAAATAACCGCTTTCTCTCCAACTCCGCAAGGCAAACTATTGCTAATACCTACCTCCTACCCTCTCTGTTATATGGAGCCTCTCTACTAACTAACATATCTTCTTCCAACACCTCTAAACTCGAAACTTGCTATAATAAAATCTCCAAATTCGCAACTAAATCCAAAACCTCTACTCACCACTGCTTAACCCTACAATCTCTGAACTGGCTGGAACTCCCAAACCTCCTAGACTATTTCCAACTAACCACTGCCCACAAATTAATATTCTATCCAGATAAATGCCCAGCCTTAACAAACATCCTTCCCCCTTACATCCCAACCAGATCTTTGAGATCTGAACACCAAAACTGAATCTCTGTCCACAAACCCAAACGCCCTGCAGGCCAACACCTTCTCTCTTTCACTGTTGGCAAAAAATGGAACTCTCTCCCTCCTTCACTCAGGACTACTCCTAACTCTGAATCCTTCAAAACCCTACTTTTCTCTTACCTATCCACTAAACATAAATGCTCCTGCTTTCACCCTACATAACTATCTTAAGAATTTCCCCTTTGAGCTCTTCATTCTCCTGCTTTTCTCTGCACTATTACCTCTTTCTGTTATCCTAATTAAACCCAAGCTAACATACTCAGACTAAGCATCCTCTCTCTCTTGACTCCAAGTATTGTATATATGGTAAATATCAACTAGGTCATATATACTTATTGTCCAGTCAATCTAAACCTACTATCCTGAATGTAAATACCTACAAACTGTGCTACCTATGTCAAATTGTATTTCAATGCCAATTTATCCCCTATACCTGATTGCATATATGTATTTTCCACTGTATTATGTAACCTTTGTATCCATTTATGTATGTACTTACCATTGCATTATGTAACCTTGTAACCATATTGCTCATTGGAGCTTTTCTCACCGGGCCTCCACTGAAAATGGGCACACCACTGGCCCAGTGGACTTCCCCGGTAACCAAACTGAAATAAATAAAATAAATAAATAAATAAATTATCATGTGAGATTGTTCAGTCTCGACGTTCATTTTTTACTGATGGATTCTGAGCTGTTCCATTGGCTCCAGTACAGCCATTTGCAAAGCTCGAGGTTTACCAGTAGCTCAAGACCAAGCCCCTTATCCCATGATGCACTGGGAATTATCTGAGCTCTAGTTTGCCGTGGCACAGATCACAGGATCCAGTTTTGCTTGAGCCAGTATTTCTTCAAAAAGCATGGTTTTTGCAAGTTATTTAAAACATTTTTTCTAGTGTTCATTCGGAATAGTTGTTAGGATAGTCTTCTGTAGTTTCTTAAAAGCTCCCCTTTTCCTCTGTGTGTTATTAAGTATAGTGTTAGTGGCCTCATATTTTGGTCTAGTTAATTCTCTTCATATATGTGTGTATATATATATATATATATATATATATATATATATATATACACACACACACACACACACACACACACACACACACACACACACACACACACACACACACACATTTAGCTTAGCGTTGGCCTTTGTTTTTGGGCCATTGTTTATAGTGTGTGTGTGTGTGTGTGTGTGTGTGTGTGTGTGTGTGTGTGTGTGTGTGTGTGTGTGTGCGTGTGTGTGTGCGTGTGTGTGTGTGTGTTTTATGTTACAGCATAGTTGTAATTTTGGTTGTCTTCTAGGCTTTGTGTGGTGTTTTACAGCCTAGGTGTGGTTCTTCTACTTATATATTGAGCGTCCTTTTTTCTTAGACTTGTGTGCTTGGTTTTTGTGTTAAGCCTAAGGCATTTTGATTGTTGGATATGTCTGAGGACAAGGATAAGCACCCAAAGTCTGGATTTAAAAAGTGTCCAGACTGCGGGCAAAAGATGTTGGTAACTGATGGCCATGTAACGTGCATCCGCTGCTTAGGGGCTGTCCATTTGCAGGGGTCTTGCAGTATTTGTCACTCCTTTTCCTCGAGGGTTTTATTGGAAAGGAAAAGAAAGTTAGTTGACAGAGGCTTGCTGAAGCATCCGTTTCATGAAGCATTGAGCAACCAGGATGGGGCCAGCAAGTCCTCCAAGTCCTCTAAGTTCTCAGGGGACTCTAAGGAATCCAAAGTGTCCAAGAAGTTCAAGAAATTGGAAGATCCTGTGATATCGGTTCCACAAACCTCAGAGCCGACTGTCTTCTCATTTCAGAGCTGGCCCACAGCTCTGGAGCCAGTATCTAAGAGACCTACATCTACAGTTCTTCAATCGGCACCATCGGTGCACTCTTCTAGGTCTTCTGTCAGCCTGTCAGATTTGGATATGGACCGATTGGTGCAGAAGCTTTTACAGGCATCAGGCCTTGCTAAATTGTTGTCGGATCCGACCCTAGCATTGGAACCAAAGACTACTACCCCGGACTTGACTGTTCCTCCTCCGAGCCATACCAGACCTTCGGAGCCAGAGGGGGCCGACCTGTTGATTGTGGAGTTGAGACCTGCTCCACTGTCCTCGGTCCCATCTACTCTGACATCCTTGGCACTGGCCGTGGACTCTGGGAGCCGACACTCTTCTGTCGGGGCCAGAGAGGATAGTCGCACCAACTTGTCAGTACTGACTCTCCCTCTCAGGGCTTTGGCTCGAATGATTTTGGCTCCTACCTCCGGTTTGGAGCCCACGGCCTCAGTGCGTGAGGGGCTGGCAGTTCCTTCAGGTCCATTGACTCCTTCTCATTGAAGCCACGATGCCTTCAAAGCCATGAGGAGAGCCTTGTCCCCCAAGACATCCTCAACACTAGGTCTGGCTTCCTCATCCCCCAAAGCATATGTGTCTGCTTCTGCTTCCATTATTCAGGCTAGGTGTAGAGACCCTGACAATCAGGTAGTACCACAGGGCATCCCCTGCTCTTCTGAGACCTCCCCAGAAGCTCCCACTTAGGAGGTTCCCAGGAAGAGATTGTGCAAGAGGAGACACTTGGACTCCCCACAGGAGTCTTTAACATCTGACACTGACTTGGTTGAGTCAGAAGGGTCCCCACGGTCCCCCTCTGAGCATATCTCCTTTGTGGAGATACTCAAGATCCTTAGGCAGAGGGGTGACTGGCAGTCCAAAAGCCCTACTGAGGATGAGTCAGTTCTCCTGAAGGCTTTCCAGTCTCAACCTTCCACCTCTTGGGTGTCTCCGCCCTTTGATGAGTTCATGCAGCTGGTCACTCAGAGGACTTGGGCGTCACCGGAGTCCATGGAGCTTGTCCTGCAGAGGCCTAACAAGTTTATTTCTGCTCCAGTAGATAAATCCTTTTTGTCCAAAGGAGTCCCTATTGATGCCATGGTGGTGGCGGCAGCCACCAAAAGGAAATGTCTGAGACTTCCTCATCTGTCCATCCTCCTAATAGAGAGTCCAGGATCATGGATAGATATGGGAAATGCATGTTTAATTCAGCGACTTTTACACTCCTATCCCTGAACTATTTGACCCATTTCACTAGGTTGCAAAGAGATCTCCTTAAGGAGCTGGGAGATACTCTTCAGGGTACTGTAGCTGCAGGGGCTTCCGGCAAAGTTGTCGCCCAGCTTGCTACCCTAAATTCTATTGTGAACTCATCCATGCATCTCATATCATATGCAGCTGATGGGACGAGTAGGGTAGCGGGTACAGAAATTGCTCTCAGAAGGCATTCCTGGATGCGCTTGTGTTCCTTCGCGGAGCCCTTTAAGTCTTCATTCGTGAACACCCCTTTTGATGGCTCATCTCTTTTTGGGCCTAAAGTGAAGGAAACGTTTACCAGGTGTGAACAGGAGGGAAAGACTCTGTCTGCTATCAGAGTCCATTTTTCCACCCCTACTCGGCCTTACCCCAAAGGTCAAAGGGGAGGAAAGATGTGGTTCTGAAAATCCCAAGGAGCCTTTCAGGACACACGTGGTGAACCCCCCTCTAGGGGCAAAGGAAGGGGTAATAGTGGAAGATGCCACCCTCACAACAGAGGGGGTCCGCAACACCAGGGTGACAGAGATCACTTCTCTGGTCAGCCCTATCAGCGCTCTTGAAAGGAGGCCCGACTGTCCTGCTCTGGAGACAGTCTGGGGTTGCTTATCTTTGTACCCAGACGCCTGGCAAGATATAACTAAAGACAGATGGGTACAAAGTATTATTTCCAGAGGGTATTTCATACCGTTCTCCACTCTTCCCCCACCTGTAAGGAGAATCCTGGATGTTCCACCCAGTTACAGGGAACAAGCAACTATAGAGGTCCACAAGTTGCTAGTAAAAGGAGTCATCCATCCAGTCCCAGCAGACCAAACAGGATTCGGAGCTTTCTCAAGATTCATTTTGGTTCCAAAGAAAACAGGGGACTGGAGACCCATTTTGGACCTCAGCAGACTCAACCAATTTGTAAAGAAAGAGAAGTTCTGGATGATCATGCTACAGTCTATACTTCCCTTTTTAGGGAAAGACGATTGGATGTGCTCGATAGATCTCAAGGATGCATACTACCACATAAAAATGGCCAGGCCAGCCAGAGATCACCTCCGTTTCCAGCTGGGAGTCCATCATTATCACTTTTGAGCCCTGCCCTTTGGTCTCACTACAGCCCCCAGAGTGTTCACCAAATGCATGGCAGTGGTCATGGCTCACCTGAGGCATCTAGGATTCCAGGTGTTTCCTTACCAAGACGACTGGCTCCTTACCTCCACCACCAGGCATCAACTGATTCAGAAAAGGGAATACACTCTGACACTCTGCAATCACTTAGGCATTACAGTCAACTCAGAAAAGTCTGCCTTGCCGCCATTGCAGCATATCGTTTTTATAGGGGCAGAGTTAGACACTTCAACCACCACTCTACAACTGCCAATCAAGAGAGTCTTTCTTCTTTGCCAGCATGTCAGCTCACTGGTATCGAAAGACAGAGCACCAGTCACAGAAGTTCTAAAAGTATTGGGTTTGATGGCTTCGGCAATCCTGGCCATACCATTAGCAAGGATGCATATGTGGATTCTCCAATGGCTGCTGTTCACTCAGTGGTCTTATCAGGAACTTCCAATGTCTCACACAATTTTAATTATGAACTCTTGCAAGAGAGATCTCCAGTGGTGGTTGACGTCTCTTCATGTAACTATAGGACGCCCCTTTGTACTACCCCCTCCAACAGCCACTGTGACCACGGATGCCTCCCTGATAGGGTAGGGGGGGGGGGCATTTTCAGGGAAAGACTGCCCAAGGCACATGGATGGATCAAGAGTCACATCTGCATATCGATCTTCTGGAGATGAGAGCAGTACTTCTGACACTGCAGTACTTCCAGGATTCTCTTCCTCTAGGAACAATTGCAATTCAAACAGACAATATGTTAGTAGTCTGGTACTTGAACAAGCAAGGTGGAACCAAGTCTTACCCCCTTTGCTGAGAAGCCCTCAGAGTTTGGCAGTGGGCTGTCTCCTCCCACCGCTTTCTGTTGGCAGTGCACATCCCAGGGAGATCCAACATGATAGCAGACAAACTGAGCAGGGCAATATTGTTGCCGCACGAGTGGTCCCTCAAGAAAAGGTTTGTGGACATGATTTTCAAGAAATGGGGCCAGCCTTGCTGTGATCTTTTTGCCAGTCACATCAACACAAAATGCAGATGCTACTTTGCCCTGATTCCCCCTCTGAAGCTCCGAGAGACGTACTCGTACACGATTGGCCCCCAGGTCTCCTCTATGCATTTCCTCTTATCCCGTTGATACCCAGATTTCTACAGAAAGCAAAATCTCTGGGAAGGACCATCATTCTTATAGCCCCTCATTGGCCTCGGCAGATTTGGTTCCCATTTCTTCATCATCATCTCTTGAAGGATCCATGGATTTTGGATCCACTTCCGGATCTTCTGACACATCTGTCGGGGGACCTTCATCCTTCCTTGCAATCACTGAAGCTGACAGCTTGGCTCCTCCAGTTCCCCTCATAGCCTGGCTTCATAACTTTTCCAGTGAGACAAAACAGATACTTTTGTCTTCCCATAAGCCATCCACTAGAATATTATATCTTAGTAAGTAGAAGAGATTCTCCATATGGGCTTCTAAGCAGAACATTGATCCTTATCAGGCCCCCTTGACATCCATATTAGAATTTGTTGACTATGACTTTAATAAAGGAGTGGCAGCCACAACAGTTCGGGTCCAGTTGGCTGCTATATCTAACTTTCATCTCGGAGCTGATGGGCTAAACATAATGTCCCACAAGTGGTCCAAGGCCTTTCTCAAAGGAACTTTTCATATGAAGCCTCCAGTGAAAACTCCTTATTCTCCTTGGAATTTAAACTTTATGCTGTCTTATATAATTCTTCCCCCGTTTGAACCAGCATAATCTTGTGATCTGAAATTTTTGTCGTGGAAGACCATATTTCCGGTAGCTATTACTTCTGCCCACAGAGTGTCAGAACTTCAAACTTTATCTATCAGCCCTGCTTATTTGATTTTCCATACTGATAGAGTATCTCTTAGGACAAACCCCTTCATTTTGCCCAAAGTTTGTTCAGAATCTAATATCAACCAAGTCATTGAGTTACCAGTCTACTTCCCTAACCATTCTAATACATTGGAGTATATGCTGCACAAACTTGACATTCACAGGCAGCTCAGATTTTATTTGGACAGAAAAAAAGATATTAGGAAATTAGACCAGCTCTTTGTGTCATTCTCTGAAGCCAGAAAAGGTAGACCAGTGGCTAAAACAACGCTTTCTAAATGACTATCTGATTGTATCACCTTTGTTTATTCAGCTGCTAATATGCCCTTACTACACAAGATTAAAGCTCACTCAACCAAAGCAGTTTCTACATCTTCTGCATTCCAAGCCAAATTGCTCCTTGATAACATTGTGCTGCAGCCAGTTGGTCTAAACCTCATATGTTTATTACTCATTACAAAGTTGATAAGGCCTCCAGGGACAGGGCTTCTTTTGGGTCTATGGTCCTGAGGAATGTACTCCCGTGAGCCACCCGAGAATGAGGGTGCCATGGATGCTACCCATCAGTAAAGAATGAACGGCGAGATTGAACAACTTCACATTAGTTATGTACTCACCATAACGTTCCATGTGAGTTGTTCATCTTGCCTTCATTCTTACGTCCCTCCCTCCTTCCCCCTCCTGGCTGATAGTTGTCCTAGAGGTTGGTCTCATTCTGGTTGCTCAATTCTTCTTCCTCTCCATAGGAGGGTAGTCCAGTTATATGGCTATCGTATGCACAGCAAACAAGATCTGAGGTAATTCCCAGTGCATCATGAGATAAGGGGCTTGGTCTCGAGCTACTGGTAAACCTCGAGCTTTGCAAATGGCCATACTGGAGCTGATGGATCAGCTCTGAACCCATCAGTAAAGAATGAAGGTGAGATGAACTACTCATATGGAATTTTATGGTGAGTACATAACTTCTTATTTTTGGATATTGGATATATCATAGGAGCTTTTCTCCCTCAAACGAGATCTGGGGAACAGCCACTAAGCACCATGGGATAGGACTTAGCCTCGAGCCAGTAGAAACTCTCGAGCTTTGGTATACGGCTGAGTCAAAGCTGAGTTTCGGCTCCGAATCCAACCAGCAAGACTGAAGGTGAGATACTGGACAACAAACATGGAACGTTATGGTGAGTGCATAATTTCTTTTTCTATCCAGTTGAACCCCATTATTGTACTGTGTGTAATAATATGTAAATTATGTATGAGTTCCTACTAATAATTTTGTATCTTACAATACCCATATTCTCATATATTTCTTCAGAAATCTACCAGCTTTTGTTATATTTTCCCTTCTAGTTCCCAATGATACATCTTCAGTATTGTAGATCAGGTTCCAGTCCCACCATTGAATAATATTCCCTTTTGAAAGCTAATTATTTCTCCCAACATTTTCTTAAGCTCCATGATAGTAATTTTAGGTGGAATGTAAGTACATGCAATTATAATCCTCCTTTCCTACTGATTAACATTATTGCCACAGATCTACCATTACTATGTTTCTGTCCTGTTCTGTCACTGTTGGAGTCTGTCTTGCAATCAGTAGCATTACTACTTTCCTTGTCCAGATACCTGCTGAATAATCATTCTGAAATTTCTCTCCAAATGTGTGTGTGTCCCGTTATATTGCTATTTGTACCCTTCTCTTCTTGATGTAATTCAGTGCTCTGCTTTTGTCTGCACCTACAATACCATTTACATTCCACGGCATAATTGATAAAGTAGTCAATCTGATAAGAAGCTAATATTTTCACATTTTTTGCATGACTATTCTTTTGAATATATGTTTATAATTTTCAACTTACTTGCACACATTAATGCTTGTTAGGCTAATATATTGTACAGCCACTGCTTCTCATCAGTGTTTGAAACCATATCACATTTTCCCAGACTTTTTGCTTCAATAAAGTCAATCAAGAAGTAAAACATTAAGTACAATTTCATTTTAAACCCCAAATCATTTTAAATCCCAGCAAACATACAAACATATATACACTTTCCAAACAGAGTAGTTGCACATTCATATAGGGGCAGTTGCCCCAGATGAATAGATACTCCCAGAGGGTTTATCTGTTCTACAGTTAGGTTTGATCATGCTGGAAGCATGTACCATCCATTCTTGTCTCATTTGTATTTTGCTTCCAGATATGAAAAACAACTGGCATGTAATAAGTTAAATAATGTTTAACCTCAAAAAAGAGAGAAAGAGACAGAGAGAGAGAGAGAGAGAAAGAGAACCGGCTACCATTAAATCAATACACTGAATTGTGCACCATAATATATTAGAGTGAAGTGTTAAAAGCTGCTTGAGATGGATTTACTTTCAAAAGTTGTTCCCTTTCTTGTGTCATACTTCATTTATTTCTACTGAACTGCTTGCCAGTTCTCTGTTAAGTAGTTATAATGTTTCATATATAAATTCCACAGAGATCATAGTTGCAGACACCCCAGCTCAAGCAAAAAAAATAAATAAACAACTAATAACTTTGCAGTTGTATAAAATAGCTCTTTTCAAATGCTTGTGAACTACTATTTTTCATACTTTCTGTTTTCTAGCTCGTTTGTCAAAAAATAATCCTCTTATCTGCAGTATAAACTGTGAACTTTAGTCTATACTTCCACCTGTATAATACCAGGAGAAATTATTATAATTTAATACACATATAATAAATACACATTTACATCCCCCAGCAGCCCACAATCATAGCATTATACTGCTTATATCTAGCCTGTATCTTCTTGCAGAATAACCCCTAGATATATTACAGTCAAAAAGTACTTTATTACTTTAATATCAGAAGCATAAACAGTAGTTACTCATAAGACTCCCCCCACTTCAAATTTAAAATACCTCTGCATATTCCTTAGAAGTACTTTGTAGTACAACATGCCGCATACATTGCAAAGAAAAAAAATTCAGTTACACCTTCAATACCTTCATTATCCTTTTTGTGAGACTGCCAGCCCAGCTAGCTGGAATTTTGTAAATAATTCTATGTCATTTGTGAATATTAATATGATCCGTATGCTTGTCTTACAAATGTAAGAGAACTATATGTTATATGTATAGATGGTGCAGTGGTGCAGTGGTTAACATTGTCACCTCACAGCAAGAGGTTCTCCGGTTCGATTCTCGGCTGGGGTGCCTTCAGTGTGGAGTTTGCATGCTGTCCCTGCATTCGCGTGGGTTTCCTCTGGGTACTCCGGTTTCCTCCCACAATCCAAAGACATTTCTCCTTGGGCCTCCTCTGAAAATAGGCTGTGTCCTAGTCAGACTTTCCTGGTTAACAAATGTTAAATAAATAAATAAATAAATAAAAATAAATGCATATTAAACTACTGGTGCAGAAGTGGCTGTTGAAATGTATGTTCTGTACTGAGCTTCAAGAATGTAACCACAGTGTACCTTATTAGAAAAGAACAGAAATGTATATAAACCATATGCCTATGCAAATGTATGTTTTAATAGTAGAGGCTGGAACATGCAGAGTTAACTTGCAAACCCTCAAGAAAAGCAAAGAGTTTTTATCTCATATACAGACACCACACATTATAATAATATCTGCCCACAGTTATTCAAGAACTACATAACGGACCAATTCAGGACTAAACACATATGCTGTCATTCGTACTCCAAAAAAAACACAATACTTTCTCACACTCCTCACCAAACTCCAACATCTGTATAACCATTTTAACTCCAGGCTCACCATAAGTGGGGATATCCACCCCAACCCAGGCCCAAATTTATCCTGTCCAACTCAAACTGCTCCAACACAAATGTCAGAACATAACATCCCCACTTTCTTCATCCCTCGGCAAATCAACAACAACAGCAAAACTAACCATCTTTTAATGCTAAATATTAATATTAGAAGTATCAAAAATAAAATACCTGAATTCCAGGCCACAATAGCACACTACTCCCCAGACATAGTTGCTTTAACAGAAACCTGGCTAAATAAAAACATAGCTAACTCAGAAGTTCTCCCTACCGGCTACAATATCATTAGACAAGACAGACCACTTCGTAAAGGGGGTGGAACTGCCTTACTGTACAAGTCAAACTTAACTCTCCGTCAATTACCAAACTCCTACCCCTCCCCCAATAATTGGGACATACTTATCTCACAACTTCAACTTCACCCTAAAAAGGTCATCACCACAATTGTGATCTATATTCCACCTAGTAATACACCCGCTAGCCTTGAAGACTTCTTATCCTGGTGTTCTTCCACATAGTCACAAGAAACCCTTATTCTGGGGGACTTCAACCTAGATTGCTTCACCTGTATATCAGAACCACCAAGTAATCTAATAAATCTCCATGGCTACCAGCAGCTAGTCCAAATTCCAACTAGATGTGATAAAAAAATCTAAAAGAGAATCTATCCTTGACTGGGTCCTGACTAACAACCCCACATTGTACCCTCACACAGACAGTCTCCCAGACACCTTAAGTGACCACAACATAATATACTTTATACATAGTAGAACAAGCATATGCAAAACCACTAACTATATATCCACTAGAAACACAAAAAAAAGTCTCTCCTGAGGTCCTCAACACTTTACTCTGTAACTGTGACTGGACCCCATAAAAACCCTCCCACTTGACCAGGCTGTAGCATATTTCAACAAAACATTTCTACACCTGAACAGTGTTGCTCCATTGCGCAAAATCAAGGTTAGAACCTCTACAAACCCCTGGCTCAGTAAAGAAACCAAACAAATCCTCAAGTCCAGAGACAATGCCTGGCTTTACTATCAGAAAAACAAAGAAACACAAAGCCTAACTAAGTACCAAGAACTGCGCAACCATGCAAAAAAATGCATTAGGCTGGACAAAAAAATATATTACACAACATTACAAACTAAATACCAACACAACCCACACAAATTTTGGAAAAATGTAAACCAGCTACTAAAATCCACCCAAAAGGCTACCCCCAAACCAACCACCCCTGACACTAAAGTTCCCATCGAAACACAATTCAACTCCCACTTTGTGAATTCGATTCTATCCTTAGTATCACAGGACAGTTCCTTCCTCACTATCCCCCCGAACACAAATAACACTAATACAAGCTTTACCCTCAAAACAGTTTCCACTACTTCAATCAAAAGCATGCTCTCCAAACTAAAAACCTCATCAACAGCAGCCAACCTACTCCCCAGCTATTTCTTGAAACTCACAGCAGATGCTATTCCAATCCCAGTCTCCACTCTCATAAACAGATCAGTTGTTGAAAACTATGTGCACAAACTCTGTAAAATATCCTATATTACACCCATACATAAAGGCAGGACCTCCACTGAACTTAATAACTCAAGACCCATTGCTTTACTCTCCCCCCGGCCAAAATCCTAGAAAAATGCATCCATACCCAGATGCTAAACTATCTCCTAGACAGCAACATCCTGTCACCTACTCAGCATGGTTTCACACCTGCCCATAGTACCACTACAGCCCTCCTCTGCTTCACAGACACAGTAAACCATCTCAAAAATGAAGGCCTACAAGTGTCAACTCTTTTTTTGGATATGTCAAAAGCATTTGACACAGTCTCACAACAAATCCTGCTAAACAAACTAAACCAATATCATCTATCTAATTCCATTCTTACCTGGTTCCAAAGCTACTTAACTGACAGGTACCAAGCTGTGAAATGGGAAAATTCTCTCTCTCCTCAGCTGCCCATAACTATAGGAGTCTCACAGGGTTCTGTCTTAGGACCACTACTATTCCCAGTCTTCACAAATGATCTCCATACCTCCACACAGCATGCATCTATAATTCAGTACGCAGATGACACTACCTTAATCTGTGCTGAACAAAACATTCCCACCCTCCTGCAAACAACTCAACTAGCATTCTCTGATGTTGAAAATTACCTTATCAAAGCCCAACTTATCCTCAATCCAAAGAAAACTCAGCTTATGATTATAACCAGTTTTAACAAAAACACTAACAGTCAATTCACTATCTACTCCACTAATGCTACTCCAATTGCTCCAGTAGCACAGGCTAAGCTATTGAGAATAACCATAGACTCCCACCTAAAATTTGATAGTCATCTCAACTTAACTATTAAAAAAGTGCATGCCAAACTGGGGTCGCTCTACCGTATCAAACCATTTCTTACGAACAACACAAGATCAGCCATTGCTCACTCCCAACTTCTATCCACCCTACTCTATGCATCTCCCATTCTGACTAATCTCAACAAAACTGAACTAAGCAAAATGGAAGCCTGCTATAACAGAATTTCCCGCTTTGCTGCAAATTGCTCTTATAGAACTCATCACTATACTGCTTTGAGACAGCTCCACTGGCTTGAACTGCCCAACCTCCTAACCTACAATCACCTCTGCCTCTGTCATTCTATCTATTACCTCCCCAATAAGTGTCCTGCCCTCAAAAACCTAGTACAACTTCACTCAGCCAAAAGGCCTCTTAGATCATCAAGCAAACTACTACTAGAAGTCACCAACAGCTACAATAGCTTTGGAGATGCACTATATCGTAGTTCAGTGGCTAAAAAATGGAACTCTGCCCCTACAAGCATTCAAAACACATCATCCAAATCCTCCTTTAAAGACCTCATCAGGCAACATCTCAAGGAAAGTTGGTAGTGCCATGATTGCTCCCCAGGCTAGTGAAAGCGAATAACACATACATACAAAATCTAGAGCACTTGATAACAATCTTACTCACAAACACTGGCTAATCTACAATATATGTACTGTACCTGTGTACTATGTATGTATTCTACCTATATTCCAAATTTCAGCTGTACACCACAAATCTATTAATTACCTTTATTTTTAAAATTAATATTTTTTTGTTTGTTCTCTCCACTGTAACTGTTTATGTGCCACATACTACTGTAAAAACATGTCTCCTGTAATTTGTGTGTATACTGATCATGTCTAAATAACTAAATGTGTCTGTAAATTTTCTTTATGGAGCTTTTCTCCGCGGGCTTCTGCTGAAAAAGGGCCTTTTCAGTTCAGTCAGACACCCCCCGGTTAACAAATGTAAAATAAATAAATAAATAAGTTATGACTGAGTTTATCTCAATTTCAAGGCAGCTAGAAGACAGGATGTCTACAGCTAGAAGTTCTTTCTAGTGCCTGGAAATAGAAATAATTACAGGTTTCAAATGTAAAAGTGTTTAACTGTTTTACAACTTCCAGTTCTAGGCAAACTTCTAAGAGATAAGTATTTTTCACAGAGAAATCTTAAATTCTGCTGGTAACTGTTAGCCTGGGAACTGAAGGCAGAGGTGACAAGAGTGATATCATGTAGTTGACCCAGCAGTAATGTGTTGTTATTAATTTAAGAACTATCTCTCAGAGAAAGTCTGGGCATTTTGTATTTGTCTTTGGATCTGACAACATCCTCTTATCAGCACTTGTCTTGCTAATAGTAAGTACTAGATTATAGTACTCTCTCTTATAGATTGATAGGAATATAATAAGATTAGCTTAAATATTTTCTGTATTTATGTGAGACTGTCCTGCAGTGTTGTTTTAAGATATTTTCTGTGATTCTGAACTCTGTCACTGTGCTGAGTTATTGAGTATTGTCTTGTTCTTTTATTATTTATTATTAAATATATTTAAACCTTGTAATTGTGGCTGGTTTGCCTAGAGATATTTAAGCTCTTACAGTACTTTACATATGTACTTGGTAACACTGTACAGGCCACTCCTATATAGTCTTAAAAGTCTTGGTCACACTTACCATTTGGATAATAGTAACATTACACAGTAGAATTGATCACCCTTTGGGAAGGGCCTTATAGTAGCTGATAAGTAAGGGAGGTTGATGGGAGTGATAACTACCTATAATCTGGACAGAAAGGGGGATAGCTAGTAAACCTGTGCCAGCCTTCCCCAGGAGTGCCTGTGTGTTTGTATATAAATCAAATCTGAAAGTGTATGTGCGGCAGGTACTTGGGCAGGGACACAAAGCACTGGTTGGACAGAGAGGGTGCTGGAGGTTTTGGCTTGACCACTCAGCTGAGATCATAACCCTATAGCTGGGCTAATGGGGAGTCTTATTGGGGAACTGGAGAAAGAGGGAGAAACCTGTCCCAGACTGACTGTTATCTCTGTATGCTCTTAAGGGAAATTGTACTTTAGTGTGTGTGAACTTGTCATCCTCCCAATGTGCACATCCCTCACTGGTGCTAGTGGTAAGGATCGAGGTACCTTGATTACTGGGCCAGTGCAAGGGTGTCACATTTCTAAACATTAATGACAAAGTGGGAGTTATGATTTAGAGTCCACCCACTAATCTAAAACAGTCAACAAACTTCCACTGTTTTGTGGCCACCTTTTGCCAAAACACATTCTTATATGTAAACTGTATCTTATGAAAATCATTGTTTACAATTTTTCCAGTTCTTTCCTAAGTTTGCATTATTACTGTTTTCTTTCTCATCTTCTCAGTCACCCTACACCAATGTCAGGTTCAAGTCCAAAGTACTACTGATTTTCTAGTCAGCTTCTGAACTTTTTTCTGTCACTCAGAGTCATTTTTCTTCTCTGGTAAGTTGTCTCTGTGAGCTTGCTATTGTCAGAAGAATGAAAAGCAGAAACCCCTTCATCTTGTTGGCTCACTGTGTGATAGGTAAACTTTTTGGTCCCTCCTTAGCGTGTTCTATATCCAGAAATATATTTTATCCTCCTGGAAAAAATATTCTAAAGGCAGCTGAATCCAGTAACTTGAATATCACACTTGCCTGTTGACATCCCTTGACTGCAGTAGTAAATTCACTTCACTTCTGCCTGGTGTACAGTGAATAATCATTTTCCACAAACACTCTGTTGTCCCCAGCTTTTAATATTTCTGATGGTATATATTACTTCTTTACTGATATAGGTCTTGGCTTCCTTCTTATGATCAAATTTGGGTTATGGACACAGTCTGCTCTTTCAATTAACAAATTGTACAGTGGAATATCACTCCAGGTGTTTATCCGTACTTCCATAAAATGAATGAAGTCTGTTTGTTCCAGTGTCTCTGGTATAACATAAACTGTCATGTTTTCTGTGCACACTCTGTCTTTTAATTCTAATATTTTTTGAAACAGTTCTTCTTGAGAAGCTTCATATTTAGCCAATCTTTTCTTCATTTTAATGTCTGACTAGTGCAGTTTTATCTGCAGATCTGAATAGCTAATTAAAGCTTATTCTATTCTTTCCAGTCTTTTGTTATTGACTTTATATATTCCACTAGTTTCTTACTTATTTTGAACACCTTTGAATGCATTTGGTCTGTTTTCACTCTAAATTACTGAACCTCATCTCCTGTACCAGAGATGATACCTGAACTGCTGCAAGGCTCCCCCCACAAGTTTTTTTCTTTTCTTTTTCTTGTTGATTTTATCTGACTTCTCCAGATTTTGTCTTTAGTGACATTTGGTTGCCTAGAATTTTAAGCCTTTACTGGCTTTTTTACACCCCAAGCTCTAATAATCTTGCTTTTCAACGTGCAGACATCTTGGAATCTTTTGTCACCTTGAGAACTACTACAAATTTAAAGACTTTGGCTAAAGTGTAAAATGCAACATGTGTTGTTTAACTAGTGTATCTGAAAAAATTACTCTGACACTGTTTTTTTTTTTTAATCTAAGTCAGCTCTAAAGACCTTAAAATCAGTGATTTGCCTGATTTCACTTCAAAAACCAGTTCTAGGTTGCTAATGTAACTACCCACCAAGTCAATACACCTCCGATTCATTATTTATATTGGTGCTCTCCTCATGGTTAGAGATACAATACTAAGATATAAGATAACTGCATATAGTGAAATAATCTGTCAAGCAGTGCATTTGAAGTTGTTGCAAGGAAAAGCTGCTGATGAAGAAACACACATTCACTTTTGCATAGTCTCAGTGCCCAGTCCTGCTACGTAATTTGGTGGGTCCACTTCACATGATTAAAAGCTCAAAATACTGAAATTCATTTGACTGAGTCCACAATCCCAAATTTCAAAATACTGAAAACTCATTTGACTGACTTTCAGAATACTGACAGCTGCCAATGTTGAATTGCAAAATACAAAATGTTAAGCCATAGACATGACATGTGCTTCCCTTCACCTGTGAATTGCTTAACATAACAAAAATGCACAGATCCATGAATACCAAAGATTTCATCACAAATAACATTAACAGTCACAAAACCTAGGTTCACAATACAAAATAAACTGTGCAGATATCAACAATTCATATCACCAAATAAAACTATAAAAGAAAAAATGCACCCTTACAACACCATCGACTCTTTCCAAAATTAAAAAAATACTTGCTTACCTTATTAGCAGACACTGAATGATATAAAACCAAACTAGGTGGGGACTACGCCCCCCACACCCCACTCCCCCAAACTATATATAATAACTCTGGGATTGCACTGCAGTGGGGAAAATGGCATATACCCTTTACTTCCCTAAAAGTACTGTACACGCTGCCATTTTGTATTTTGCTATTCAGCATTGTCAGCTTCCAGTATTCTGAAAGTCAGTCAAATGAGTTTTCAGTATTTTGAAAATTCGGGATTGTGGACTCAGTCAACTGAATTTTAGTATTTTGAGCTTTCAGTCATGTGAAGTGGACCCAATTTGGTATAAATAATATAATATAACATTGTGTAAGTTATTACACACTGCTGGCAAGTACCACATAGAGCAAATGAATGAAAACAAATGAAATGTGGGTGACAGGCCTGTGAAGACACCTGAGTTATCACGTCACCAAAACACTGGTTATTTTGATGGCTAAATGCGGCTGTATGCAGCAAAACCAAGACTTTTAGGTGCTGAAGCATGTTACAACATGACTCATACAGGAATTTCTTTCAAGTGTATAACAGAAAATGTAGTCCAAAATTTAGACTAAGTTTTCATGTAGCATTTGGAGTTTCTTCTTCATATTCATTAAACATGCTGATGGGCAAGATAAGATAGGTCAGTTATTAGTGTTACTTGAAGAGAAGCAGTGGGCACTTCTTGCTGGTATTGATGGTCGCACATCGCATATATGTACTTACATTTTCAATAAATGCAAGACACAAATCCATAGAGTACATTCTGCTACAGCAGTTTTTATTTCCCTAAGTGCTACTTTGCATATCATTACCAGTGCTTTTACTGTTGATATTCTCGTGGCACCTGGTAAACACCTCGACA